>NC_056558.1:26253272-26316007 GCF_013358625.1 Macadamia integrifolia
GTGGGGGAGAAGGGCTGAAGAGCCGACAAGAAGCTGAACCTGAAGGTTCAGTTGCAGAAGACGCAGGTGGTTGGGAAACGGGAGCTATCAGCTAAGAGAGAGAGAGAGAGAGAGAGAGAGAGAGAGAGAGAGAGAGAGAGAGAGAGAAGATGGCGCTAAGAGCTTGTGCATCCTCTGGGTCATCGAGATTTCAGGTACTTGACTTCACTGCTGCTACTCGTTTTAATGTTTCCTTTTCATCTATCCCTACTTCTAGAGAGAGAAAAAAAGGGATCTAGTTTGTAAATTTTGATTCTAAGAGCAATGGCAAATAGAACCCTTTTCATATATGGATCTGGTTGGGTTCACATTTGAGACGGAATGGTAAGACAGACCACCGTAAAAGGAATCCCTAGGTTTGAGAAGTTTTTGGTTTGTCATTGATTGGATGTATTACTGCTCCTTCTATGGTTCAAAATCTATTTTGGATACCCTTCCAGGGTAGAAATCGTCTGAAATTCTCATCTTGTACAATTCCATACAATTCCACCCTAAATGGCTGACACGTGTAAATATTCCATATCTGCGGTTCAGATTGTATTATGGTTGATTAACATTGTATTATGGTTGATTAATCTGAACCGTAGATATGGAATATTTACACGTGTCAACCGTTTAAGGTGGAATTGCATGGAATTGTACGAGATGAGAATTTCAGACGATTTCTACCCATTTTTCCAGGATTCTTCCTTAAGAACATTTCCAGATGAGGCTCATTCTCAGACGCCAATGGGTTGAAAAGCCATGGGTGTACAATGGTGTAATGGAATGATTTTGTTGGAGAATTTTGCACTTAATTCTTGATGGGACAAAGCTGGTTTTAGCATGAATATATGTTTTTGTTTCCTTTCGCCTTAGAAGGGTTTTCCATGTTAAAATTGGCGTTTGCTTTTCCTGTTGGATTGATTTGTTCAATGTGTTATTCTTTTGCGCATATTGGGTTATTGTTGTATATCTCCATTAACTCGCAGATGGAAAAAAGGTTGTTTTTCCAAACAAGTATGAACTACCTTATGGTTTTAGAGATCCTTGCTAAATCCTAAAAAAATTTTAAAGAAAACTACACTTGCTGATTTCTTTTGAGGAGAAGACATAGAAGTTGAATAGCAACACTGAGTTCTCCTTTTTCATTCTTCATTACGTGCAACTATGCTCTTGTTAGTTTAGGAAGACATTTTCCCTATGAGTTTGTTAAATCATTTTTAATCTCAGTACATCTCTAGGAGAATGTCTCAAGTTCCAGTCAACTAAAGCTATATGAAACTATTAAACCCCAGGCAGTACCATTGTCGTGAACATTGCATCAAAGTCTTGACAAGTTTCTATCAACTCCTGTTGTCCATCAAGCATTGAGATAACACACTCCAATCAATCCTCTATCGTCTTTCTCTAATTATGGTTATTGTCTTGAATTTGAATGTATGCTTTAAACCTTTCCAATCTATGAGTACTATACTTCCTTAAAAGCCTTTCTTGAATATCGAATCGTTATTTTAGTCAGTAAGGAGGAACTTTCAAGCTTCCACCATCTTTATGTTTTGCCATTACTAATACAATGGAGATTGTTGGCATATTGGATTTTTCCCAATATATACACTTGAAGAGAACATTTACAGCACCAGAAATTAATGCGAATGTTGTGACCTTCCTATTTGATTTGGCATCTGCAACTAAAGTTTTAATGGGTATGTAAGCATTGGTCATCTTTTGGTGCAAATTGAAACTCAGTGCTGTAAAAATGAAGGCTCTTTTCTATAATATACTTGTAAACGAAAATGCTTACATTACACTTTTCATCTATGAAGCTAATCTTTCTATTTGCTGATAATTTAGCAACCTTGTGTTGCAAAGGGGAGGCCTACTCTTTGATCAAATCAACAATTCTTCAATTGCAAAGTCATGATCTCTTAGATAAATTTACAATAGTGTCTATCTTTTTCCACCTACATTGAGTTGTATCTCATTTTAATCTACAACAGAAATCATATCTTTGAAGATCTTATGTCTTTTATTTAGAGTTCAGTACTCCATGGGAAGACCATTCGTATCACTGAAAATAAAACTGTAAAAGAATGGGATCAGGGATCCAACTGAAGTGCAGTTGGAGGGCCTTTTAACTGCAATGGCTTTCAGCCATGTGACAGTGTTTGATGGGGCTGAAACTTAGTGGACATGTTATCCACTACATTGTCTAATCACAGTCAAATTGCAGTCCAGTGTGAGTGCCCCACATGTAACTGCATTCCTTTTAAGAGTCATTTTTAATTTGGGACTAAGGGCCATACAGGATCATTGGAAAAACTAGGGGAAAGCCCTGTATAACAGTATAAGTTGGGAAATATGGCTGTGATGGGCCTCCAATTGGACATGTGGCCTATGCGGGTATCCACCCCCCTCCCCAATGACACAATGAATAGTCCATGTGGCCAGATTAGCCACTTCAGTTGGAATACCTTCCTACTATGCTTCAGTCAGCTATTTTTTTCCTAATAGGACTTTTATTGTTAGAAAAACTCTTCACATCTTCGAATATTTTGCGTTTGACTGCACTCATCTTTCAACAGATAAAGTTTATTGAAGGCCACAGGTATCCAGTCCATAGGCTCTCGCAGTTTGCATGCACTCAGAACTTCCAATCATTTCGAACATGTCCAATAAGAAGAGCAGACATTGCACATTTCAGTGAACCAAATAAAAAGATGGTGCATGTGTATCGTTTCAGAGAGAGGCTGTGGGCTTCTCTTCCTGAGCCAGTGAAAGAGTTTCCTTGGAGGAAAGCAGAGGATCTGGTGCTGCAGCACTTGCTGATACATGGAGAGAGAGCATTGAAATGGTCCCTGATTACATTGTTCATTTTTAGCTTCTTATCAGACATAATATTTTCTGTTGTGAGAAACAGAGAATTAATAGTACCTCTAGGTCTTTTCATTGGCTGCACACTGGCTGACTTCTTGAAGGAGACTTCTAAGGAATTGTTTGAAGGCATCAAGGTATGCTCCTTCTGCTTGTTTGCTTATCATTTAGTAGTCTCTTTATGCCTTATATTGATGCTTTCTTGGGTGTTTCTTCTGGCTATTCAGGAAGGAGGTTTGAGATGGCACCTTCTTGGCATTGGTTCTTTCTTTGTTCTTGTTAAGTTTGTCTCTGTGTGTTTCACAGTACAAGGACGTGTATTTCTTTCCCATGTTGGGAACGGCGGGTTGATGCAGGTTCTATGGTTATGGAGAAAACTACTGGAGGAAAGAGAATCTGTTAATGTGGAGCTGTTGCACCAAAATGATTTTAAATCCAACAATGTGTAAGGTTGAAAGGCACATTTGGTTCCCTGCATTCCCGAGGGATTTGACCATACTGCAATTTTGTAGTCAAGCATTTTCTTCCTTTTAATAGTTTTGCCATAATTTCGGTAAATGATGGTCTCAAATCCCAGTTCTATTGTGGTGGTCACAATGCTGTTTAGGATGAGGGGCATCAACTGAGATCATTGAGCTCTCCCAGCTAGTACTGCATGACATGTTACTGCTGTACTCCATACTGGTTAGAGCTAGCCTGGAGAAGCTACCAGTACTCTATAAGAGCTGGAATCATCTCTGGCTTGATTGGTTTTCTGGGACGTACAAGACATGGACACAATGTTTAAGCATGGTTCCAGTAAATCATGGACCACATTGAAAAGCATGCATACTTCAATAAATGTTTACAAGCCTCTCATTGTTTTGATGGGCACCCAAAAAATTGGTAGCCGATCTCGATAGTAGAGTAAGTCAGCCACATTATTATTATTAGCTTTTTGATGCACCTCCACATGTTTGCAGGCAATGTGAAGAAAGAAAATGAGTTCACCTACAATTGTACCTAGAATAAGTTGGTTTACTAATCCTAGCCTGTTGAGCTAACCTAGTAGCAAGACACAGTAGCATCATATTATGAAACAAAGATGTAATAGAGAAAAACAGATTGAACAGATCTAGAGGCCAAGCTGCCTGATCCTTTACCAGGAGTTGATAGATGAATCATTCAACCAAACGACAAGTCGTTCAAGTTGTGGGTCCCATTTGATAGATATCAAATATCAAGATTTGATACAGGCTGATACAAAATCTGTCTAATAAATAGTAATTACCCTTATGGCTAAATTAGCAATGTGAGGAGATTCCCATAGTGTGCTTTTAACAATGGCTCTTTATGTGATATGCAGTATATACAATAAAAGAAACTTGTGACCAGAACACATTTGGTAGACATGGGCGGATCCATGTGATGGAATACCATAAACCCACTTCATATAACAAAGTTTCAGCTCAAAACAAGCACGAGAAAGTGCCTCAAAAGTAAGTTTAAACTGACAGAAATTTACATAATTGTTGGTATAATCCATTCCAATGAAGTGGCATCCTTGTAATCTTATAATTGGTGATATCCCATGCCTGAGAAATGAGGGATCCGACCTCAAATCACTTGATGACATGAGCAGCTATTCTACAAATCTGGCTTAGAGGTATTCATTTGCATAATGTGAAGAAACAGTTTCCAGCAGGCACCAGTATCTATCGTATTACTTTCGTCAAGGCACCATCAAAATGATGGTGGTAAGGTATGAAACAATATTGAAGAGTAACTATATACATAAGAATCAGCTTATTCTACTGCTTGTTGGCATCTTTGATTTTCAAATTGCCCCATGCTTCACTAAATTGGTTGGCTGCATTTCCTGAGTTACAAGGCACATAAACAGCAATTGAGTAATTCTCAGACTACATATATAGAGAGTTTAATGAGTGTTAGCTAGGAGTACTAAACCTGGCTTCATGTACCCTGGATCCTGCATGCTGTCCACATCTACAGAATGATTTGGGTCCTCGGATTTACATAAACTACAATCCCCAGGCGAATTCAGTGTCAACTGACGACAGACTGATTGCAGTTGTTGAATCTCTACTATCTGCTCACTATGCTCATCTTCTTGGTCCATTTCAATGAAAGCCTATGTCAAATCACATCACTGCAATGAGCATGTGTGTGTGTATGCACACTCATATATATGTGTGTGTGAGTGTGTGAGTTGTGTGTGTGTGTGAGAGAGAGAGAGAGAAAGAGAGATTGGTACCTCTGCAGGAGAACTCTTACAAATGGGACTATCCGAGTCCAGTGTCAACTGACAATAAGCTGATTGCAGTTTTTGATGAATCAATTCCATTCGCCCACTCTGCTCGTCTCGTTGATCCATCTCAATAAGACCCTATATCCAACTATAACTCTCAGTCTTCAATGAGCATGATGTGTATGCCTATGGCTTACCATATCTATAAGACTTGAATTAGCATTTGTACCTGTGGGTTTGGGTTTTTGTGTGTGTGTGTGTGTGTGTGTGAGAGAGAGAGAGAGAGAGAGAGAGAGAGAGTTACCTCTGCAGAAGAACTCTTAAAAATGGGATGAAACCGCTGCCTACAGTACTCATTAAAAAGTAGTGTGCATATCACCAGTGGAATGGTGAACCCTGCTGCAACTGGTGACTTTTTTAATCCAAAAATCCAAAGTGCTACTATTTGCATCAGAACCAATGAGAAGATTGTGGCATTTTGTGCAATAGGCCAATACTGTCCACCGGTCTCATACCTTGACAGATACACATTAAGAATCTGAAAAGTATATTTGAAGGAAAGCATAAGGAGGAAATAATAAGGCAAACTTTTTTTTTTTTTCTTCCAATTGTCTCAGATCTGCCAGAATACAGTCATAACACAACAAGCGTTGGATAGAGTCTTTCAACCATGACACTCAAAATGGAAACTACAACCATCTCTTTGTAACATTGATTCATTTATGGATAGCTAACAAGCATGGTGTTTTACTTTTGCTTTTTTATCAGTGTAAGCATAGCAGCTGTACAACATGAGCATGACTTCTAATAAGTTCCCCAGACGCTATCGGTGTAAAGTCACCAGTTATGTAATTTAAGGAAGATCCAAACCCAATTCAAAACAGAAAAAAATAGGCCCCTCAATAAACTCCACTACTTTAATTTGATAAAAAGAAACAAGAAAAAAAAATTGACTGTCAGAGATTCTTAATCAAAATTTGTTTAGCGTCTGTAATCTAAATAGTTGACAATGACTACCACCCCTAAATCCAAGAAAATGAATGAAAAAAATGTTGTATGTGAAGAGGATTCCTTTTCCCAAAGATGTTGGTGAATCAACACCTAGTAGTTCATAAATAGAGATCCAAGAATTTTGGAGTTTTAAGGAAGACCAACACGATACACTGAGATACTATTCACAAAGTGCTGGCACAGTCATATTTGGGGAGTAAACATTGACAGCTCTCATCCTTATTTTGAAGCAGAATGAAACAGTATGCCAGGAGAAAAACATGAGGAAACATGCGAAAGGATAAAGCGATATATATGCTTTGGTCTGTGGTTTCAGCCCCCATCCCCTTTAAGATGTTCAAAATTCTTATTTGAAATTAAGGAGATAAACAAAATGTACAACGATGATCAAAGAGAATGAACAGCCTATACAAAGCACTTGTCATTAAATGTTAAGCCATCCCAACTTCCACCAGAAATAGAAGAGAACAGAAATTCTGGAGATCCATTATTCACTTGGTTCCCAAGGAGGATTTGTCATTAAATACTTTGTTATTCCTCTGTTTCCAATTTAACCAGCAAAGGGCTGATGGAAGCAAATTCCACAAAATTCTCTTCCTCTTACAGTATTAATCAATAAGCCCAAAACCTCAGGTCATACTCATCAATTAGATAATGAACCAAATGTAATTAATCATGGTCCTGTCATGCCACTTGTCATTTTTTACACTTTGTTCTTTTACAGCCCCTTCTATTTGAAGCTCTGTGTGTGTGTGTGTGTGAGAGAGAGAGAGAGAGAGAGAGAGAGAGAGGATTCCTCTTAGCTATTCTTATTGCAAGAGAGGTAGAGAACCAGTTCCTCTTAACTCTTCTTTTTTGCATCATCCCTAGATTAACTCATTGAGTTCCATATCTTTTCAACTTTTTTTTTTGGGTCTCACCTCTCTTATGATTGGTGGGAAGAATCAGATGAAGAAGTCCCTCTCTCTCTCTCTCTCTCTCTCTCCATGCAATACCCCCATCCTGTCCCATCACCTTAACAAGGCAAACGGGTAAGGGTTGGAATTACCCCAATTAGAACCAAACCCGATCCAATGCCATCCCCAAATTCATGCATCAGGATATCCGCACTAGATGATGCATTACAGTGGGCCCTACTCCCATGTATTACTCAAATTAACCTTCATAATTTCATCTTTTAGATTTGACAGATGCCAATCCTCTATTAGGATCTAGGAACAATTAATTCAAGAAAGAAGAAAATTATATTTGGAAAATCTCACCTGGTTACGATACACAACATAGCCTAGAAAGAAGTACACCAGCAAGAAAGGCAATACTAGAGGTGCCACGATTGAAAAAGTGAAGCCAAGAAGGACAAACAGAAGAACTCTTGGAACTTCTGTGTGGTATGGAAAAGACAGCGCACTGAAGTATGAAACATCATTGCTTCTGAGTATGAATCTATAGAACAGACTGCAGAACAGATTGAAAATTTGCACAACTTCACAGGCCAACCCTGCCCAACCTGATGTCAAAATATAAGTAGTGAAGAAAGTAGCCTGCAAAAATTGAATAATCACATATTACTTGCCAATAGCTGAAGCATCATAGTCTTCTAATAAACAAAAGGAGCTAGATGACTCCACTGGTAATGTCATAGCAGCCAAGAGTTCATTATCAGCTAGGAACCAGTCTCATGGGATGTGATGGTGTCCAGGGAAAACTGACCTAGTATTTTTAATAACAGGAAAGGACAAGAATAGTCAGAAAAATTATTATTTAATAGTATTACATTGAACCTATAAGAAAATTTTGTAAGGAAGAAAGATTACCAGAGTTAAGGTAGATAGTTTACTATACATGAGCTGACATGTGTAGACACTGATTGACACCTCCCCAACTTGGGGCGTCGGGTAAATCCATGATTATAGGTGTTGGAATAATTGATTATTGTAATAATGGGTTTTAGGGGTGTTATCCAATACCCTTAAGCCCACTTTAGGGTTTTTTTCATTATAAATAGAGAGGCTTGTGTCCATTATTGACACAAGTCATAATTTTCTCCCATTCAACATGGTATCAGAGCAGGTGAGAGATCCAAATCCTAGCTCCCTACCTCTTCCCTAGACCCTACCACCATCACCACTCCCACCCCTCCACCATCGCTGCCCTCCTAGCGCTGCCACCCTCCTAGCGCCACCACCATCCCTCTCTCTCTTTCGCCCCTCTGTCTCATCTCTCTCTTCCTCCCTTTCTAAAGGGTTTTCCTTTATTTTCCCTCTATTTTGGTTCCCTTAGGTTTTTTTTCCCTAGGTGGTGACTTTCTTCCCACCGGGGGCTTCTCCTCATCTAGAACCCTATCTTTTCCCAGATCCCTATGCTTGGTTAGATATGGATGGTTACTTTATCTTGTGATTGCAATTGGGATCAGCAATGGCGTCTAAAGACTCTGAGACATAAGTTCTCTAGAAGGGAGGGAGTTGTCCCCCTAATAGCGACAACCCTACCTTCCCTACTAGCTCCATCGAGTTGGATGGGAGCAAATATTTGATATGATCCCGTTCCTACTACCTATCAATTGTTGGTCATGGTTATGTCAGACTTCTCAGAGGTACTTTATTATGCCCCACTGCTACTGGTTCCCGTCAAGACAAATGGAACACAACCAATTGTATGGTAATGCCCTACCTTATCAACTCTATGTCCCCTTCTATTGCTGGGGCATACTTGTTGCTTAATTCTAATGTCAAGATCTGGAAAGTCGTGACGGGAACGTATTCTCAGGTGGGCAAGAGTGCCCAATGTTTTGAGCTGAGAAAGAAACTTCATACGGCTACTCAGAAGGAGCTCACTGTCTCCCAATATTATTCTAAACTGTAAGGAATGTGGAATGAAATTGATTATTATGAGACCTATCAACCTATTTGTGATACTGATATTGTAGGTTTTAAGAATTGTGAGGAAGAGCTTCGTGTATATGATTTCTTACAGGTCCCAATGTGGAATTTGATCATATTAGGGCCAATGTGCTTAATTATGACCCCTTTCCTACCTTGAACTAGGCCTTTTCTTTAATTCATACAGAAGAGAATCATCGATCTAAGATGCTTCAGCCTAATTCTCATGATCGCTCTGCCCTAATCTCTACTTAGGGTTCTATTGATCAATCTACTAGTTCTGGTACTTGGACTACTACTCCTCCTCCACAAACATATCAGTTGTCAAGTGTGACTATTGTGCTAAGGAGCATCCACTTGGGAGACTTGTTAGAAGCTCCATAGGGGTAATCAGGGTCATGGAAAGAATACTCAGGCTAATCAATATGAGATGATAGACAACTCTGACTGCCCTAGTACCACGAGATCCTCCATCTCCACTGATGAAATGGCTATGCTTCGTCGAATGATGACTCAAATGGGATCCTCACCTCTGCCACTACTACTTCCTCTCTGCTAGCCTCCCACTCTACTCAGTCAGATACTGTTTTTTGTGGTCATAGTCCTTTAGTTTCCCCTCAAACTTGGATTATTGACTCTGGGGCCATTGATCACATAACTGGTCACACTACCACTACTTCACAGATGCTCTCTGATCTTGAGTCTACTCTTCTAGGTATCCATTTTCCTCTTGTTTTCTATCAGTTCCTCAATGTCCCTACTGCTCATAGAAAATGTAGTAGGGTTTGTACTCAACAACTTATTTCTAATGTTGTATCATACAGTGCTCTATCTCCTTCCTATCGTGCTTTTGTGTCTTCCTTGCCTATTTTTTTCATTCCTCATACATGGCAGGAGGCACTTGCAAAACATAAGTGGAAGGATGCAATAAATGAGGAGAGGAGGGTGCCTTATAAAAATGATATACGGCACTTGCTCTTTAGAAGCGTCCACTGGGCTGTAAGTGGGTGTTCACAGTTAAGAAAAATGCAGATGAGATTGTAAACAAATACAAAGCAAGGCTGGTTGCTAGTGGGTTCACTCGGACGTATAGGGATTGATCACCAGGAGACCTTTGCCCTTGTTGCAAAGATGAACACATTAAGGGTGATTATCTCTTGTGGAATAAACCGTGGCCGAAAGCTACAACAGTTGGATATCAAGAATGTCTTTCTTCATAGTGAGTTGACTTAGGAGGTATATATGGATGTCCCACAAGGTTTTTTCAGCTCAGAAATTCTAGGGAAGGTCTGCAAACCAAAAAAGAAACTATATGGGTTGAAGCAGTCTCCAAGGGCCTACTTTGTTCGGTTTCACAAAGCTATGGTTGCAACTGGCTTTACTCAGAGTAGTGCTAATCATACCCTATTTATTAAAAGGGTGGGTGATCGGGTTACTATTCTGATTGTGTATGTGGATGATGTTGTTATTATTGAGGATGATACTACTGAGATCTCTAAGCTTAAGGCGTATCTTGGTAAGAAGTTTGAGATTAAAGACCTTGGAAGACTAAAGTACTTCTTTGAGATTATGGCTCGGTCTACCAAGGGTGTTCTCCTGTCTCAGAGCAAATACACCTTGGATCTTCTTTCAAAGACTGACATGTTAGGGAGTAAGCCTTCAAATACACCTACTGAAGATAATTCACATCTCAAGAACAAGGAAGGTGAACCAGTTGATAAGGAATGATATTATAGGTTAGTTGGGAGACTGATCTATCTATCTCACACTCGACCAGACATAGCTCATGTAGTGAGCCTTGTGAGTCAGTATATGTATGATCCTCATTCCTCTCATATGGAAGCTATGTTTTGTATTCTTCGGTATTTGAAGGCTGCTCTAGGGAATGGTATCTTATTCTCCCCTTCAGAACACATGAGGATAGATGCTTGTATTGATGCTGATTGTGAAGGTTCTCTATATGATCATTGATGTACTTCAGACTACTGTGCATTTGTTGGTGGCAACTTGTTACATGGTGTAGTAAGTAGCAGGCAATTGTTGCTAGGTCTAGTGCTAAGGCTGAATTCCGTGTAATAGCTCTTGGTGTTTGTGAGTTGTTATGGCTTAGAGGTCTCCTTCAAAACTTAGGTGTAGCTATTCAGATGCCTATGATGTTATATTGTGACAATAAGTCAGCCATCAATATTGCCCATAATCTAGTTCAGCATGATCGTACTAAAAATGTCAAGATTGACAGGCATTTCATCAAGAAGTTGGAGCAAGGGCTTATATGTCCTCCGTTTGTCCATAGTGAAGATCAGTTAGCTGATATACTCACAAAGGGCCTTAGTAGAAAAGTTTTTTATTTTATTTTGTGCAAGTTGGGCATGTGCGATATCCATGCACCAACTTGAGGGGGAGTGTCGGAATAATTGGTTATTGTAATAATGAGTTTAATGGGTATTGTCTAAACAGACCCTTAAGCCCACTTTAGGGTTTTATTTCATTACAAATAAAGAGGCTTTGTCCATTATTGACACAAGTCATAATTTTCTCCCATTCAACAGTAGGTTAAGGAAAAGAGAGAGAACGTGAAAAGACACACACACACACACACACACAAATTGAAAAAGGAGAACTTCATAAAGAATTTAAGAATTTAGATAAAATGTGCAGAATAAGTTACAAGCCTCCAACAACCCATAAATATAAGGAACTTTCCACCAACAAGATAAATAACTTTCAAGGACATGTGTTAAGAAAGTGTATATTGGACTCTTCGAACAGTGGGGTACAAAGGGGTATGTATGCCACGATGGTGGAGATCTCTCTCCTTCTTTGCATGTCATTGTGTTAGATAACATTTGATTTCTTTTGTTTCCTCATTAGCTTAGGACACTGATTTCCTTGTTATAGTAGTACAAATCAATTATTTCCTTATCTATTGTAAGTAAATTGAGGTTTTATATATATATATATATATTTTTTTTTTGATTGAAGCAGGACAGCTAGAGCACAATTCTGTGAGCTCTAGCAGTCTTGGTTCTTCTTCTTCCTCCTCTTGTGATTGCTAGTTGATTAGTACTTGATAATGTTATAACATGGACACATGTAAAGATAATTCGATCACTTAGCACTAGTGAAATCACATGTATAATTTAAAATTATTTAAAAAATAGTTCCAATTATAAAAACAAATATGCTGTAGACCGCCACTCCCCCAAGTCACTGAACTGTAATCTTTGGGGGTTCACTAATTTTCACATATGAATGTATTGAATTCTGAAACATGCAACCATATCCATGTGACAAAGGTAGAAAACCATTCAATTACTAATAGATCAGAAGCAATAATCACCTGACTTGGTACGGCTGTAGCAATGTCACTGGGTATGGATTTTGGCATCGCGATGAATCTTTTCAGGTGTTTTATGATAGATCCAGTCAACACATTACAAAAAAAAACATTCCAGATTGTAAAGTAAAGGACTTTGCAGCATGCACTCTTTTTCCTGCCACTACGTGATATTGATCCTTCCACTGCTGAAAATAACATCATCAATGGAGGGACAGTGTACAGGAACAACAGCAATATCACACTTGGTAGATATCCTGTAACCAGCTGAGTAATATAGGTCCTGCATGGAAGAACATGGTAATCTATTCACACATCTATGCGTCTCTACAAGAAATCAGTGAAGTAACTTTCACCCTTCTATTGATCTTTAATGCCTTGGGTATATGGAATGAGATGTAATTGTAGAAGCAACGTTATACTCCAATAATATATTACATAAAATCATCGATATGGTGTAATGTAATAACTAGCCTGCAATTTCTTCCAAACTAGAAGAGACACTGTAAGGAATAAAATCATTACTACAAACTGATATTAAACAAAATCCACAAAAGATTACTTTGTATCACTACTTAATTTCAGGAAACATTTTCCTCTCAGCATATGTTTAGAGATTATATTGTATCACTACTTTGTTTCAGGAAGCATTTTCTTCTCAGCATATGTTTAGAGATTATATTGAATCACTGGTTTACTTCAGGAGACAGTTTATAGGCCTATTATTTTATATGAAATAAATTGTACAAACATGTTGGAGCATCAGATTAGTTGTGCCCAGCTTGTTTAGTGATTTTTATTCTGATATCAATATATGACATCCAATTTCCATGGAATGCAAGGACTTGAGGGGGAAAACAAAAAGACATCGGTAAACTGGAAGGCTTTAATCATAGCCAGAAAAGAAACACTTACCTTTTAAAAATACCTTTCAGAAATGGAAAATTCTTCTGTAGCTGTTCCAGTTGAGCCAGACTTTGTACCAATGTGACAGGAACTACAAACAAAACGGTGAAAACAAATGACCCAAGAAGTGTTCCTAGGCGACGAATCCAAAGCTGCCTATAGGGGATACAAAGATTTGACCAATAAACATCTTGTGGTTCTGGAGCCATGTCAGTGACCCATAACATGGGATTTGAAGATTGACGGACATGTGAAGCAACAGTAGCAGCATAGCGAGTCCTGAAAAAAACAAAAGCGGCACCACATTCCTGCATGAAACAGCTAAATACTTTAGGCTGCATCACAATGACTTTCACCAAAATCTGCTCAGTTATGTACATAGCTAATGTGAATTATGTTCGATCCTAGACAGTTGATACAAGCAAGCTGGCAACCAAAATATGTTAAACATTAGCTATAGAAATAGAAAATTACTAGATCATCTTTTTGAGAATTAGTATAACAGATTAAAAGAATTAAAATGGAAATAATGTAGAAATCCATGTATCCAATCCTAAATCAGAAAATAAATAAAAAAATAAAAAAATAAAAAAATAAATACAGTTGAGAGTGAGACCTACATGCCAAGGGTGTCAAAATTTATGTGATAAGGGTAGTTTGGGCACTAATTTAGTATCTTGTCATCTTATGTTGTAATTTTCCTTTTTTACCTCCCTAGGGAGGTGTATGTAATTCTTCTTGATGTTAGTAAATCAAATATGGGAGACGAATTTTTTCTCTCCTACATTCGGTTGCCATCGCCTTCTCTCTTCTCTTGATTCGACCCTTCAGCACTTCCAAATAGGATCTTACTCACATAGTCTTCTCCTAAAAAATCAAAAGATCTGGAATACACCATCTCTTTCCAAGGTACCCCATTATAAAGAGTTTCTGGACTTCAGCCCTTCATTGGAACGATAAGTTTTGGGGTTGGAAATCAAATCCTTCATGTTCGTTTAGTGAGAGATTTTCACAAGGACTAAGTTGCACAAAACCAACTAATGATACACAAAGTCCCACTCCCACCAATCACTTAACTACAGTAGATAGATGCTATGAGGCCAGCGATCTGAAGACCAAAGGAGACACATGGACCTGGTCATATAATGATATCTTCCAAGTTTGAGGGGGTTTTTTTAGCAGACAAATGTGTATTTTGTGAGAAAGACATCGAGATTAGTCATCATTTCATGTAGCGTACCCGATGCACGAGGCTCCCGCAAGTGCGAGGTTTGGGGGTTCAGAGCTACGCAGTCTTAACCCGAGAAAGTTGAGAGGCTGTTTCGACCACTTGACCATCAGGTCACAACATTGGTACCTTACTGTTGGACAAGCACACCCCTTAAGTGGCAGTTGGATCCATTATAGACATCTTTATAGCCTAGTCATGTTTTCCTTCTATTAGAATTTTTGTTGTAAGGGATTTTGCTTGTAATATGTGTCTTGTAGAAGGATCTGTAACTATTAACCAGTAACCTGTTGTTTTATGGTTATATTTGTTGGCAACCTCAACCACGTGGCAGTGATGACATGGCTAGTTTGGGTGACATGGCAGCATTCGGTGTCTCCGATGAGAAAACAGAGCCACATAGTGTGCATGGAGTGGATTGATATATCTGTGGTAGGTGGTGCGGGATTCTGGGTCAAAACTGGCAAATTTGACTTATTTACGCTTGGGGACATTTTCGGCAATGAAAATGATTACTTTTAAAGACGGTTTCTTCATGAAAAATTTAAAGTGTAATTTATCCATTTCAACGCATCTGATTTCATCATGTTTTAATACCGGATGAAGAAGTTATGGCATCCGCGGTCAAAAAATGGCTTTTGTGGCAATCAGGGGTAGTTTCAGCATCGAAAATGAATTTTTTAGATAAAACTTTCTCCATGTAACCTTATGAAAAAAATCCAATCTTTCCAATGCACTTGGTTTTGTCACGTTTCGATTCCATATGAGGAAGTTGCAAAATCAAAAAGGTTTAGGTGCATTACGGTCTTTTTGCATGGCTGAGTCAGACGATTGGGTCTTCTAAAAAGTTGTAGAGCATCGAGTTCTGGTTCCAATGCACTTTGTTTCATCTCGACCGGAAACCGTATGGGAAAGTTACGCGCGTATATGAAGCCGGTTTGAAATTCCAAACCAGAAAATCCCCAGTTACTCTCGGTGATGGAAGGATTTTTTAGATTTTATTTTTGGAAAATGAGGGGTTTATTTGCAATTTTCAAGTCTTGACCTAATGGGGGTGTTTTGCACTGAAATATGGAGGTGAGGGGCTTCTGTGTACACAAAAGAACCAAAGAGATCCTTAATTCAGGGCTTAGATTGAGCCACATTAGTCAGATTCAGATTTGACGGTTTGTGCAAGATTGCGCTGACAGTTGACGTGATGTCATCGCGTAGCTTGTAAGTGGGAATATGCATTGTGTGCAATGGCGTGGCGCTACACTAGATCAGGTGTAGCCGGTGTATGGCGTGTTTACAAATCAAAGTCGCCAAGGATTCTGATCAGACAGATCCTGCGGATCATTAATTTACAAGCGCCAATCTAACGGCCATTAAATGGCTCAGCTTTATGAAAAAGCTACGGACAGTGGTCAGACTCGTGAGTCGTACTAGGAAATGGGTTGACGACAACGCGCCTGATGACATTGTCAACTATCATCAACATTGACAATGTCGTTAGCATGATGTCAGCAGATCTCCTTAATTGTTCCGATCAAATGGCCACGGTTTAATAACTATTGTTAATCGTGTGGCCCAAATTAATTGTCTTATTGTCTCACCTTTTTCATGATGAATGGCCAGGAATAATGGGGTGTTCAACACTCCTTCAGCGCAGCCTATGCCACTCCTTCGAAGATTGCATTTTAGGCTATTTGGGTACTCCAACTTCAAATAGCCATATCTCCTTAACCACAAGGCCAAATCCGTCCATCCACGTTCCTAGTTCAATTTTTTCATGCTCTACACTATGGAAGCAAGAAATAAGAGTTTTGGTGAGTGTAAGACTACGATTTTTAAGAGCAAAGCTCCCTCCTCCATTAATGGCCATTGAATGATCTTTAAAGCATCAAGTGAGTGATGTGTGCTCTATTGAAGGCTGGTTTGTGAGTTGTTGAGCTTCACTAATTGTGGTTTGATTCCAAACCAAGAGAGGAAGAAAGGGGAAGAGAAGAGAGCCTGAGGGTAGTTGTTGGTGCTTTGAAGAGCAAGAAAACAAGGGAAAGAGAGGGTGTGTGCACCTAGCTTGTCAGTGAAGGTTCCCAGTCATCCCAGGCAACTGGTTTTGTGATTTCCTAAACTTAGATTTACATTATATGTATGCATGAAGAAATGTATGCATGCTAGGTTAGTTATGGATGGATTTTATGCATGCTAGGTTAGTTGTGGATGAATTGTATGCATGCTGGATAGTTGTGGATGTACATGCTAGACAGGGCTTGACTGGAGGGCACTAATATAAGCCTAAATTTATTGTATCTTATATTATGTGCTTAGTGGGCGCTAAGCATTGGGAGTGGGTGGTCCCGTGCAATGGGTGTTGCACATTATACTGGCACTGCGAGTGCCATCTCAGCTTCAGCTAGAGAAAATTGGGTGTGGGTGCTCCCAACTATGGGTATAATCAAAGGTAGTGTATTAAGTAGGCACGAAGCCTTTACAGGCGCTACTCCAGGGACGTAACCAAATTGTCAAACCTTGTTACCTGTGTTCTGTGTGTGCTTGTTGTTTGCATTATATATATTGAAGTGCATAAAATGAGGAATGGATGTACACACTTGGAAGTTCCTATGAGAGGCTAAGTGTGTATACAACTGTGTGCGAATAAGGACAGGCATAGGGACAGGTGCATAAGGGTTTGCTTTGTCCGATATTGGATAGGTTTTTGGGGATCAGAATTGGACTCAGTGATTCCCCCCTCTTAATAACTTCCGGGTTACAACAATTAGTATTATAGTCAATACTCAATGACAGTTTGATCAACAAGTGAGTGATCCAAAGGCAGTGTCAGTATGGTAGGTGAAGATTATTCAGGGTATGCTCCAAGGTTTGATAAGCTTGATTTTATCTTCTGGAAGAGGAGAATGCAATCTTATCTAGGTTCACTGGGATACGATGTTTGGGCTTCAATCTGAATGTCTACAAGGACCCTGAGGCAGGTCCGGTTGACAATGAAGCCAATAAGGCTTATTATTACGACCAGAAGGCAGTGAATGCAATATTCTCAGCACTGAACAAGAGTGCGATGGCTAAGGTGATGGGATATGATTCTTCCAAGGACATCAGGGAAAGACTGAAGAGAGTCTATGAAGGAGATGATAAGATCAGAAAAGCCAAGCTTAAGACCTTCAGAGGCCAATTTGAAAGTTTGCTAATGCAAGAGGGAGAGAATATTGACACCTTGACCAGGGTAAATGAAGTGGTCAACTTTATCAGGGGTCTGGGATCCAATCTAAAGGATTCAATTGTTTGTCAGAAAATCCTGAGATCTATGTTGCCCAAGTGTGACTCCAAGGTGTCAGTTATTGAAGAGGCAAAGGATCTAGACACTATCACCCTTAATCAAGTGTATGACATTGTATTTTCACAACTCTTGAAATGAGATGGAGAAAAGGAAAGAAAAGTGACAAGCAAGCTGCCTTCAAAGCAATGAAGAACCTGAAAATTAAGGAGAAGAAGAAGCAGCCAATAGAGGAGGACACTAATGAAAGTGAAGATGAGGTTAAAAGTCATTTCACCAAAAATCTAATGAAGTGAATAGTAAATATAAGGGCAAGTTGCCTTTCAAATGCTTTAATTGTAGAAGGGTTGGGCATTTTATAGCCAAGTGTTGTTACCAACGAAAAATAGAAAGTGATGAAGATAAAAGTGAGAAGAAAAATAACTTCAAAGGGAAGAAGAAATTGTTCACAAACAATTATAAGAAAGGCAGGGACAAGAAGAAAAGTCAGGTTTCCAAGAAGTGCAACAACACATCTAATAAATATTCTAAAGAATCATGAGATGATGAGGCTATATTCATGGTCTCAATAGATATGGAAGAAAACAAGGTAGATTCATCCAGAAAAGAAAGGTCTCCAGAAGGAGAAGAAGATGAAAAATCATATTTAGAGGCTGAACTTACAACTGCTATTAAAGAGTCAGAAGAGAAAGGAAGAAAGTCAAGAAGGTCACCCAAGACCTCAAGGGGAAAGAAAAAATAGTTTTTGAGTTGATAGAGCAATCTAATAAGTCAAAGAGGACCTTAGATGACCTTGAGTATCAACTCTCGCAGAGGACCATTGACTGCAACACCTGGAGGAGCAAACTAAGATTCTTGCACAATTTGATGGTTATGAAGATTAGCTAGCCTTGTTGAAGGCTAAGTTGAAGACTGTAGAAGAATTGAGATTGAGAGAGAAGACTCAGAAAATGAAGATGTTAAAGATGATTATATTCTAAAAGAGCATCCTAATAGTAAGAAACTTAATGACATCATCAATGCTCAGAGACTGGTTCACATCAAATTTGGGCTTGGATTTATTGGTGAATCTTCCAAACATGCCAAGACAAATGGTAAGGCTACAATGCAAAATCCCATCAAAATCAATGACAAGAATGCTCAGAGAGAGAAGGTAGATGTTGCTATTGCTGGCAATGTCAAGAGAATCGTGCAAAGAGAAAGAGTGCGTACTGGTTTAATCAGAAGAGAAAATCCCTCTGTATTCCATAAGACTAACTATGCTAGACAACCACAGTTGGCAAGGCCAAGCATGAGAGCAAAGAAATAAGGATACAATCAAGGTCCTCAACACTCAATAGAGACCTAGAGTATATGACAGTTTCAGAGCTCCTTATAGATGGCAGATGGAACCTGTGAGGCAGAGACACCTTTCAAGGTTATTGTTACAAGTGTAACACTTTTGGACATAAGATCTCAAATTGTAGCTTCTAAAAAGTTATGTGGATAGAAATCCTTTTGCACCCCTTATGGAGGAAACAGTTGAATGTTACAGATGCAACAACCTTTGAGGCAATCAGAGAATTTTCAGAAACTCAGAAATTGATGAGGTGAAGAGATAGTTTTCAAAACAGATGAAAACTAAAAAATCTCAATTTGTCATAGAAGTTTGGGCTCGGAGAGAGAGAGTAGAAGATGAAGAAGATATAGTAGCATTTGTTGTTCAGAGAGCATTCAAGGCTCAAGGAGACTCTATTCCATGGATACTTAACAATGGTTGCTTAAGCCACATGATAGGAGATAAGGGAAGGTTTGAACAATTATAAGACTTTGAAGGTGGATCTATGAAGTTTGACAACAATGGTGCCAATATTATAGGGAAGGGGTCCATATTCTGAACCATAGGAAGGTGAAATCCTATAATGTCTTGTATATTGAAGGGCTCAAACATAATCTTTTCAACATCAGCAGAATCTGTGACAAAGGGTATGAAGTGACTTTTAATAATAAAGGGTGTGAGATAAGGAGATCAAGCAGTGGAAAGGTTGTGGCTACTAGACAGAGAACTTCAGGAAACTTGCACACCTTGACAAAGCTAAATAAAGATTCTTGTATGGTAAACACAGATGAGGAGACATGGCTGTGGCACAAAAGACTTGGGTATATTGGTTTCAAGAACCTTACCAAGATTTCTTCGAAGAAGGTAGTGAGAGATGTTCCTAAGTTAAAGAAGCTCTCCAATCCTATCTATGCATCTTGTCAGAAGGTAAAGTAAACCTTAATCTTTTACAAGTCTAAGGAAAACTATTCTAGCTCACCATTAAAGTTGATTCACACAGACCTATGTGGCCCTATGAGGACACCTAGCACCTTAGGAGAGTGAGATACATCATGTTTGTGAATAATCATTCAAGAATGGTGTGGATGATGTTCTTGAAAAACAAGTCAGAGACTTAAAAAGATTTAAGATCTTTAAAAAGTACGTTGAGAATTAGATAGGAAAGAAGCTAACGTGTCTGAGATCTGATAGAGGAGGTGAGTACAGTTGGGATGAGTTTGAAGAATACTACTATGAGCATGGTATCAGGAAACAAACTTCAGCTCCAGGAACAACCCAACAGAATGGTGTTGCAAAGAGAAAGAACAGAACAATGCAGGACATAGCTAGAACAATGTTGGCAGAGAATGGCATTGGCAAGACGTTTTTGGACGGGGGCAGTTATAATTACAATGTACATACATAGCAGGTGTATGTTGAGACCTCATGAATGCAAGACTCCATATAAAATATGGTTTGGCAGAATGGCTATAGCAAGACACTTCAGGGACTTTGGTAGCAAGTGTTACATCAAGAACACAAACCAATATTTGGGCAAGTTTGATGACAGAGCTGATGAGGGCATATTTCTAGGCTACTTTACTTCAAGTAAGGCTTACAAATTTTACAACAGACTTGGAAAGATTATGGAGTGTCGATGTCACCATTAATGAGAAAAGGGACATATTTCTAGGCTACTTTACTTCAATTAAGGCTTATAAATTTTACAACAGACTTGGAAAGATTGTGGAGTGTCGATGTCACCATTAATGAGAAAAGGGATATTCTTTCTAGCTAATGAACTCCCAGAGTTTGAAGATTTTGATGATGAGAATGACTTGGTTGATCGTAGACCCAAAAGCAAAGATGAGGATGTTGAATAGGTTAAAGTAGATTCAAATGAGCAGAGAAGACACAACAGAGTTGATCAACAGGGAACAAATGATTTGATCATCGGAAACCCCATTGTAGGTGTTCAGACAACAAGAATAAAGACCAACACCTTCTCTTTTCTCTCGAAGATTGAACCAAACTTGTTGATGAAGCTAGCAAGGATGAGAGCTGGATGAAGGCTATGAATGAAGAGCTTGACCAGATAGAGAGAAATCAAACTTGGTATCTAGTCCCTACGCCAGCTGACAAGAATGTAATTGGCACCAAATGGGTTTTAAAAAACGAACTTAATGAAGATGGTTAGGTGGTGAGGAACAAAGCAAGACTTGTATACAAAGGGTATGCTCAAGTGGAAGGCATTGACTTTGAAGAAACCTTTTCTCCAGTAGCAAGACTTGAGGCTATCAGAATGTTCTTGGCTTTGTCAGTGTACAAGGGGTTCAAAGTCTATCAGATGGATGTCAAATCAGTTTTTTTGAATGGGAACTTGGCAAAGGAGGTTTACATAGAGCAGCCTGATGGGTTTCAACTGAGTGAGGACCCCACTCTTGTGTGAAGATTGAAGAAGGACTTAAATGGTTTGAAACAAGCTCTGAGGGCATGGTACTTCAGATTGGACTCCTACTTGTGCAAGTTGGGTTTCAAGAAAGGCCTAATAAACAACAACCTCTATGTTATAATTGAAGAAATAGTTAACTTGTGGTGGTTGTGTATGTACAATGTAGATGACATCATCTTTGACGGTTACAAGGATGAATCATGCAAAGATTTTACAATGATGATACAAGATGAGTTTGAGATGTCCATGTTGGGTGAACTACCATTCTTCTTGGGTTCGTAGATCAGTCAGAGGAAAGAACGTATCTTCATATCTCAGTCCAAGTATGTGAGGGAGATGTTGAAGAGAATCACTATAGAGGATTGCAAGCCGACTAGTACACCTATGATGATTGGGTATAAGTTGAGCAAGGAAGATGACTCTCTATTAGTTGACCACACTTTGTACAGGTGGATGATTGGTAGCCTATTATATCTGACATAGTAGGCCTAACATCTTACAAGTTGTGTGCATGGTAGCTAGATTCCAAGTAGGACCAAAGAAGATATATGCGGCAGAAATGAAGAGAACTTTCAGATACCTGAAGGGGACCACTGATTTTAGGTTATAGTATCTGAAGGTCAAAAGCTTCAGTTTGTCAACCTTCTCAGATGAGACGGGGTTGGATGTATGGATGATAGGAAGAGCACTAGTGGTGGTGCATTCTATTTTGGGAGCAACTTGGTGGCTTGGCACAACAAGAAACAAGAGTCAGTTTCTCTTTCAACAGCAAAGGCAGAGTATATTGTAGCTACATCTTGTTGTACACAAGCGTTACGGATGAAGCAGATGTTGAAGGATTTAAGTGTTGAACTTGAGTAGGCAGTGCCATTCTTTTTTTTTTCTTTTCTTTTTTTGTATTACGAAAATATGAGTGCTACATCTCCAAGAACTTGGTGATGCATTCTAGAACGAAGTGCATTTCCATCCGGTATCATTTATTGAGAGACAAGGTGATGAAAGGTGAAGTAAGGATGGAGTTTGTTCCCACAGCAAAGCGGATAGCTAATATTTTCACCAAACAGCTTCCTAAAAAGTAGTTTGAGTTCCTCAGACAAAATCTAGGAGTGGTGGTTCTTCCCAAGCACTAGGAGCATTAGGAGAAGGGGAGTAAATTGTTTAATGTTGCTACCCCCCATTGGACTCAGGGGGAGTCCATTGGTTCCACCTTTTGTACATGTTGTCAAAGAGGGAGAGTTACTCATCGGAGCTTTAGAGAGTAGTGGTGATGAGGTGGTCTCCAGAAACTCCAAAGAGGGAGATTTGTATTTTACAATTGTCATTATTGACAATCTCAGCCACGTGGCGGTGATGGCGTGACCAGTTTGAGTGACGTGGTACCATTCAATGTCTCCAATGAGATAATAGAGCCAAACGGTGTGCATGGAATGGATTGATACATTTATAGTAGGTGGTGCAGGATTCTGGATCAAAACTGGTAAATTTGCTCTATTTACGCTCGGGAGCATTTGTAACAGTGAAAATGATGTTTTAGAAACCGGTTTATGACTAAAAAAATTAGTGTAATTTATCCAGTCCAACGCATATGATTTTGTCGCGTTTCGATACCATATAAAGAAATTATAGCATCTGTCGTCAAAATATGGCATTTGTGGCAGTCGGGGGTAGTTTCGACATTGAAGATGAATTTTTGGAAGAAACTTTATCCATAAAACCCAATCTTTCCATGGCACTTGGTTTCGTCACGTTTTGATTCCGTATGAATAAGTTGTGGCATCAGAAAGGATCAATGGCATTATGGCCTTTTTGTATGGCTGAGTTGGATGATCAAGTATTCCGAAAAGTTGTAGAGCGTCGAGTGGTAATTCCAACGCACTTTGTTTCGTCTCGATCGGAAATCGTATGAGAAAGTTACACTCGCTTTCGTGAAGCCGATTCAAAATTGCAAACCGGAAAATCCCCAATTCCACTCTGTGAATAGGGGGTTTTTCAGATTTTACTTTTGGAAAACGAAGGGTTAATTTGCAATTTTCAAGCCATGACCTGCTAGGGGTGTTTTGCATTGAAATATGGAGGTGAGGGGCTTATGTGTATATAGTAGAACCAAAGAGATCCTTAATCAAGGGCTCATATTGAGCCACTTTATTCAGATTCAGATATGACGGTTCGTGCAGATTCCACTAATAGCTGATGTGAATGATGCCATCGCGTAACTTGTAAGTGTTAGAGATATCAGTTGTGTTAGTCTAAGGGCAGTATTATAATTTATCTCATTATGTTTTATTTTCCTTTTCGTCCTTAGGGAGGTATGTGTAATTTCCCTCCTTAGGGAGGTTTGTGTAATACCTTGTAAATATATTAGTACATGATATATTGGTGTAGGTGAGATTATCTCTCACAATACACTATTCCAACATCCATCGATTCTCTCTCTTCTCCCTCTTCTACTTCTCCATCTTCTTCCTCATCTCACATCTCATTGTTCCTCTCCATTCACATATTTCAACTTGGTATCAGGGCTCCTTATTGTAAGGTTGGTTTGAGAGTCAAACTACTTGTCTTCTTCCTTTTTCTCTTCTCTTTGGAACCCTAGGTTATAAAGGGGTTCCAAGGAAAGGGTCTTTCATGTAAGAAGATTGAAGAAACCTTAAGGGAGGCAGGAAAGCAGACCATGAAGACACCAATGGGAGCTTTTCTTTGAAGGAAGGGACACTTGAAGGTCGCAAGAACCAAAACCAGGCCTAGGTAAAGTTACCACCAGGCCTAGGTAAAGTTAGCGCCAGCCCTAGATAGTTTTTTCCATTCCTCTCTCATCTGGTCAGCTTTGGAGCTGAAACCAAGCCCCTTTGATCGCCCTAGGGTGTACTTTCAGCCCTATTGGTCTTGCTACAAGACTCCTTGAGTTGGGCAGCCACAACTCAAAGTTATCAGTCCAAATAGGGTACCGCCTACCCTATTTTTTGGTGTTTTTACTCCTAAAATTTGTTTGTGATGCTTCCAATTGCCATTTTCTTGTGAGGTTTGATGTTTAGGGGTATTTAGCTCCTATGTTATGATCTTACACCTGGAAGGAGGTAAATGTGGTGAATTCCTTTGAAGTGTATGCTTGGATTGGTGGTTGGATTTTTTTTCTGGTTCAAGGAAAGCAATTTTTTGGGTATAGTTTGTACTCCCCACCTTGTGTGTGACCCTTTATCTACAATATGTTTGAAGATAGTGGCCTTGGAGCCCTCTTTGGTGATGTTTGAGCCACTGCATTGAGTAGTGTCCCTCCTACTCCTATGTTTTTTGATAACCCCCATACGCAGATTTCTATTGTGAAGTTGGACACCACCAACTATTTGGATTGGGCCCATTCTGTGAAGCTTTCCTTGCAGAGTAGGGGAAAGCTAGGGTATATTACAGGTTCCATTAAGGCTCCTCAACCAGATGACTCGACATATCTAAAGTGGGAGATTAAAAACTCCACTATTATGACATGACTGATTTTCTACATGAAACCTGAAATTGGAAGAAGGTTTATGAGGAAAGAAACTGCCAAGGATATTTGGGATAGTGTTACTAAGACCTTTAATTGTGTGGGTGATTTGGCCAAGGTTTATCAATTACTTCAAAAGGTTATTGGTATGAAGCAAGGAGATAAAACCATTTCTAAGTACTACAACACTACCATTAGTCTCTAGGAGGAGTATGACCACTATAAAGATCTTCAACCGTCCAATCCTGAGGATGAAGCTAAGGTTTACCAGACACTTAAGAAGGAGAGGGTTCTTCTGTTGCTTGGTGCGTTGAATCCCGAGTATGATCCGTTTCAGATACATATATTGGGCTGGTCTCCACTTTCATCTCTTGATGAAGTGTGTAGATATTTACAGAGTGAGGAGACCAGGCGGGTGGCCATGGCACATGCTCTTGAGCGGTCTGCTCTTACTCCTAGCCCTCAGAAAGATTGGCGTGGTGGTGGCCGAGGCCAAGGCCCAACTCATGGAGAGGATAAACATTGTGATCATTATGGGAAGTCTGGGCACACCAAAGATAGATGTTGGGCTCTTCATGGTCGACCTCCTCGTGGCAGTTCTAGTGGTGCTCATGGTGGCCGTAGTGGGGGAGTTAGAGCCCACAGTGTTGAGATTGAGCATGCTACTATAGGGTCTGCTCCTAGCCCACAGCCAGAGCACAGTTCCCTTACTAGGGAGGATATTGCAGCATTCCGCAAGGTCATGTCTCAACTGGGAGGCTCATCATCTTTTTCCCTTACAGTGCTAGAGTCCTCAGCTTCTGCTTTGCAGGTTTCCTCATTTGCTCCTTCCACAGCTCCATCTTAGGTTATTGATTCAGGTGCTACAAATCATATGACTGGTACGTCTAATTATTATGATACATACTTTATTTGTTCCAGTAAAGATAAGGTCAGGTTTGCCGATGGCTCCCTTTCCTCCATTTCTGGTAAAGGTAGTATTCCTGTTACTTCTTCCATTTCTCTTAATTCTTTTCTTCACGTTCCTGACCTTACCCTTAATCTCTTATCTGTGAGCCATCTGACAAAATCCTTAAACTGTTGTCACTTTTTTTCCTTCTCATTTTCTCTTTCAGGACTTGGTGACAAAGAGGATTATTGGCAGTGGGCGTGAGGAGAAAGGACTCTCCCTACTTGAACCTCAATCACCTTTTTTTTGCTACAGCTCAGTCCTATATGTGTGGACGAACTGATAGCAGTTCTGTGGATTATGTGATGCTGTGGCACCAAAGTTTGGGGCATCCATCTTTTGTTGTTATGAGGAAACAGTTACCTCATTTATTTACTCATTTTCCTAGTTCCCATGTCTTTCATTGTGAACCGTGTATTTTGCTAAACATTGTCGTTCCTCTTATCCTTATCATGGTAATAGACCGACTGTTCCTTTTCACATTGTGCACTCTGATGTTTGGGGCCCTTCTCCTACTACTTCTTTACTTGGCTTTCGGTACTTTGTTTCCTTTGTTGATGATTTTTCCCGTGCTACTTGGGCTATTTTGATGAAGCACAAGAGTGATGTGTATGATGCATTTAAAATTTTTTATCATATGGTATGTACACAATTTGACACCAAAATTAAAATTGTTCGTTCTGACAAAAGGGGGGAGTATATGTTTGGTGGTCTTCAAGACTTTTTTACTGACCACAGCATTCTTGTGTCCCCAACATAAGAGAAAAAACCGCCATCTGTTGGAGGTCAGTAGGAGTCTTCTCTTTGGCATGCATGTTTCTAAAACTTTTTGGTCTGATGCTCTTCTTACTGTTGCTTTTTTTATCAACCGTATGCCAACACCACTCCTTGGCTCCAAAACTCCCTTGGACATCTTGTCTCCTCAGTCTTCTTCTTTCTCTCTTCCACCTAAAGTGTTTGGGTGTATCTGTTATGTCCATGTTAATAAGTCTTCTCGGACTAAACTAGACCCCAAGGCACTTAAATGTATCTTTCTTGGCTACTCCTCCACTACTAAGGGATACAAGTGCTATCATCCTTCTTCCAGATGAAGGCTTCTTTCTAAATATGTCCCCTTCCTTGAGTCTACTCCTTTTTTTTCCTATCCTCGGCATTCTTTTTAGGGGGAGCATAATGGAGGTGAAAAGGCTACTGATGAGATCCCTTTTCTATCTCCATTGCCTATCTCTCCTTTTATGCTTGACATTGGGAAACATAAAGAGGTGGATATTATTGATGTTGGTGATCATTCAAGAGGTGGTTCAGGTTCAGGTAATGATAAGGAGACTATTGTGTACATAAGGAGGAACAAGAAGACCTGCCAAGAGTCCTCTTTCAATCCAACTCCTGAGATCCACCCTCCTCAGTCATGTAATATCCTTCCTTCCACATCAGAGTAGATCTTCTTATTGCTATTAGGAAGGGAAAGAGATTTTGTACTAATCCTATAGCCCAGTTTGTTTCCTATGACTCTCTATCCCCTGCAGGTGTTGCATTTACTGTTGCTCTCTCATCTGCTTCTATTCCTAAGAATGTTTTTGAAGCTATGTCTGACCCAAAGTAGAAGCAAGCTATGACTGAGGAAATGATGGCCCTTGAAAATAGTTGTACCTGAAAGTTGGTTGACCTTCCAAGGTGGAGAACTCCAGTTGGATGCAAGTGGGTCTACACAATCAAGTACCGATCAGATGGTACTACTGAGAGGTACAAAGCAAGGCTGGTGGCAAAAGGATACAACTAAGTGTATAGGATTGACTATCAGGAGACATTTGCTCTTGTGTCTAAGCATAACACCGTAAGGGTCCTTTTATCTCTGGCAGCAAATAAGGATTGATCATTGTATCAATTAGATGTGAAGAATGCCTTCCTACATGGTGACTTAGAAGAGGAAGTGTATATGATAACTCCTTCTGGATTCAAGTTCTCTTCAGATGTAGGAAAGGTGTGTCTTCTCAAAAAGGCTTTGCATGGTCTTAAAACAATCCCGGAAGGCCTGGTTTGAAAGGTTCAGACAGATCATCCTGAAGAATGGCTATTCCCAAAGTCAGGCTGACCACACTCCGTTCACTAAGTGTGGTAATGGCACCATCACAACTTTGATTGTCTATGTTAATGACATTATGGTAACTGGAGATGAAAAAACTGAGATAGTTAATCTGAAGAACTACTTAGCCTAACAGTTTGAGATTAAGGATCTAGGGTCCTTAAAGTATTTCTTGGGGATTAAAGTGTCTAGATCCAAAAAGGGCATAAATATATGCCAAAGGAAGTTTATTTTAGACCTCTTAAAAGAAACAGGAATGTTGGGCTGTAAGCCTGCAAGTTCTCCTATTGAGCAGAATCATAAGCTGAGGGATGATGCTGGCCCTTCTCTTGTTGATGCGGGGAAATATCAAAGGCTAGTTGGGAAGCTTATTTATTTGTCCTTGGTTCGTCCAGAAATTACTTATGCAGTGGGGGTGGTGAGTCAGTTTATGCATGCTCCCAAGAGTGGGCACTTAGATGCGGTTTACCACATCATCCAGAACTCAAAATCCTCTCCAGGAAAATGACTACTTTTTGCCAAGCATAACCATATGAGGATAGAAGGCTTCACTGATGTAGATTGGGTTGGCTCAGTTTCTGATTAGAGATCTACATCAGGCTATTACACATTTGTAGGTGGAAACCTAGTTACATGGCGGAGCAAGAAGCAATCTGTGGTGGCTTGGTCTAGTGCAGAGGCAGAATTTAGAGCTATGGCTTTTGAAGTGTGTGAGCTTCTCTGGTTGAGAAGGCTTGTCCAAGAATTGGGTATTGATACTGAGGCACCTATGAGGCTCTATCGTGACAACAAGGCTGCTATAAGTATAGCCCACAACCCTGTGTAGCATGACAGGACGAAGCACATAGAGGTGGACAGACACTTCATCAAGGAGAAGATGGACACCAGTTACATATGCACACCTTTTGTGAGGACTGAAAATCAGTTGGCTGATATCTTCATAAAGGGTCTTATTCATCATCAGTTCAGTTCTCTGCTGTTCAAGCTGGGAATGCATGATATTTATTCTCCAGCTTGAGGGGGAGTGTTAGAGATATCAGTTATGTTAGTCTAAGGGCAGTATTATAATTTATCTCATTATGTTTTATTTTTCTTTTCCTCCTTAGGGAGGTATGTGTAATTTCCCTCCTTAGGGAGGTTTATGTAATACCTTGTAACTATATTAGTAAAGGATATATTGGTGTAGGTGAGGTTATCTCTCACAATACACTATTCCAACATCCATCGATTCTCTCTCTTCTCCCTCTTCTACTTCTCCATCTTCTTCCTCATCTCACATCTCATTGTTCCTCTCCATTCACATATTTCAACTGTAAGTAGGTAGAAGCATTGTGCGCAATAGTGTGCGGTACACCAGATCATATGTAGCCGATGTGTGGCGTGCGTACAAATCAAAGTCACCAAGGATTTTGATGGGGTAGATCCTATGGACCTTATTTTAAAGGCGCCAATCTTATGGCCATTAAATGGCTCAGCTTTATGAAAAAGCTATCGAAAGTGGTCAGACTCATAAGCCATGCCAACCAATGGGCTGATGACAGCACACCTGATGGCATTGTCAGCTAACGTTAACGCTAACAGTGTTGTCAGCATGATGTCAGCCAGTCTCCCTAATCGTTCTGATCGAATGGCCATAGTTTAATAACCGTTGTTTAATCGTGTGGCCCAGATTAATTGCCTTACCTTTTTCATGATGAACGGCCAGGATTAATGGGGTGTTGCGCACGCCATCAATGCAGCCTATGCCACTCCTCCAAAGATTCCATTTCAGGTTATTTGGTTGCTCCAACTTCAAATGGTCGTATCTCCCTAACCAGAGACCAAATCCATCCATCTAAGTTCCTACTTCATTTTTTTATGCCGTACTCTATGGAAGCAAGAAATAAGGGTTTTGGTGAGTGTAAGGTTGTGATTTTTTAGAGAGAAGCTCCCCCCTCCATTAATGACCATTGAATGATCTTTAAAGCTTCAAGTGAGTGATGTGTGCTCTATTGAGGGCTGGTTTATGAGTAGTGATGTGTGCTCTATTAAAGGCTAGTATATGAGTTTTTGAGCTCCATTGATTGTGGTTTGATTCTAAACCAAGAGAGGAAGAAAGGGGAAGAGAAAAGAGCTTGAGGGTAGTTGTTGCTGCTTTAAAGAGCAAGAAGATAAGGGGAAGAGAGGGTGTGCGCACCTAGCTTTTTAATGGAGGTTCCCAGTCATCACAGGCAACTGGTTGTGAGATTTCCAAACCTTAGATTTACATTACATGTATGTATGATGAAATGTATGTATGCTTGGTTTGTTGTGGATGAATTGTATGCATGTAAGGTTAGTTTGTGGATGAACTGTATGCATGTTAGGTAGTTGTGGATGTACATGCTAGGCAGGGCTTAACTGTAGGGCATTGATATAAGCCCCAATTTACTGTATTCTTATATTGTGTGCTTAATGGGTGCTAAGCATTGGGAGTGGGTGCTCCCATGCAATGGGTACTACACATTATACCAGTACTGCAAGTGTCATCTCAGTTTCGGCTTGAGAAAATTAGGTGTGGGTGCAGTCAAAAGTAGTGTATTGAGTAGGTACGAAGATGCTCCCAATTGTGGGTGCAGTCAAAAGTAGTGCATTGAGTAGGTACGAAGCCATTATAGGCACTACTCCAGGGAAATAGGCAAATTGCCGAACCTCGTAAAACCCCTGTGTTGTTGGTGTGATTGTTGTTGAATTAAGGAAGTGCCTATGAGAGGCCGAGTGCGCATTACAACTGTGTGCGAACAGGGATAGGTGTATCAGGTTTTGCTTCTTCAGCTATTGGACAGGTTTTTTGGGATTGGAATTGGACTCACTGATTCACCCTCCCTCTAAGTGACTACTGGGTTACAACATAACCAAGAGACAAAGAAAGGGAAAAAGAGAACATATACAATGGAGAGAAAGAGAGTGAGAATAGAGCAGCGAGGGAACTTGCGAATTGTTTCTCACTCACTCTTCCTTTATTAAATAACCAATAGGAAATCAGAAATACAATCTGATAAGGACTCCTAGACTAATAGGAAACTAAAACAGAATCTAATTAATTAGATTCAATAACCTAGTCCATGCAGTTATGGGGTTAGTATGGGCCCGCGGGACTAGTCAAGCCAAAGGCCTACAAAACCGTCATTAGCAAAAAAAATGATCTCCCTCACGAACATCGTGAGAACTTCTTACTTATCCAACAGTAAGCAAATAGAGACCATGACCACAATAGAGGGTCCAATAGATGAAGTAGGGAGAGAAGATTGAGTAGTCAAAGTTGTTGGAGAACTGTCAAGCAAGTATAACCCCCAACTGCTTTACCACTGTGATGCGGAACCAGGGTTTAAAAAAACCCTGTTTGGTTCGCTTAATAGGCCCACCCAAATAAGAGAACTCAATAATCAAGATGCAATGGTAGTATTGTAAATAAACTGAAGTTATAAAGAGTGTGGCAGAGTTGTAAATAACCAGAGTAATTAACAAGCCACTTGGGAGATGGGCCCTAAAGGGAATAGTAATTATTTGATGGGGAAAAACTAGGAAACAAAATAAAAAGATGGGATATGAGAAAATTAGAGGCAAAGAGAAGGATATAATAGGAAATCAGAATAAAAGGGAAATAAATTGCAAACTCACGATTCTTCTTCAACCTTGCATCAGAACCAGAAATAAGGTAGAGACCATTGGATTCAAGGAGGAAAAACCCCCTTGTAAGAGCTCAGATCGATATGAAATTTGGGATGATGGGTCGCAACTCACAGCCCTACTAAAAACAACACATAAAGTCTCCTCAGAAAACAAGCAAACTAGAAGTTCTAGAGGTCTGGAACTGAGCTTTACGGTGAGGTTATGTTCCAGACCTGCAACTGAATTTCTATCTTTGATGAGAAGGATTTCTGGAACAAGGGTTTGGGTCTCTTTGGGAAGAGCAACCTTGGCACAAAGCTTCAGTTCCAGAAGATCAAAGGTGAGGGAGATCGATCTACCTGTTTGGTGCTGCAACTATCGCCCAGAAATGGGTTCGACCGGCAAGAGAGAGAATGATAAGAAGGAGAAGAAGAACTGAGGAAGAAGAAGGAGAAGAAAGAAAGGGAAGTCACAGAAAGCCACAGCCATGCAGGCTCTCAAAATTATTCCATTCAAACTTCATATTCTAAATCTAAATTGCTCCATCGATTACATGTCTAAAACAAAGAAAAATCAAAACAATTAATAGAAACTACTTGAAAATTAGAAACTAACTAATTCCAAAAGAATCTACTTCTAAGGCAAAAGAGAATCAAATACTCTAAGAATGCTTCCCTAATTGGTGGAGCTCATAAGATCAGTTCTCCAAGCCTCTAATATCTATTGGTATGGTATTTATGGGCTCTCCGCTTTCAGCATCTCTAAGATTGAGTCCCTTATGGCTGGTTTTCTTTGGAAAGGCTCGGACTCCACCAAATTCCTTCGTCCTTTGAGGTGGGCAGGAGTATGTCTCCCAAAATCTGAGGGTGGTCTTGGTTTTAGACGTATAACGGATGTTAACACTGCAGGTATTACTAAGCTGATTTGGAAGCTGGTCACAAAAAAGAAAAGTATCTGGATTGACTGGGTGTACTCGGGGACTCTTCCGCTCAGACTCCATTTGGATAGCCACCTCTCCATTTGATGCTTCTTATGTTTGGCGGATGACCTTGTCTCTCAGATCAAAAGGTTATGGGGACCATCTCTACCCAGATTGTAGATGGTACTTCCACCGCTCTTTGGCTTGACCATTGGCATCCCATGGGAATCCTTCTCCACGTTGTATGTGCCAAAGCCATTTACAGTTTGGGGCTTTCGAAGCACTCCGCGGTTGCAAATATCATGTGCTAGGGTTCTTGGTCTCCTCCTGCCACTAATTCTCCCCAGCTCACAGCTGCCTGGAACTCCTTACCCCCATTATTAGTTCTCATCAAAGGGGTGACTATCCTATCTGGGATTATGTTAGAACCAGGGGGATCTTCTCTTCTTGGCACAGGGTATTTGGTTCAAGCACTATATCCCTCGTCATAGCTTCACTGTCTGGCGGGCCCTTTCTGACTGCCTCCCAATGCAATCTTTCCTCATTCACTATTAGATTTTGGTCTCTCCCTTGTGCGTTGTTTGTGGTGCCTAGCAGAAAGACATAAATCACTTGTTCTTCGACCGTCCCCGTTCTGCCTCTCTATGGAAAGGTGTCCTTGTAAGGTGCTGGCCTAGAAGTAGCAGGATTCCCCCCCTTCACAGGTAATGGATTTGGATTGACATGACTTTCGCCGGGTCTCTTAAGGGATTGTTCTTTGCTTCTCTCCCTTCTGGGAGCTGTTGTATCTATTCTCTTTTTTTTTTTTTTTTTTTTTCCCCCTTTAGTAAATGAACTTTTTATTCAAAAAAAAAAAAAAAAAAAATTATCAACTACCAACCCTTGCCAAACCAGAATATCAGTTTGGGTTGGTTGTGTCTTGGCTAAGTCCTCCATAGTGGGTTAATTCGGTCCAGCCAAGCCAAGGCATCTGCATCAGCTCGCCTCCTTTGAAAGGGTAGTATAGTAATTTTTCATGTTTTATTTTCCTTTCCTCCTTAGGGAGGTATATGTAATTTCCCTCCTTAGGGAGGTATGTGTAATATCTTATAAATATAGTAGTGAAGTAATATGTAGGTTTAGTGAGACTTTACTCACAATACACATCATTCAAACATACCACCGCCTCTTCTTATTCTTCTTCTTCTTCTTCTTCTTCTTCTTCTTTAACTCTCATCTCATTCTTCCTCATCTACATATTCTAACTTGGTATCAGAGCACCTAAGCTTGGTTCGAGAGTCGAGCTACTAGTCTCCTCCCTTCTTCTCCTCTTTGGAACCCTAGGTTACAAAGGGGTTCCAAGGAAAGGGACTTCTATGTGAGAAGCTTGTAGAAACCTTCTAAGAGGCATACAAGGAGACCATGGGGACACCAAAAGGGTTTTTTTCCTTTGAAGAAAGAGACATTTGAAGGCTGCAAAAAGCAAAACCAGGCCTAGGTAAGGGTACCACCAGCCCTGGACCTTTTTTTCTTTTTCTCTCTCATCTGATAAGCTTTGGAGCTGAAACCAGGCCCATTTGGATCACCCTAGGGTGTATTCTCACCCCTCTAAGTCTTGTTGCAAGCCTCCTTGAGTTGAGGCTATACAACTCAATTTTTTTATGCTCACAGGGTAACGCCAGCCCTTTTTTTTGCCCTTTTTTACTCTGAAATATGGCTGTGATGCTTCCGACTGCTATGTGGCTGTGAGATTTAATGTTTTTTAGGGATGCTGTGCTCCCATGTGGATGTTATGACCCTACCCCTTGAAGAAGGTAGATGGTATGAATCCCCTTTTTTTTTTTTTTTTTTTTTAAGTGTTTCCTTAGTTTGGCTGCTGGAATTGTTTTTATTTGGTTCAAGAAAAAAAATTGGGTAGAGTGTGTACTCCCCATTGTGTTTGTGACTCCTCATCCACAACATGTCTGAAGATAGTGGATTTGGAGCTCTCTTTGGTGATGTTTTAGCCAGTGTATCAAGTGGTGTTCCTCCTACTGCTATGGTTTTTGATAACCCACATATTCATATCTCTATTGTGAAGTTGGACAACACCAACTATTTGGATCAGGCTCATTCTGTGAAGCTTTCCTTGCGGAGTAGGGGAAAGCTAGGGTATGTTATAGGTACCATTAAGGCTCCTAAACCAGATGACCCGACATATCCAAAGTGGGAGATTGAAAACTCCACTGTTATGACATAGCTGATTTTTTCCATGAAACCTGAGATTGGAAGAAGGTTTATGAGGAAAGAAACTGTCAAGGATATTTAAGACAGTGTTACTAAAACTTTTGACCATGTGGGTGACTCGACCAAAGTTTATCAATTACTCCAGAAGGTCTTTGGCATCAAGCAAGGGGATAGGACCATCTCTGAGTACTACAACACTGTCATTAGTCTCTGGGAGGAGTATGAACACTACAAGGACCCCCAACTGTGCAATCTTAAGGATGAAGCTAAGGTGTACCGGACACTTGAGAAGGGGAACGGGTTCTTATTTTGCTTGGTGGGTTGAATCCCGAGTATGAGCCGATCCAGATATAGATATTGGGCTAGTCTCTACTTCCTTCCCTTGATGAAGTGTGTAGCTATTTGTAGAGTGAGGAGACCAGGAGGTGGCCATGGAACATGTTCCTTCCCTTGAGCGGTCAGGTCTTATTACTAGCTCTCAACGAGATTGGTGTGGTGGTGGCCGAGGCCAAGGCCCACCCCATGGGGAACTAGGGATGGCAGACGCTATGATCATTGTGGGAAGTCTAGACATACCAAAGAGGCAAAGAGAGATGTTGGGTTCTTCATAGTCGACCTTCTGGCATACGTGGTGGTACTAGTGGTGCTCATGGTGGACGTAGTGGGGGAGCTAGAGCCCACAGTAATGAGTCTGAGCATACTACTACAGGGTCTGCTCCTAGCTCACAGTTAGAGCACAGTCCCCTTACTAGGGAGGATATTGCAGCATTCCGAAGGGTCATGTCTCAACTAGGAAGCTCGACATCTTCTTCACTTACTTTGCCAGAGTCCTCAGCTTCCTCCTTGCAGGTCTCATCATCTGCCCCTTTCACAACTCAATCTTGGGTTATTGATTCTGGTGCTACAGATCATATGACTAGTACGCCCCATTATTATGATACGTACTCTATTTGCTCTGGTAAAGATAAGGTCAGGGCAGCCGATGGCTCCCTTTCCTTCATTTCTGGTAAAGGTAGCGTTCCTATTACTTCTTCCATTTCACTTGATTCTGTTCTTCATATTCCTGCCCTTACCCGTAATCTCTTATCTGTGAGTCACCTGACAAAATCCTTAAACTGTTGTGTCACTTTTTTTCCTTCTAATTTTCTCTTTCAGGATTTGGTGACGAAGAGGATTATTGGCTGTGGGCGAGAGGAGAAAGGACTCTACCTACTTAAACCTCAATCACCTTTTTAGGTTACAACTTAGTCTTATGTGTGTGGACGTACTGATAACAGTTCTATGGATTATATGATGTTGTGGCATCAACGTTTAGGACATTCATCTTTTGTTGTTATGAGGAAACAATTACCTCATTTATTTACTTCTTTTCCTAGTTCCTATGTCTTTCATTGTGAACCATGTATTTTTACCAAACATTGCCGTTCTTTTTATCCTTATCATGGAAATAAATCTACTGTTCCTTTTCATATTGTGCACTCTGATGTTTGGGGGCCTTCTACTACTACTTCTTTACTTGGTTTTCGTTACTTTGTTTTTTTTGTTGATGATTTTTCCTGTGCTACTTGGACTGTTCTGATGAAGCACAAGAGTGATGTGTATGATGCCTTTAAAATTTTTTATCATATGGTATGTACACAGTTTGACACCAAAATTAAAATTGTTCGTTCTGACAAAGGGGGGGAGTATATATATGGTGGTCTTCCAAGACTTTTTTACTGGTTATGGCATTATCCATCAGCTAGCTTATGTTGACACACCCCAACAAAATGGGGTAGTTGACAGGAAAAACTACCATTTGTTGGAGGACAGTACGAGTCTCCTCTTTGGCATGCATATTCCTAAAACTTTTTGGTTTGATGGTCTCCTTACTACTACTTATTTGATCAACCATATGCCAACACAACTCCTTGGCCCCAACACTCCCTTGGACACCTTGTCCCGTCAGTCTTCCTCTTTCTTTCTTCCCCCCAAAGTGTTTGGGTGTATCTGTTATGTCCATGTTAATAAGTCTTCTCGGGCTAAACTGGACCCCAATGCTCTTAAGTGTATCTTTATTAGCTATTCCTCCACTACCAAAGGATATAAGTGCCATCACCCTTCTTCCAGACGAAGGCTTCTCTCTAAAGATGTCACATTCCTCGAGTCTGCACCTTTTTTTGCTCCTCATCAGTATCCTTTTCAGAGGGAGCATAATGGAAGTGAAAAGGCCATTGATGAGATCCCTTTCTTGACCCGTTGCCTATCTCTCCTTTTATGCTTGACATTGGGAAACACAAAGAGGTGGATTTTATTGATGTTGGTGATCATTCAAGAGGTGGTTCAGGTTTAGGTAATGAAAAGGTGACCATTGTGTACATAAGGAGGAACAAAAAGACCTGCCAAGAGTCCTCTTTGAATCCAACTCCTGAGATCCACCCTCCTCAGTCAGGTAATATTCTTCCTTCCCCATCAGAGTTAGATCTTCCTATTGCTATTAGAAGGGAAAGAGAGCTTGTACTAATCCTATAGCCCAGTTTGTTTCCTATGACTCTCTCTCCCTTATAGGTGTTGCATTTACTATCGCACTCTCATCTGCTTCTATTCCCAGGAATGTTTCTGAAGCTATGTCTGACCCTAAGTGGAAGCAAGCCATGACAGAGGAAATGATGGCCTTGGAAAAAAATTTTACCTGGAAATTGGTTGACCTTCCAAGGGAGAGAACTCCAGTTGGATGCAGGTGGGTCTACACAATCAAGTACCGGTCAGATGATACTATTGAGAGGTATAACACAAGGCTGGTGGAAAAAAGGATATAGTCAAGTGTATGGGATTGACTATGAGAAGGCATTTGCTCCTGTGGCTAAGCATAACACTATAAGGGTCCTTCTATCTCTAGCAGTGAATAAGGATTGGCCATTGTATCAATTAGATATGAAGAATGCCTTCCTCCATGGTGACTTAGAAGAGGAGGTGTATATGCAAACTCCTCCTGGCTTTAAGTTCCCTTCAGCTGTAGGAAAGGTGTCTTCTCAAGAAGGCTTTGTATGGTCTTAAGCAATCTCTGAAGGCCTGGTTTGAAAGGTTTAAATAGGCTATTCTGAAAAATGGCTATTCCCAAAGTCAGGTTGACCACACTTTGTTCACTAAGCGTGGTAATGGCACCATTACAGCCTTGATTGTCTATGTTGATGACATTATGGTAACAGGTGATGACAGAGATGAGATAGCCAAGCTAAAGACCTATTTATCCCAATAGTTTGAAATCAAAGATTTAGGGCCCTTAAAGTACTTCCTGGGGATTGAAGTGTCCAGATCCAAGAAAGGGCATATATCCTAGATCTATTAAAAGAAACAGGAATGTTAGGCTGCAAAGCTACAAGTTCTCTTATTGAGCAAAATCATAAGTTGGGGGAAGATGCTAGCCCTTCTCTTGTTGATGTAGGGAAATATCAAAGGCTGGTTGGGAAGCTTATCTATTTGTCCTTGACTCGTCCAGATATTACTTATGCAGTGGGGGTGGTGAGTCAGTTTATGTATGATCCCAAGAGTGGGCACTTGGATGCGGTTTACCGAATTCTTAGGTGCTTGAAGTCCTCTCCAGGAAAAAAGACTACTTTTTGCCAAGCATAGCCACATGAGGATCAAAGGCTTTATTGATGAAGATTGGGCTGGGTTATTCTCTGATACGAGATCCACATCAGGTTATTGCACATTTGTAGGTGGAAAACTAGTTATATGGCGGAGCAAGAAACAATCTGTGGTGGCTCGATCTAGTGCAGAGGCAAAATTTAGAGCCATGGCTCATGCAGTGTGTGAGCTTCTTTGGTTGAGAAGGCTAGTCCAAGAGTTGGGATTTGATACTAAGGCACCTATGAGGCTTTATTGTGACAATAAGGTTGCCATAAGTATAGCCCACAACCCTGTGCAACATGACATGACAAAGCACATAGAGGTGGACAGACACTTCATTAAAGAAAAGATTGACATTGGTTACATATGCACTCCTTTTATGAGGATTAGAGATCAGCTGACTGATATCTTCACAAAAGGTCTTCTTCATCATCAGTTCAGTTCTTTGCTATCCAAGCTGGGAATGCATGATACTTATTCTCCAGCTTGAGGGGGGAGTGTTAGAGATATTAGTTATATTTCTGTAAGGGTAGTTTAGTAATTTGTTATGTTTTATTTTCCTTTTCTCCTTGGGGAGGTATATGTAATTTCCCTCCTTATGGAGGTATGTGTAATATCTTGTAAATATAGTAGTGAAGTAATATGTAGGTTTTAGTGAGACTTTACTCACAATACACATCATTCAAACATACCATCGCCTCTTCTTCTTCAACTCTCATCTCATTCTTCCTCATCTACATATTCCAACTGTTCGACCAGCAATAGAGAGAATGCTAAGAAGGAGAAGAAGAACAGAGGAAGAACAAGAAGAAAGGAAGGGAAGTCACAGAAAGCCATAGTCACACAGGCTCTCAAAATTATTCCACTCAAACTTCATATTCTAAATCTGAATTGCTCCATCGATTACATGTCTAATATAAAGGAAAATCAAAACAATTAATAGAAACTACTATAAAATTAGAAACTGACTAGTTCCAAAAGAACCTACTTCTAAAACAAAAGAGAATCAAATATCCTAAGATTGATTCCTTAATTATCAACTACCAATCCTTGCCAGACCAGAATATTGGTTTGGGTTGGTTGTGTCGGTTGTCTTAGCTTAGGCCTCCATAATGGGTCAGTTAGGTCCAGCCAAGCCAAGGCATCTGCATCACACTACCAATCGTAGGTCCCGTTACCAAGTCCTGAAAGAGACAATTAGTGGGAAAAAGGATACTTTGCAATTTAGATCCCTAGTAAGACAACCAATAGAAAGAAGAATAGTTGAAAAATTAGGGACATGTAACACAAAGGAAAGGGACAACATGGCAGTGCATTTGATGGAACCCTTTCCAGAGACAGAAAAGAGAGAACCATCAGCAACTTAAACTTTACTGTTATCTAACAAAGGGAAATAGTCAACAAATTGGTTGAGCATGGATCGAAAACTCGGCAATATCTCGCCAAAATCTAGGATATTTTGGTGCTTTTTTACCAAAACAAAATTTCATATGAAAGACAAAAGGACACAATTTCGGTCATTTCGCTGAAATTCCAATCATTGTCTTGAAATTTCGCTCATTTTTCTAATTTTGGCCATTACCCCTTAAAATGGACAAGTGAAACACATGGAAAAAGTGCATTATTTCAGCGAAGTTTCAGTGTTTTGGTGGTTTCAAATTAAAATGAAATTATTGATCCTTGGTTATAAGACCCAGTCATATAGTCAGTGGCAAATGGATACAATCGAGGCACAATGAGCATCGAAAGAAATACCTGGCTGATTAGGATTGGGATCATATAGAACTGGAAGGGATGCAGTTGAGGCAGCAGAGGGCATGGATGAAGAGGATAAAGAGTCAAGCTTGGTCATCAAACGACAAAGGGTCTATAACTCCTTCTGAGATAGTGATGGATCGGTTGGTACATCATCAAAAGTACTGTGATTAGCAACGGCTTGATTGGATCGACCTTGTCCACGGCCTCGAGTATTAGTAGGCCATCCATGTAATTTCTGGTAAAATTCTTGGTACGGCGTTCCTCCCCATAGTAATCGCACTTCACGTGATTTTTATCAGATACAGATCAATCAATGTTACGGGAAGAGTCTCCATGAGAATATATACCTGAGCTAGAGTATAGGGTTGATAGGTCCTAAGATACAGGAAGAAGCATGGCAATGAAGCGAGTATCCTCTGATTGTACTATGGTATAAGCTTGCTGAAGGGCCAGAAAGGGAACATGATTAAGGAATAAGCCCGAATCTTATCAAACTCAACATTAAGGCCAGCAAGGAAATCATAGACTTAGAGCTTGTCCTCCCTCTTCTTGAACGCAACTGCATCTGTTGTATAAGTAGCAGCAAAATCTTCATAGAAATCTACCTCTTGCCACATACCCCATAATGTCGAATAATACTAGGATAGAGACAACTCCTTTTGTTTGGTCTCATAGATATTCTTTCGCAGTTCATAACATTGTGCATCATTGCCAACCTGAGAATAAGTATCTTTGGGAGTTTTCTTTTTCTTGGTTGCAATGTAAAGCATAAGATAGCCATGGGCTATCGTAGGATCCATAGAGTTAATAAGGAAGTTGTTTGTATCCCATTTCTTCTGAGTAAAATCAATAATAGTAGGCTTGATGGTTTCCCTTGTAAGGTAGCCAAAGTAGCCATGGGAACCAATGGCAAGGAAGCACGAACGAGTCCACATCAGGTAACTACTCCCATCTAGTCTAATGGAGCTGATAAGGAATAAAGGAAAGATAAGATGACTAACTCCTTTATGTCCAGCAGACGTGATTGTAACTTTTTAGTAGATATAAGTCTTAAACAAACGGACCTTAGAACATGCAAAAATAACTGAAATCTTCAAGCCTTACGTACCAGACTCAGAGATAACACATCAAGAACCAAAACAACCTAAGAGGAGAATTAGATCATCTTAGAGAGTAATAGGCCCTCGGTGGGATAATCGCACCATCGAGGGAAAGGTGAAGATAGCAGCTGTCGGTTAGAGAGAGAGAGAGAGAGAGAGACTAGTGTTCAGGCATTAGGGTTAGGATCTCGATGTTGATCCTTGCTCTGATACCACGTTGATTTAGTGAATTAGGCTTCTATCAAAAAGACAACAAGCCCTCTTTATTTATAATAAGGGAGAGGACATTCTAGTATAGGTACAAGCATGGTTTAAACTATCGGTATGTATCGTACCGTATTGGCCGATACGTATTTGTATAAGTCCTTACCGGTATGATACTACTGATACGATACATGAAATTTTTATATCTTTTTGTATCGATATGTATCCTACGATACATACCAATACGGACAGATACACCACCGATCCACACCAATATAATACGATATGCACCGATACGTACCGATACTCTATGAAAAATTAAAAATTGAGGTGAAATGTATATTTTAATATGTATTGGTACGGTACGATACATACCGATATGGTGTGCTACGGTCATATAATGGCCAAGACGGGTCATTTTAAAAAAAAAAAAAAAAAAAAAAAAAGACCTTTTGTGGGGGTTTTGTTCCAAGTTGTTGCCAACCATTTTTTCTTTCTAACTAAAGTGGAAATCAAGGTTGCAAACAAGGATTTTACATTTATGGGACAACTACAAACCTTGGATTCTTAGTGCAATACTCTTAATTTAGTGTTTATGCATAATACATGTTATATATAACTATTTTTAACTATTTTTTTTACGCTGAAGTGTATAAAAGTGTTTCATATCCATTTATGTGTATCTTTAATGTATCTTAACATATCTCTGATATGATACCCTCTGATATGTATCTTAATTTTGGCCAGCCAATATGGCAACCGATACCGATACTTAAATTCTTGGGTACAAGGACTTAATAAAATACCCCTATGACTAAAATATCCCTTGAACCCATATTACAACAAAAATCTAGTCCAAGAAAGGGATTGCTATATACCAAACATAATGAATTGAATATTGAAGCCTTCATTAATGTAGATTGGGCTGGTTCATTTGCCGATAGGGATCTACATCAGGATAATGTACTTTTGTTGGTGGAAACTTGGCCACGTGGAGAAGTAAAAAAGCAATATGGTATCGCAATATCAAATGCAGAAGCAGAATTTAGAGCCATGGCTCATGGTGTCTATGAGCTTCTATGTTTGAAGTAGTTAGTCCAGGAGTTGAGGTTTGAAATTCATGGTCACATTAGATTATATTTGACGACAAGGTTGCCATCAGCTCACAAACCTGTACAACATGATTGCACAAAGCACATTGAAGTTGATCGCCACTTTACAAAGGAGAAGATTGACTCCAAATGTATTTGCACACCCTTTGTGAAGACAGGAGATCAGTTTGCTGACTTGTTAACTATACAGTTCCATTATCCTTGGGCAAGTTGGGTATGCTTGATATCTACTCCCTAGCTTGAGGGGTGGTGTTAGAATTATGGTTGTATGGGTATTTTTGGGTGTGCCTTATAATCATATGTAGTAGGATGTAATATACGTGAGGGCTCTCATGTAATTTATAGGCTTTAAGTCAATGGCAATATAGAGTATAGTGGAGTGGATTCCTCTCTCTCTCTCTCTCTCTCTCTAATCATAAAATCACATGCTAGAAATGCTAAATGATAACAATAGAAAGGACCGACGGACTTAGTTAACATAATTCATATGGGAGGAAACAACCTTATCTTTTATACTTGAACCCAAATCTTCAAGGTTAGGTTTCACAGGTTCACAAGGTAGCATCTTGAAAGAATTTATTGTTCCGCCACAAAGACCACATGTAAAAAGACTTGGCTGAATACTCTGCCCCACGGAGTTTGACCCATAATGGTGAAGCATCTTATACATCTTCTCTGCATCACTCTACAAACAAGGAATGTAAAACACCATGAATAAAATAGGTTAGTCACAAGCAGGAAATAGAAAGGAATAAATAAGGTCCTAAAACAATCACATATCAAACAATTCAAACTACTTCAATATATCTATTAAAGGAATTATGGTGAACTGCAACTATCTATCTCCACCAAACACGTTGATACACTTTATTCGTCATCATAATCATCCAAACCTGTCCTATCCCAACTAAATAAACAATTAGTCAAAATCAATGTCTCATAAAAGAAACAATTTATTGATAAAGAATGAATGGATATAAGAAATTGATACAAGGTGAACAGAACAGATACCTGGATCAGCCATAACTAACATAGAAATCTACTGAGAGACCATTTTACACCTAATAATACCCCAAAACAAACCACAGCTTCATGAGGCCTTTTTTAGTTGGTCATCAGCCATCTTGTTGGTGCATCTTGGGTCCCACAGGAATGAGCAATTCAAATGAAAATTCTCTCTAATGTCTTTATTGAAATGGGAAAGTTTCCACTTCCCCAAGGAAAAATCATTCATCCAATTGCATTCTCTGGATCTTTTCTATAATAGATGATCAAAGCCATTGTTGATGTATACAAGCCCCATCTTCAATGAAAGTAACTCTGACCAGCTGGAGAAGCCCCTTCCCTACCCCTAGAAATGGAACTGAATATGCACTCAAATACCTTTTTTGAGAAAAGGGAGGAACATTTAGTTACCTACAAAAGTGGGCAGCACGCAAGTCAAATTGATTTCTTCCTGATGAGAAGATCTGATAGAATGTTAGGTAAAGATTGTAAGGTTATACCTGGAGAGAGCCTAACTGCTCAACATCGTCTGTTGATCTTGGATATGTACCTAGGTAAGAGGAAATGCAAGAAGACACAACAGATATGTCCTAAGATAAAATGGGGGCAATTACAAGGAGCGCTCCTAAAATCTTTTACTGATCTAGTGGTGCCACAGGGAGAGTGGGATATTTACAGAGATGTTAATGAGATGTGGACTGAGATGATGACCTGTATTAAGAATGTGGCTAAAGAAGTTCCAGGGGTATCCAAGGGAGGGTGCCGAACTCCTCGAGACGTGGTGGTGGGATGAGGAGATCCAGACTGCCATTAAATCTAAGAAAGACTGTTTTAAGACTTGGCAAAGGACCAAAGAGGTAGAGGATAAACTAAGATATTACTCAGCCAGGAAGGAAGCTAAGAAGACTGTGGGGAAAGCAAGGACAAACAAGTACGATAACCTATATGATAACCTTAATACAAGAGAAGGAGAAAAAAAATTTTATAGAATAGCCAAAATAAGGGAAAGGATGAGTAGAGATATTGACCATATTCGGTGCATTAAAAGTGATGATGGTAGAGTACTTGTACGGAATGAGGACATTATGAAAAGATGGGATGATTATTTTTGCAACCTATTAAACGAAGAGATCGTGACTGATAGGATGGACCCAGAAGTAGTGTGGGAGAGATTTCAAGTTAACCCTCCTCATGGACATCTACAACATGTTGATGTGATTGAAGTTAAAGAAGCCCTACGAAAGATGAAAGCAGGTAGATTACCAGGCCCATATAAGATCCCAATTGAAGTATGGAAGAGCCTAGAAGTACTGGGAGTATCATGGCTAACCAAGCTGTTTAACAAGATCTTGAGTACCAAGAGAATGCCGGATGATTGAAGGAGAAGCATTATGGTTCCTATTTATAAAAACAAAGGTGATATCCAGAACTGCTATAGAGGCATAAAACTAATGAGTCACACCATGAAACTTTGGGAAAAGGTTATTGAAGCCCACCTCAGAGGAGAAACTACAGTAACGGAGAACCAATTTGGTTTTATGCTAAGGAGATGCACAACATAAGCTATTTACCTTCTAAGAAGACTTATAGAAGTATTTAGAGCTCATAAAAAGGACCTCCATGTGGTCTTTATTGACTTAGAGAAAACGTATGACAGAGTACCTAGAGATCTCATTTGACATGTCTTAGGGAAGATAAGGAGTTCATTAAATTATGTGGATGTAATTAAGAACATGTATGAGGGAGTGGTGACGAGTGTCAAAACAACAAAAGGCCGAAGTAACGAGTTCCTAATTACAATTGGGTTACACCAAGGATCAGCCTTGAGCCCTTATCTATTTGCTCTCATCATGGATGATCTGACCAGGCATATCCAAGACCAGGTCTCGTGGTGTATGCTATTTGCTGATGATATTGTTTTGATTGATGAGACAGTGAAAGGGATTAATACTAAACTGGAGCTATGGAGATCTAGCTTGGAATCAAGAGGTTTTAAGATAAGCAGATCAAAGACAGAGTATATGATATGTCCATTTATTCAGACTATGAGAGGTGAGGAGCGAGAACTATCACAAAGTAATTGTTTTAAATATCTAGGATCAATCATTAGCAAAGAGGGTGATATCAAGAATGATGTCTCTCATAGAATTAAAGTGGGATGGATGAAGTGGAGAAGAGCGTCGAGAGTGCTATGTGACAAACGCATGCCTGTTAAACTTAAGGGCAAATTCTACAGGACAGTAATATGACCTGTTATGATGTATGGGGTGGAGTGTTGGGTAGTAAAGAAGAGTAATTTGAATAAATTGGGTGTAGTAGGCTAGCAGAGATGAGAATGTTGAGAGGGATTTGCGGCAAGACCAGGAGAGACAGAGTAAAGAATGATTGTATTAGAAAAGAGTTAGAGCTTGCACCAATCTAGGACAAAAGCTCTGCGAGAGCCGATTGAGGTGGTATAGTCATGATCAATGGAGACTCATGGATGCCCCAATAAGGAAGAATGACCAATTTCAATTATACGAAGCTAGAAGGAGAGGCAAACCTAAGATGGCTATTGACAAAGTAGTAAGAAAAGATATACAGCTAGTAGGGCTCAATTCTACTATGACCGCAGATAGAGGTAAGTGGAGGACAAAGACCCCGCGTAGCCGATCCCATATAGGGGATGTTCCAAGGATGCTGGTTTGACTACTGCTTTGACTTCTTCTTTTACCTCCTTTTAAAACTTCTATTATTATACTTACTATCTTACTATTATCTTTGATCATATTCGAATCCATGTAGCAGACCCCATCAAGTTGGGATAAGGTTATGGTTGTTGTTATTGTTGTTTACCAAACCTTTGAATTCAACCTAATAACTTCCCAATTCCAAGGGGTCCTGGATTCCCTAAGGAACATCTGTTAAACTTCAACATTACCAAATCTGCCAGAAGGGGCAGCCCATATGGAACTGCTTACTCTTTCGATCCTTGAAACGATTAAAAGGCTAAAATTCATAAAGATATGATTGGGTGTTGTCTTTAAATAGATCTTCCAACCCAACCAATTAGAAGCCTTAACCCTGATCCTGTCAATGATGAATTTTAAAGAACCTGGCATTTATTCCTTCCAAATCCAGGAAACAAATGGCACTCCTCTTAATGGATATTTTCTATTAAAATCAGGGATAACTCTTCACTTTCTTCAGATTTTCCAAAGCCATCTGAAATATGGACAAGTGTTATGGGGATGGAGACACAACCCTGGGTGTAGCTTCTGAAATATATCATCAGTATGCACTTTCCTGTGACTAATTTTTCATCCCAATGCAACAGTTCAGTGGTAGCTTGGATGACGAAAGCTTTCCTTATGGAAAAAAAGGCAGCTGCATAAACCATTTGACTCACAGCAATAAATAATGATCTAGAAGTTCTTGAGAAGGTGACAGATAAACATCCTGAACAAGGTCACTTAATTCCTGAATGATTTCTAACTCTTGATCCCTAAAACATCTTCTAAATCTGAGATTCCAATTAAGCCCAGCATGCACAACTTCACTACCAGATACCACAACTATATAATTGCTTCAGAATTGGCATATAGTTTTGGAAAAAGAGTGTCACTTGACAACTCCCTCCACCAAGAATCCTCACTCCATTACCCAAGTCCTATCTCACCTGGTTGATATAAATAGGAAGCAGCAGGCTCAAGATTTTTCAAGGAACTTTTAATATGGCTCTATTAGCTACAGAGGGATCCCAGCCCTAGATATACCCAATATTCTGATCTAATAACCTCATACCACAAAGAATGGGCCTGTTTGAGCATCTATTTCCTTGATGATCCTTTTAAAAAATCACTAAATATTTTACAGAATACATGAGGTGTTAAGAATTGGGATATAAAATATATAATGGTGGGTGTTGTGATGTGACTGCAGTGCTCATAATGAGAAGGAAAAGAAGGGAAAAACAGCTTAAACTGTTCTCTTCTGAGGGAATTCCTCCAGATTGCATGCATAGTGTTGCATTGCATTATGGTAATGGGTTTTAGGGGTTATATCCAAACGGACCCTTAAGCCTTCTTTAGGGACTTGTTTTTTTTATAAATAGAGGAGGATTATGCTCATTGTTGCCAAGTCCAAATTCCCCAAATCTTCATGGTATCAGAACAGATCTGATCACCAAACCCCAAACTCAAAACCCTTCCCTCATTCTTCTTCCCCTACCTGTGATCTCCATAACCTGAGATCACCATAACCTGTGCAAAAACCAGCAATAATCATCACCAGCCACCTGCGATCACACCAACCTGCACAAGAATCAGCAAGAACCTTCATCTCCATAGCCTGCACTAGAATTAAGAACCAGAACCTGCGCAAGAACCAGCGAGCACCATCATCAGCCATCATCTCCATAGCCTGCGCAAGAACCAAGAACCAGATCCATCATCAGCCAAACTCCATCAACCCCATCAAGAATATACCTGCGATTTCTCCTCTTAACACCTGAAAACCTGCGCAACTCTCCATTACCCAAAATTCCCATAGCCAAACTCCTTGCGCTACCATCTCCCAAACTCCGCTATCCCCAAACTTCTAGTCCATCTACCGCCGTATCCCTATCAACCCCACCTGCTGCCTCTGTCCCCATAAACTAGAGGATTCTTCTCACCTTTTCTTCTCCCGCCCCCTCTCTTCCTCCATCTGGAAAAAGGTCCTCTCTAGGTTCCGGCCCTCTGGCAGACCCATTCTCCCTTTCAATAGGGAATCAATCTGGATTGATATGACCTTTGTGGACACCACTTTTTGTGACACCATTGGCAAGCTTGCTTTTTCTGCAACCATAAACCATCTCTGGATGGAGCATAACATTCGTAGATGGTCATCCAATTCCCGCTCTCCAGACAAGATTTGGACCGCCATATTCTTTGATGTTACCTCCAAAATTCAATCCTTCCATCCTTGCCTGTCACTAACTCCCTTAGGAACAGGCATATCATTGCCTCCTGGAACCTACAGATTGACACCCTACCCCACACTTGATGTTTATCTTTCTCTTCTTCCCCCCCCCCCTTTTTAGTTGTATTCCCCTGGTCTTTTGGCTAGTTTGCTAGCCGTTTTGTTGTAATTGCTCCCCCGGGGTTGGTTTTCCTTGCCGGCTTAAGCCTCCCTCCCCCCTTCTCCCCCTTGCTTATTCTCTCTCTCCTTTGGTTATGAATTATTTAATTATCCAAGAAAAAAAAATACAATATTTGAGGCAGACAATACTGTGTTTTAAAAAATCTGAATCACATCCGTTTGGCTGGTACTTGGGTATGCATTTTTTCATTTTTATGCAAATTGGATATGTTTTTCAACCTCTTATCCTCCTGATTAGAGTTACATTTGAAGGGTTATTTTTTCTATATTACACAAAAATAAGCTAAAAAATCAGTGATCCTGTGGACATTAACAAGTCTCTCACTCACACTCTGAACAGGATAGCTGAGAAGGAAAATAGAATAACATGATCCTTTCAATATATATATATATATATATATATATGCAAGTGCTTTTCATATCTTAAACATCATATGTCAGGTACATTTCTTTATCCCAAAGTTATCTCTCAGTTCACAAATATTATATTAAGACCCCTAAAATAGTTAGAAATAAGGAATGTTAGGGATAGAGATGAGGGAAGAAGGAGAGAAGATGAGAGAAGAGGAAATGAGATGGGAGCAAAATGTGAGTGAGCTCTTTGCTCATCTCACCTATTTTAGTTTCAACTAATACTTTAGGGAATTACATATTCCTCCTAGGTGAAAGAGAAATAAAAGGAAATACAAATTAGGACAACTTAACATAAGTCAGTTTGCATCTCTCTAGCGATTGCTGCAGTTGTCTTTGGGCACTTTGATATATCTCCATACCCACCAATTAAATGTTGCTTAAGCCTTTTGATTCCTCCTTTGGCATCTTTTCCACAAAGTGTACATCGCACTAAGTTCTTATCATTAAGATCTGGCCAATATCCATACTTCCACCCGGGGTCTTTTGATTTGGCCTTCCTAGTTGGATCTTTGCTTGGATCATATGTTGATGCGCCAGTACTAGCAGATGGCCCGCCACTACCACTAGTAGCCATATCTATTTGAATAAACTACAACACTACATAAACATAAGAAACAACAACAAGAGAAACTAAGTAACAAAAAATAAGAAAAAGCATATCAATCTACAATGCACTTTACAATCTAAAAAATAATAACTAATTCACTAATGCACTAATGCACTAATGCACTAATGCACTAATGCACTACACTAATGCACAACAATAATAATCATGCAATCATAAATTCATAATACAGAATCACAGATTACACTATTACAGTCTATATACTTGCAGGGCAGAATGTTTTGTACATAAAAAACATGGTTATCACATAAATAACAGCATTTGAGAATAGCATTTGAGAACAACAGAGGGGAAAAAAAAAAACACAGTTGCAGACAAAGAAGAAGCAGAGAAGAAGAGAGGAAGAAGAAAAAAAAAAAAAGAGNGGTTGATATAAATAGGAAGCAGCAGGCTCAAGATTTTTCAAGGAACTTTTAATATGGCTCTATTAGCTACAGAGGGATCCCAGCCCTAGATATACCCAATATTCTGATCTAATAACCTCATACCACAAAGAATGGGCCTGTTTGAGCATCTATTTCCTTGATGATCCTTTTAAAAAATCACTAAATATTTTACAGAATACATGAGGTGTTAAGAATTGGGATATAAAATATATAATGGTGGGTGTTGTGATGTGACTGCAGTGCTCATAATGAGAAGGAAAAGAAGGGAAAAACAGCTTAAACTGTTCTCTTCTGAGGGAATTCCTCCAGATTGCATGCATAGTGTTGCATTGCATTATGGTAATGGGTTTTAGGGGTTATATCCAAACGGACCCTTAAGCCTTCTTTAGGGACTTGTTTTTTTTATAAATAGAGGAGGATTATGCTCATTGTTGCCAAGTCCAAATTCCCCAAATCTTCATGGTATCAGAACAGATCTGATCACCAAACCCCAAACTCAAAACCCTTCCCTCATTCTTCTTCCCCTACCTGTGATCTCCATAACCTGAGATCACCATAACCTGTGCAAAAACCAGCAATAATCATCACCAGCCACCTGCGATCACACCAACCTGCACAAGAATCAGCAAGAACCTTCATCTCCATAGCCTGCACTAGAATTAAGAACCAGAACCTGCGCAAGAACCAGCGAGCACCATCATCCAGATCCATCATCAGCCATCATCTCCATAGCCTGCGCAAGAACCAAGAACCAGATCCATCATCAGCCAAACTCCATCAACCCCATCAAGAATATACCTGCGATTTCTCCTCTTAACTCCTGAAAACCTGCGCATCTCTGCATTACCCAAAATTCCCATAGCCAAACTCCTTGCGCTACCATCTCCCAAACTCCGCTATCCCCAAACTTCTAGTCCATCTACCGCCGTATCCCTATCAACCCCACCTGCTGCCTCTGTCCCCATGAACTAGAGGACTCTTCTCACCTTTTCTTCTCCTGCCCCCTCTCTTCCTCAATCTGGAAAAAAGTCCTCTCTAGGTTCTGGCCCTCTGGCAGACCCATTCTCCCTTTCAATAGGGAATCAATCTGGATTGATATGACCTTTGTGGGCACCACTTTTTGTGACACCATTGGCAAGCTTGCTTTTTCTGCAACCATAAACCATCTCTGGATGGAGCATAACATTTGTAGATGGTCATCCAATTCCCGCTCTCCGGACAAGATTTGGACCGTCATATTCTTTGATGTTACCTCCAAAATTCAATCCTTCCATCCTTGCCTGTCACTAACTCCCTTAGGAACAGGCATATCATTGCCTCCTGGAACCTACAGATTGACACCCTACCCCACACTTGATGTTTATCTTTCTCTTCTTCCCCCCCCCCCTTTTTAGTTGTATTCCCCTGGTCTTTTGGCTAGTTTGCTAGCCGTTTTGTTGTAATTGCTCCCCCGGGGTTGGTTTTCCTTGCCGGCTTAAGCCTCCCTCCCCCCTTCTCCCCCTTGCTTATTCTCTCTCTCCTTTGGTTATGAATTATTTAATTATCCAAGAAAAAAAAATACAATATTTGAGGCAGACAATACTGTGTTTTAAAAAATCTGAATCACATCCGTTTGGCTGGTACTTGGGTATGCATTTTTTCATTTTTATGCAAATTGGATATGTTTTTCAACCTCTTATCCTCCTGATTAGAGTTACATTTGAAGGGTTATTTTTTCTATATTACACAAAAATAAGCTAAAAACTCACTGATCCTGTGGACATTAACAAGTCTCTCACTCACACTCTGAACAGGATAGCTGAGAAGGAAAATAGAATAACATGATCCTTTCAATATATATATATATATATGCAACTGCTTTTCATATCTTAAACATCATATGTCAGGTACATTTCTTTATCCCAAAGTTATCTCTCAGTTCACAAATATTATATTAAGACCCCTAAAACAGTTAGAAATAAGGAATGTTAGGGATAGAGATGAGGGAAGAAGGAGAGAAGATGAGAGAAGAGGAAATGAGATGGGAGCAAAATGTGAGTGAGCTCTTTGCTCATCTCACCTATATTAGTTTCAACTAATACTTTAGGGAATTACATATTCCTCCTAGGTGAAAGAGAAATAAAAGGAAATACAAATTAGGACAACTTAACATAAGTCAGTTCCTAAAGTACCCCTATTATAAACATTCCAATACTCCCCCTAAAGCTGGAGAATAAATGTCATACATTCCTAGCTTGCATAAAAGGGTACTAAACTGGTGAGGAATAAGCCCTTTCATGAAGATGTCTTCCAGTTGATCACCTGTCCTCACAAAATGTGTGCAGATGTTGCTAGAGTCAATCTTCTCTTTGATGAAATGCTGGTCTACTTCAATGTGTTTTGTTCTAACATGTTGCAATGGGTTGTGGGTAATGCTTATAGCTGCTTTGTTGTCACAGTAGAGTCTCATAGGTCCTTCAATGTCATACCTCAACTCAAGAACCAACCGATGCAGCCAAATGAGTTCACAAACTACATGAGCCACTGCCCTATACTTAGCCTCTGCAATGGATCTAGCTACAACCGACTATGTTTTGCTTCTCCATATGACCAAGTTACCACCCACGAATGTGGAATAACCAAATGTAGATCTCCTATCACAAATGGATTCAGCCCAATCAGCATCGGAATAACCTTTTATCCTTAAGTGATTGTTCCTGGCATACAGAAGTCCCTTTCCTAGAGAGGAGTCAGAGGACTTCAAGTATCTAAGGATGTGGTACAAAGCATCCAAGTGCCCAATCTTGGGTGCATGGATAAATTGGCTCACTACTCCCACTGTATAAGAAATGTCTAAGCGAGTCAGAGACAAAAAAATTAACTTCCCCACTAGCCTCTGGTATTTCACTGGACCAACAAGGGAAGGGCCACAATCTTCTCCCAGCTTATGATTCTACTCAATAGGTGAACTTATCGGCTTACAACTCAGCATTTATGTTTATTTCAACAGATTTATCACAAATTTTCTTTGGCATACATTAATTCCCTCCTTAGGCCTTGACACTTCAATACCTAAGAAATATTTCAAGTGTCCTAGATCCTTGATTTCAAACCGTTTGACAAATACGCTTTCAGCCTAGTTATCTCGTCACTGTCATCTCCAGTCACCATAATATCATCAACATACACAATTAATGTTGTGATGGTGCCATTACCTCGTCGGGTGAATAAAGTGTGGTGTGCTTGACTCTGGGAATATTCATTTTTCATAATGGCCGAACTGAATCTCTCAAACCAAGACTTTGGTGATTTCTTCAGAACATAAAGTGCCTTCGTTAGGAGACACCTCACCATCGGCTGCCAGAAACTTTAAGCCAAACGGGGGAGGGGCTGCATATACACTTCCTCTAAATCTCCATGAAGTAAGGCATTCTTCATATCCAACTGATATAAGGGCCAATCTCTGTTTTCCGCCACAGATAAAAGGACTCTTGTTGAGTTATGTTTGGCCATAGGAGCAAAGGTCTCCTACTAATCAATTCCATACACCTGATTGTACCATTTGGCCATTAATCTTGCCTTGTACCTCTCAATAGCACCATCTGATTGGTACTTGATTAAATAGACCCAACTACATCCAACTGGAATTATCCTAGTAGAAAGGTCAACCAGTATCCATGTATAGTTCTCCTCAAGTGCCATCATTTTCTCTAACATGGCTTGTTTCCACTTAGGGTCTGACATAGCCTCAGTAACAATTTTGGGATGAAAGCAGAAGAAAGAGCAGTTGTAGAGGCAACATCTATAGGAAAGAGAGCATCATAAGAAACAAAATGGGCTATAGGATTAGTACAGGCTCTCTTACCCTTACGAACAGTAATAGGGAGATCCAACTCTGAATGAGAAGAATGTTACTAGACTGAGGAAGGGGAAGCTCAGGAGGTGGATTCAAAGAGGACTCTTAGCAGGTCTTCTTTGTCCTTCTTGTGTACATAATATTAGAGGCCTTCTTTGTACAAGGTTCATCTACAATATCAACATCATCCACCTCTTTATGTTTCCCAATATGAAAAGAAAAAGGAGTAAGAGGCAATTGGCTAAGAACGAAAAGGCATCAGTAGCCTTTTCACTCTCATTTCCACCCCTTGAAGAGGGTGCTGATAAAGGGCAAAGAAAGGCACAGACTCGAGGAAGGTGACATCTTTGGAAAGAAATCGCCTGCGAGAGGAAGGGTGGTAACACTTATAGCCTTTAGTGGTAGAAAAATACCTAAGGAAGAGGCATTTAAGAGCCTAAGGATCGAATTTAGTGCGGGAGGAAGAGAGAAAGCAGAAGACTGAGGAGACAAGAGTGCAACAGGTTTTGCGACCCAAGAATTTTGGTAGGTATGCGATTAATGAGAAAAGCAGCAGTAAGAATGACTTCAGACCAAAATGTTTCAAGGACATGCATACCAAATACAAAGGTTCTACCGACTTCTAATAAATGACGATTTTTCCTCTCAGCTACCCTATTCTGTTGGGGTGTATCAACACAAGCAATGTGATGGATAATACCATTGTCAGTAAAAAAGTCTTATAAACCACCATACATCTACTCCCCTTATCAGACCGGACAATTTTGATCTTGGTTTCAAACTGGGTATGGACCATTTTATAGAAGTTTTTGAGGCATCATAAATATCATTCTTATGCTTCATAAGAATGGTCCAAGCACAATAAGAAAAATCATCAACAAATGAAACAAAATAACGATGGCCAAACAAGGAGGTAGTGGGACAAGGTCCCCAAACATCAGTATGTACAATGTGAAAATGAACAACAAATCTATTACCATGATAGGGATAAGATGAATGACAATGTTCAGCAAAAGTGAATGGTTCACAATAAAATATATGAGAAGAAGAAAAAGATGTAAAATGAGGTAACTGTTTCCTTATAACAACAAAAGAGGGATGTCCCAAACATTAATGCCAAAGTATCACAGATTTTATAGAACTAGCATCACTATGGCCACATGCATAGGACTACGGTGTTGTAAAAAAAAGTAACTATAGATTAAGATGGTATATGCCGCCCTCCTCACGTCCACTGTCAATAATCCTCTTCGTCACCAAATTCTAAAAAAGGGATACTGCCTTTACTAGTTATAAAAGGCTGTCGTGAGAAGAGAAGGAAGGAGGAGTCCTGTGGATTGTACAGGCTCCACCCTTGGTGTTTCCCTAGTCTAACTAAGAAAGCCAGGACTAAAGTTATGTTAGGAGTTAGTTGTCTTAGACCAACTAGGATAGTCTTAGTTCAGCTAGGACTGATTAGTTAGTCAATTTCCTATTATGTTTTGATGTTTCTAGTCCTACTAGGACTTCTTCTGTCCTACTTGCAATAGGTTGACTAAACTACTATATAATGAATAGAGGAGGGCAGCCCCAACTCAATCAATTCGGACTCCCAAGTTTTCCCATCGCCTCTCTCTCTCTCTATTTACATGGTATCAGAGCTGGTATCTAAGAAAGTACATTGTTCCTTGCTATTCCTAGATTACTAGTAACATTCCTATCTTCTTCTACTTGGCTGTTAGCCTGTTACTGGTTCTTCTTAAGGGATCCACGACTTCTTAGAGGGGGTGGTTACATCCCCTGTTCTGCTGATTTGTGAATGGAGGTTTGGTTGATGACTGATTAATCACACAACTTGAAGAATCAACTCAAGGTACTGTTTTAAGTAATCACTAGCTGGATTTTATGTTTTGAGGATTAAAATACTCAAGTTGAAGAAATCGATTGGAGCTGTCAAGGTTTTGGTCTCTGCCAAAGTCGATTTTGGCTATATCTATCTCTCTAGTGTGATTTTTTGGAATATCCTTTCAGGGGTTTATCAAGCATCATATCAAGGACATTCAATATAAATTTGAACCTCATTGGAGCACTACACACCCAAATGCAAGTATCTCTGTTCCTCACCCAAAATAAGGTTTTTTAGGTTGAGTTGATTCTTTTTCGATTGTTGATTTGGTGGAAGTTTGTTTTGAGACTGTGTTTGTTAAATTTTTAGGATTGGTCCTTTATATACGATCAATCTATTGTGTGATATAAAGTCCTGAATAAGAGATTAAATCAATTTTTTTTACGTCTCTCTGTGGATCGATTTCTTTGATATTTACTAGATTATTCGTTCTCTTTGCATTAATGGCTAGAAGTGATGTAAAGAATGTTGTCACTAAAGCGGTATCCTCATCCTCTAAAGGATCATAGAGAAGAAACTTGCAACTATTGCCAATTTTCAACAATAGAAGAAAATTGTGCAGTTGGTGTTGACTGGTCGAGATCAACAGGATCATCTGGGTATGGAGAAACCTGCTTCTAACAAAATATAGGATACAGTTGATGCACAAATTTTGGGACTGTTAGAAGTTATTGTAGGAGAGGAAAGGAGGAGCCTGTGAGTTGTGCAGACTCCTCCCTTTGGTTTGTCAAGATTCCTAGTAAATAGGAGTCCTAGTTGTACTAGGACTGGTATTAGTTTCCTATAAGTCAGTAACTAATAAGGTAGTCTTCTATTCTGTTTTATATTCCTAGTCATAGTAGGACAGCTGTCCTATTGTAATTGTAATAGAATGTTAGCTATTTAATGAGAAGATGAGGGCAGAAGCAATCACACGATTGAATCTACTATTTCCTCAAGTTCGACTCTCTCTTTCTCCCTCTCGGTCTTTCTTTATTTCCCTTTATTTAATTTTTACAAGGACAACTACTGAACTCGATGAAAAATTCTATTGTTGATATAGTTATTCACATCGATAGTATGAAGGAATTGTGGGAGTATTTGAACGTTCAGTATTCTAGACAAAATAACTTATCTCGAATTTATGAGTAGTCTCAGGACTTTTATAGGGTCGATCGGAAGGATCACACTTTAACTCAATATTTTGCTGATTTCAAGAGAATGTATAAGGAGTTGAATTCTCTACTTCCTATTAGTAGTGATGTGGAGAAAATGCAAAACCAGCAAGAGCAGCTCAAAATTATGGGATTTTGGGAGGTCTTGGAAACAAATATGACTCTGTGTGTTCTCAGATTCTTGGAGGTGATTAGGTGGCATCTCTTGCAGATACCTTTTCTCGAGTCCTATAGGTATCTCGAGAGAATTCTTATGATTCTGTACCAGTAGAGAACTCCGCACTTACAGCACAAAGTAATAATCACAGAGCTTCATGTCGTATAGGCAGTGGTGGTAGTAAGGGGCAATCTACTGAAAACTCTTCAAATAGTTTAAAAGCAATATCTGTAGAAACACAAACCTAAAAGCGATGTAGAAGGTAATGGAAAAACAAGAACAAACAATGCACAAAGGTTTACGAGGTTTGGCAAAATTTCCTACATTCTCAGTGAGATAAGATTCTACTTCACTATCAATGGAGAATAGGGTTACAACGAGTTAGAATATGTAGATGAGGAAGAATGAGATGAGAGTTGAAGAAGGAGGCGATGGTATGTTTCAATGGTGTGTGTTGTGAGTAAAATCTTACTAACACCAATATAATACTTCACTAACATATTTACAAGATAATACATATAGTGACATACCTCCCTAAGGAGGAAAAGGAAAATAAAACATAACATGATAAATTACTAAACTACCCTTATAGAAACATAACTAATATCTCTAACACTCCCCCTCAAGCTGGAGAACAAATATCATGTATTCCCAGCTTGGATAGTAGAGAACTGAACTAATGATAAAGAAGGCCTTTTGTGAAGAGATTAGCCAGCTGATCTCCAATCCTCACAAAAGGTGTGCATATGTAACCAGTGTCAATCTTCTCTTTAGTGAAATGCCTGCCCACCTCTATGTGCTTTGTTCTGCCATGTTGCACAGGGTTATGGGTTATACTTATGGCAGCCTTGTTGTCACAATAAAGCCTTATAGGTGCCTCAGTATCAAATGCCAACTCTTGAACCAGCCTTCTTAACCAGAGAAGCTTACACACTCCATGAGCCATGGCTCTAAATTCTACCTCTGCACTAGACCGAGCCACCACAAATTGTTTCTTACTCTGTCATGTAACTAGGTTTCCACCTATAAATATGCAATAGCCTGACGTAAATCTCCTATCAAAGACTGAGCCAACCCAATCTGCATTAGTGAAGCCCTCTATTCTCATATGGTTATGCTTGGCAAAAAGTAGTCATTTTCTTGGAGAGGACTTCAAGTACCAGAGAATGCTATAAACTGCATCCAAGTGCCCACTCTTGGGAGCATGCAAAAACTAACTTACCACCCCCACTGCATAAGTAATGTCTGGATGAGTTAAGGACAAATAGATAAGCATCCTAACCAACCTTTGATATTTCCCTGCATCAACAAGAGAAGAGCCTACTGCCTACATCTTCCCCGAGCTTATGATTCTACTCAATAGGAGAACTTGTAGGTTTGTAGCCTAACATTCTTGTTTCTTCTAATATGTCTAGAATAGACTTCCTTTGACATATATTTATGCCCTTCTTGAATATAGACACTTTAATCCCCAAGAAATACTTTAAGGGTCCTAGATCCTTAATCTCGAACTATTGGGCTAAGTAGTTATCAAGATTGGCTATCTCAGCTTTGTCATTTTCAGTTACTACAATGTCATCAACATAGACAATCAGAGTTGCAATGGTGCCATTACCACGCTTAGTGAACAGAGTGTGGTCAGCCTGACTTTGGGAATAACTATTCTTCAAGATGGCCTATCGGAACCTTTCAAACCAGGCCTTTGGAATTGTTTAAGACCATACAGAGCCTTCTTGAGAAGGCACACCTTTCCTACAGCTAAAGGGAACTTAAAGCCGGGAGGATTTTGCATATACACCTCCTCTTCTAAGTCGCCATGTAAAAAGACATTCTTCACATCCAATTGATACAATGGCCAATCCTTATTCGCTGCCAGAGATAAAAGGACCCTTATGGCGTTATGCTTAGCCACAGGAGCAAATGTCTCCTGATAGTCAATCCCATACACTTAACTGTATCCTTTTGCCACCAGCCTTGCTTTGTACCTCTTAATAGTACCATCTAACCGGTACTTGATTGTGTAGACCCACCTGCATCCAACTGGAGTTCTCCCCCTTAGAAGGTCAACTAATTTCCAGGTGCAATTTTTTTCCATAGCCATCATTTCCTCAGTCATGGCTTGCTTCCCCTTAGGGTCAGACAGAGCTTCAGAAACATTCTTAGGAACAGAAGCAGATGAAAGAGCAATAGTAAATGCAACGCCTGTAGGGGAGAGAGAGTCATAGGAAACAAACTGGGCTATAGGATTAGTACAAGCTCTCTTTCCTTTTCAAATAGCAAAAGGAAGATCTGATTCTGATAGGGAAGGAAGGATATTACCTGACTAAGAGGGGTGAATCTTAGGAGTTGGATTCAAAGAGGATTCTTGGCAGGTCTTCTTGTTCCTCCTTGTATACACAATCGTCATCTTTTCATTACCTGAGCCTAAACCACCTTTTGAATGATCACCAACATCAGTAATATCCACTTCTTTGTGTTTCCGAATGTCAAGCATAAAAGGAGAGATAGGCAATAGAGAAAGAAAAGGGATCTCATCAGTAGCCTTTTCACCTCCATTATGCTCCCTCTGAAAAAGATGCCGAGAGGCAAAAAAAGGTGTAGACTCAAGGAAGGTGACCTCTTTAGAGAGAAGCCTTCGTTTGGAAGAAGGATGATAGCATTTGTATCCCTTGGTAGTGGAGGAGTAGCTAAGAAAGAATCATTTAAGAGCCTTAGGGTCCAGTTTAATCTGAGTAGACTTATTAACATGGACATAATAGATACAGCCAAACACTTTTGGGGAAAAAGAGAAAGAAAAAGACTAAGGAGACAAGGTGTCGAAGGGAGTTTTGGAGCCAAGGAGTTGTGTTGGCATATAGTTGATCAAATAAGCAACAGTAACAGTAAGGAGAGCATCAAACCAAAAAGTTTTAGGAACATGCATGCTAAAGAGGAGACTCCTATTGACCTCCAACAAATGGCGGTTTTTCCTCTCAGCTACCCCATTTTGTTGGGGTGTGTCAACACAAGCTAGCTGATGGATAATACCATGATCAGTAAAAAAGTCTTGAAGACCACCATACATATACTTCCCCCCCTTTGTCAGAACGAACAATTTTAATTTTGGTGTCAAACTGTGTACATACCATATGATAAAAAAATTTAAAGGCATCATACACATCACTCTTATGTTTCATCAGAACAGTCCAAGTAGCACGGGAAAAATCATTAACAAAAGAAATGAAGTAACGAAAACCAACCAAAGAAGTAGTAGTAGAAGAAGACCCCCAAACATCAGAATGCACAATGTGAAAAGGAAAAATTGATCTATTACCATGATAAGGATAAGAAGAACGACAATGTTTGGAAAAAATACATGGGAACTAGGAACAGAAGTAAATAAATAAGGTAATTATTTCCTTATAACAACAAAAGACGGATGGCCTAAACGTTGGTGCCACAACATCACATAATCCACAGAGCTGCTATCAGTATGTCCACACACATAAGACTGAGCTATAGCCAAAAAAGGTGATTGAGGTTTAAGTAGGTAAAGTCCTTCCTCCTCATGCCTACTGCCAATAATCCTCTTTGTCACCAAATCCTGAAAGAGAAAATGAGAAGGAAAAAAAGTGACAACAGTTTAAGGATTTTCTTAGGTGACTCACAGATAAGAGATTACGAGTATGGGCAAGAATGTGAAGAACAGAATCAAGTGAAATGGAAGAAGTAATAGGAATGCTACCTTTACCAGAAAGGGAGGAAAGGGAGCCATCGGTAACCCTGACTTTATCTCTACCGGAAAAAATAGAGTACATATAATAATGGGACATAGCGGTCATATGATCTATAGCACCAGAATCAATAACCCGAGATGGAGCTTTGGAAGGGGCAGATGAGGAGACCTGCAAGGGGGAACCTGAGGACATTGGCAATGTAAGTAAAGAAGATGATGAGCCTCCAAGTTGAGACATGACCCTGCGGAATGCTGTAATATCCTCCCTAGTGAGGGAATTGTGCTTTGCTAGAGGGCTAGGAACAAACCCTGTAATAGCATGCTTAGCCTGAACACTGTGGGCTCTAGCTCCCCTATTACGTCCACCACGAGCACCACTAGTACCACCATGTATGCCAGGAGGTCGACAATAAAGAACCCAGCATCTCACTTTGGTGTGCCCAAACTTTCCAAAATGATCACAACGTCTGTCATCCCCACAGGGGTGGGCCTTGGCCTCGGCCACCACCATGCCAATCTCTCTGAGAGTTAGTAGTAAGAGCTGACCGCTCAAGGGAGGGAACATGTTCTATGGCGACCCGCCTAGTCTCCTCACTCTGCAAATAGCTACACACTTCATCAAGGGATGGAAGTGGAGAGTGGCCCAATATCTGCATCCAGATTGGCTCATACTTGGGATTCAACCCACCAAGCAAATAAGAACCCGTTCCTTCTCAAGCGTCCAATAAACCTTAGCTTCATCATCAGGATTGGACAGTTGGAGGTCCCAATAGTGATCATACTCCTCCCAGAGACTGACAATGTTGTAGTACTCAGAAATAGTTATATCCCCTTGCTTCATGCCAATGACCTTTAAACTTTGGCCGAGTCACCCACACAGCCAAAAGTTTTAGTAACACTTCCCAAATATCCTAGATAGTTTCTTTTCTCATAAACCTTCTTCCAATCTCAGGTTTCATGAAAAAAATCAGTCATGTCATAACAATAGAGTTTTCAGTCTCCCACTTCGGATATGTTGGGTCATACGGTTTAGAAGCCTTAATGGTACCTGTAACATACCCTAGCTTTCCCCTACTCCGCAAGAAAAACTTCACAAAATGAGCGAATCCAAATAGTTGGTGTTTCCAACTTAACAATAGAGATCTGAGTATGTGGGTTATCAAAAACCATAGGAGTAGAAGGAGCACCACTCGATACACTACCTGAAATATCACCAAAGAGAGCTCCAAGTCCACTATCTTCAGATATGATGTGGATGAGAAGTCACAAACACAATGGGGAGTACACACTCCACCCAATTTTCTTTTTCTTGAACCAAATAAAAACAATTCCAGCAGCCAAACCAAGCAAACACTTAAAAAAAAGGATTCACACCATCTACCTTCTTCAAGGGGTAGGGTTATAACATCCACATAGGAGCACAATATCCTTAAAAAACATCATATCTCACAACCACATAGCAGTCAGAAGCATAGTTGTCACGATGCTAAGACGAACTAAGGCGTTGGAGGGTTGTCTAAGCGCTTAGGCGATAAGGCGTCCACCTTAAGGCGAATAAGGAGCAAAAAAAGATGTTACTATTTTTTTTAATATATCTATGATATCTAGTATAACTGTATAACAATGATATACTTAATTTTAAATTGCTTGTAAAAAATCAAGCCTTTAAGTTATATCAAAATACAAGAAGCGCGACTTTAAGCAACATCAAGGGAAAAAAGTACACACTTTAAGCAACATCAAGAGACAAGAATCAACATTCAACATGAAATTCATATCAATGCAAATTGCAAAGTGATATATATTTTCTAACATGAGATAACACAACAAAAAATGAAAAATTTATTCATAAAAAAAAAAAAAA
>NC_056558.1:26320460-26396360 GCF_013358625.1 Macadamia integrifolia
AAACTCCCCTTGGTGTCCTATGGTCTCCTTACATGCCTCTCAAAAGGTTTCTTCAAGTTTCTCATATAGAAATCCCTTACCTTGGAACCCCTTTGTAACCTAGGGTTCCAAAGAGAAGAGAAGAAGGGAGGAGACAAGTAGCTCAACTCTCAAACCAACCTTAGGTGCTCTGATACCAAATTGGAATATGTAGACGAGGAAGAATGAGATGACAATTGAAGAAGAAGAAGAAGAAGAAGAAGAAGAAGAAGAAGGAGAGGAGGCAATGATAAGTTTGAATTTGAATGATGTGTGTTGTGAGTAAAGTCTCACTAACACCAATATATTACTTCACTAATATATTTACAAGATATTACACATACCATCCTAAGGAGGAAAATTACATACACCTCCCTAAAGAGGAAAAGGAAAATAAAACATAACATGACAAATTACTAAACTATCCTTTTAGAAACATAAATAATATCTCTAACACAACGCTCATCCTCACACCACTTAGAATTGCTTACAGAGAAAGTAAACCTCGCTACAAATATATAGCGAAAAACCCTAATACCGAAAAGTACAAAACTTCCCTCAAATAAAAAATTCGAGCGGAGAGCTGTGCCCCCTACACCCCTGTTATGCAAGGGGGCCTCCTGCCCTCCTTGTAACCCCACAACTCGTTTACGGTAAACGGGACCGCCGTTCTATCGAGGGCTTGCACCAGTACTCCTTGGGTCAACTACAACAGAATACAAGACATCGTACACCAACAATACGCATAAGCCACCATTGTGGCAAACCACGACACATCCAACGTTTCTATTAGAAACTTTATGGCAAACCTTCTCAGAAGCAATTTGTTAATTCGGCTACAGTTGAAGAACCTTCTCAGCCTGTACAAATGGCACTGGTATTGTTCGTCTTAATTCTTCTTTGTCATTATCATCTGTTCTTTATCTGCCTCAGTTACAGTTTAATCTTCTATCTATAAACAATTTTACACATGCTTACAATTGTTTTGTAACAATTTATTTTGACTCATGTGTTTTTTAGGATCTTACAACGAAGAAGATGCTTGGTAGAGGTCGTAAAGTTGGGGGGTTGTACATTTTTTAAGACAATTTCATAGCCTGCTTGGGTATTCTGATTCCTCACCAGGTGCACTGCTAATTGGGCCATCCGTCTTCACAAAGTTTACAGAAGCTTGATCCTAGTTTTAATTCTCTTTCTAGTTTAAAATGTGAATCATGTCAATTTGGAAAACTACATCGTGTTAGTTATTTTCCTCGATTCAATAAATGATCTACGTCCCCTTTTGTTTTGGTTCATTCGGATGTATGGGATCCTTATCCTGTAACAACCAAGTTAGGTTTTCAGTAGTTCGTTACCTTTGTCAATGACTATTCCAGAGTGACCTAGATTTAATTAATGAAAAATCATTTAAAGTTATTTACTATCTTTTGTGCCTTTGTTGCTGAAATTCAAAATTAGTTTAATGTGACTCAAAATTTTATAAACTGATAATGCAAAAGAGTATATTTCTGGTCCGTTTTCTCAGTTTATGTCTAGTTGTGGTAAATCGTCTTCTTGTTCAGATACTCAACAGAATGGGGTGGCTAAATCGTCATTTTAGGTTGCTTGGTACCTTATGTTTGAAATTAAGGTAGCCAAATATTTTTGAGCTGATGTTGTTCTCAATACTTGTTACCTTATTAATCGTATGCCTTCTTATGTTCTGCATGGTGGTATTCCTCATTCCTTATTATTTCCTTTTGACACACTTTTTGTTCTTCATCCCCGTGTTTTTGGATGTGTTTGCTTTGTTCGTGATCATCATCTAGGTTTATCAAAGTTGGATCCTCGAGCATTAAATGTCTCTTTTAGGGTTATTCACGTACCAAAAAGGTATACCGATTCTCCTGTCCTTTAAAATACTTTGTTACTACCAATGTTTCCATCTTTGAGTCCACCCTATCCAGATGAGTCATTTGTTTTGTCTGAATTGGATGATAATCTTCCACTTTATGTTATCCATCATTTTATTCCACATGTTGCCATAGAAGCAATATTGCCACCACCATCGGTTGTCCACAAGTTTATACTCATCGTGGTCGGGGAGAATCAGCATCCCCTCTCCACCTACCGCATCATCTTCGTCGATGGATCCTACTTCAGGTATTCCTTTTTTTTATTTGAATCTTCCTATTGCACAGCACAAGGGTGTTAGCAGCTGTAACCAACATCCTATTGCTGATTTTGTGCCTTATTCTAGCTTGTTGTCTTCTTTTCATTCTTGCCTTTCCGTCATTTTGAAATAATCTAGAGGGGGTTGAATAGGTTATTCTAGTGGAAATTAAAATCTTTTCGAATAAATCAGATTCCCAAGTGTGATTATGAATAAAAAATAACGCGGAATAAAATTGTCACTATCACACTACACCAAGATTTATAGTGGTTCGACTCAACCTGAGTCTAGTCCACTCCCTACAACATGCTCTTGTAAGGTATTCCACTAGTTCTCCCTTTTTATACAGTAGGTAGAGAAGAAAACCTTTCACACTGTCCTTTACAGGTAGAGAGACACATTTACAATATGCTTTACAAATAGAGAGACACCTTTACAATCTCCTTTAAGGTAGAGAGGCACCTTTACAATCTTATTAGGACAAGAGAATCCTACACTAGCTTAAGTACAATCTGGACAAGTACAAAAAAGAGAAATAAAGTGGAATAAAGTTTTTTGAGTTACCTCATGCGGTGCGTGCAATGAATATGAAATGAAGAGTAGAATGCACCTTAGTAGTCTCCCTTTGTATATGAAGGTTGATCGAGACTTTCTGTCAGTGCTTAAGTTCCTTGGAGTTTGGGTTTGACCACAAAGTTGGAACTCAATAGAGAGGCTTGTGTATCACTCAATGAATTTTGATAATAATGATTAATTGCTTTCTTAATAGTTAATTAATAAAGCCATCAGTGGGGTATTTATTGGGTGAAAATTGGGCTTAATTTGAGTAACTGAATCTCCAAATTTAGGAGTATAAACTCAAACGGGCAGAAAATGCCGCATCCGGTAGTTACCCCTTGGATCCGGTAATTACGGGATCATGTTACCGTTGCCCAAATGTAGCCGTTGGGTTCAGAATATAGCCATTGTGGTGTTTAGAGGGCATCTGGTAGTTACTGGTTCAATCCGGTAGTTACCGGATAGCCTCTATTGGCCATCTCTGAGATGTACTTTACGTCCGGAACCAATCCGGCTAACCAAAAGAACTTCCAAAATAATCCGATAGTTACCGATTCGATCCGGTAGGTACCAGATGGCCTCTGGTGGCGAGGTCTGAGGAGTTTTAACTCACAGCGCCGATCCGTAGGTACCGGTTTGGTAGGTACCGGATGGCCTCTGTTTTGTGTTTTTGATTATCTAGTAATTACAAATGTGAGACCAATCACTTGGGTTACATCTAGGGTCTTTCTAACACATACATGCATGAGTGTGGTGAGTGCTTGTGTGCTATTATAACCTAATCTAGAGATCATCAAGAAAGTTTTCGAGTCTTCAATCACTTTCTTGTTTCCATGTCTTCTTGACTTATCCGTGTAACTCTGCCTTAAGCATTAATAACTTCTAAATTCTTCTACGGCTCCATATTCTTGAGCTAGAGATCAAGCAGCCTTGTGTCTTGATCCTTCACATCACACTTGGTATAAAAACACTTAGTTGCACACACACTTGTTTGTTATCATCAAAACCAATGTGGAGAGTGGTATTCCCAACAATCTCCCCCTTTTTGGCGATGACAAACAAGTGGATTAAAGAAATACGAGAAATATAGTAAAATGATAATTTTAAAGATTTCTCCCCCTTTGTTACGGAATTAATGCTTTCTTTAATCAAAGATATCTCTCCCCCTTTTGTCAACAAAAATGGGTGGGAAGCATAACATAATAATACGTTTGCCTCCCCCTAAGCATGTGCATGGAATATTAAAAGTAAGAGAGACACAAAAGCACATAGCCATGAATTAAAATATATATTCATTACTTCAGGAATTAAAAGAAAACTAACACAGACCACATGACAATAGTTCAGTTAGTGCCATACTTAGGACACTTTACAAAAAGAAAATCATATATCTATAAAGCAGGGTTTCATATCAAGGCACTAAAAACAAAGATTTCATATCCACACAAAAGGATTCCATCACAAAAACAACTTCTATAAAAGCTATGACTGAGTTGCGGCTGCTACTCCTAGTCTTTGATAGCGTTGAGAAGCTCTTGAGCTTTCTCATCAATGTGGTTCTTGATGCGAGTTTCCAAAGCCTCGAGCTTCTCATCTAGCATCTCTTTAGTCACATGTTACTTGGAGGAGTTGCCTTCACCTTCCTCAGCCATATGAGGATTCTTGATGCCCCTGTGGTGAATCAATGTGATGTCCATTTTAGGTTGGTTCTTCTTTGCAAATTCACCGATGCTGTCAACACTGAAATGAACAAAAAATCTGTCCTAAGATTCTTCCATAAGGAAGGTGGCTGATGTGATTCTTTTTTCCGGCAAACACCATGTGTCGAATAATGAGATAGGGAAGGTTGATCCGGAAGCTGTCACAGACGTAGTAGATGATGTAGGCCTGGAAGGGGCTGAGTTCATCCCTATGTCCACTCTTGGGAAGAATGTTGTAGGACACAATATGGGAGACAATCCTTGCGAAGTCGATAAGATCATTCTCTTTAGTGGTTCGAATTCCTACAAAGTTCTTTTATGATTTTCCCATAGACTAGGGGTTGATCCATAAATTCCTTGGGGTCTTTCTTGGTGACCAGGTATTTGAGGTGACCGGTGGCTTCTACACCAAGAATGGCTCCCAACTCAGCAATCCCAAATTCAATGGGAACCCCTTTCACCAGACTTCTGATGCGAATGTCTTCTTCATAGCCTTCTACTATGAGATTGCAATAAAAAAGTTGAACAAGTCTAGGGTAGCAGCTAAAACCACACTAAAGAATACCAGTCCACCCTAACACTTCAAAGTGTTATTCCAAGCCAAAAGAGATCAGAGAATGGGTGTTAATATCCTTACCTTGTTCCACGTCTCTGCTCTCAAACATATCCTAATAATCAAACGCTTCCACAAAGGTGAAGTCCTCTCATGTTGGTGCTGCTAGCTTGAATCCCTTGGTGACATGCGCCTTCTTAGGTGCCATAAGAATCAACAGAGAAGGAGAGAAAATGAGAATCGAAAGAGGGGTTTGATCGAGTGGGTTTTTGGAAGCAAGGGTTTGGGGTTTTCTCTCAATTGTAGGCAGCAAAGAGGTGGAAGAAGAAGAAGGGTCGAAAAAACCTTTAAAAAGGGTTTTAAAAGCCCTATTCGAGCTCTTTGTTTGGGTAAACCCGAGCGGAACCGGTAGTCACCGGTTGTATCCGGTAATTACCAGATGTCACAGAAATAGTGATTTTTGAGGATTTTTCAAGAATTTTCTGAATTTCCTGTGAATGGAAGGTTTTAAGTGAGAGAAACATTCTAGTATATATTTATTCATCCACATAAAAAAAAAAAAAAAAAATCTAGTATCATCTGAAAGGGTTACATATGCCCAGTTCCTTCCTTAGAGTACAAAACCCGCCTTCCCCAAGAGGTTTAGAAAAAATGTCAGTCAATTGCTTTTTTGTTTCTATGTATTCCAGTATGACATCACCATTTTGTATGGCGTCTCTTAGGAAGTGGTGACGTATATCAATATGTTTGGCCCTTGAGTGTAAGATGGGGTTCTTACTCAAGTTTATGGCACTTGTGTTGTCACACATAATTGGGCATAAATCAAACTTAACTCCTAAGTCTTTGAGAGTTTGCTTCATCCAAAGAATCTGAGAATAGAATCTACTAGTTGCAACGTACTTGGCTTCAGTGGTGGAAAGAGCAACAGAATTTTGTTTATTGCTGAACCAAGAAATGGGACAGGAGCCAAGAAAGTGACAAATACCACTGGTACTTTTTCTGTCAATATGGCAACTTGCAAAGTCTGTGTCTGAGAAGCTGACAAGGTCAAATGGTTGGTTTTTAGGATACCATAATCCTACATCAGATGTGCCTTTCAAGTATTTGAAAATCCTTTTAACAGCTGTGAGGCGTGATTTCTTAGGATTGGCTTGAAATCAAGCACATGCACATACGCTGTACATGATGTCCGGTCTACTAACTGTTAGATATAGAAGGCTTCCGATCATGCCTCTATATCTAGTAACATCCTTTGAAATACCATCTTCATCCATGGTGAGTTTCAAGGATGAGCTCATTGGAGTATCTGAAGATTTTTTACTGTTAATGTCAAATTTCTTTAGAAGCTCCTTAGTGTATTTACTTTGATTTATGAAAATACCACTTCGGCTTGTTTGATCTGAAGTCTAAGGAAGAAATTTAATTCTCCCATCATACTCATCTTAAATTCATTACTCATTGCTTTACTAAAGTCTGTGCATATGTTTTCATTTGTAGAACTAAATATGATATCATCAACATATATTTGAACAATGAGAATGTCATTTTTCTCGTTTTTTATAAAAAGTGTAGTACTGTAGTATCTATCTTCCCTTGAAAAGCCGCTTTCGATTAAGAAGGTGCTCACAATCTCTCATACCAAGCTCTAGGTGCTTGTTTGAGACCATAGAGAGCTTTCTCAAGTTTAAAAACATGGTTTGGAAATTTTAGGTTTTCAAAACTAGGGGGTTAAGCAACATACACTTCTTCTTGAATATATCCAGTTAAGAAGGCACTATTTACATCCATTTGGTACAGTTTAAAAATTTTATGGCATGCAAAGGCAAGTAGCATTCTTATGGATTCCAATCTAGCTACAGGGGCATAGGTTTCATTATAGTCTATTCCTTCCTGTTGATTATATCCTTTTGTTACTAATCTGGCTTTGTTTCTTACAATGTTTCCATCTCCATCCAATTTGTTTTGAAAGACTCACTTGGCACCAATAATGGTGTGGTGGTCAGGTTTTGGGACAAGTTCCCAAACCTTATTCCTTTCAAATTGGTGAAGCTCTTCTTGCATGGCAATAATCCAGTCACTATCATTTAAGGCTTCTTCTATGTTCTTCGGTTCAATCTTTGAGATAAATGCAGTATGGTTGCATATCTCACAAGATTTAGATCTGGTTTGAATTCCTTCATCCAGATCACCTATTATATTCTCTAAGGGATGATTCCTATAGGAAATGATTTCCTTAGGAAGATCTTCTACTTTCTCAACAGCCTTTTCTTTATCTTGAGATTTTTCAAGAGAAATGCCATCAAATATATTCTTTATTTCATCAACAGCAATATCATCATCAACAACCAATGGTTTATAAAGGTCTTTAGGTAAAGATTCATCAAATCTTACATTCATGGATTCTTCAACCATTAATGATCTTTTATCGAAGACCCTATATGCCCTACTGTTAAAGGAATACCCTAAGAATATTCTTTCATTAGATTTTCCATCAAACTTTCCATGGTGGTCTTTAGTGTTTAGGATGAAACACTTACAACCAAACACCCTAATGTAATCTTACCTTAGGTAGTTTACCAAAGTATAGCTCATAGGGAGTTTTGGAGAGTATTGGTCTAAGAATAATTTTATTAAGTACATAACAAGCTGTATTTACAGCTACAACCCAAAAGTATTTAGGCAAGGAATACTCATTGAGCATTATCCTAGCTGTTTCTTGTAGTGATATGTTTTTCCTTTCAACAACCCCATTAGATTGAGGTGTCCTAGGAGCGGAGAAATTATGGCCAATGCCATACTTGTTGCAATATAAATCAAATTGATTTATATTATCAAACTCTCCTCTATAATCATTCCTTATGAAGGTTACTGTATAGCCTTTCTGATTTTGTAATCTTTTACACAAGGTTACAAACTCATCAAAAGCATCATTTTTATTTCTAAGAAAAATAGTCCAAGCAAATCTATAGAAATCATCTACAATAACGAAGGTATAAAATTTACCATTCAGGCTAGACACATTGATAGGACCAAATAAATCCAAGTGCAACAATTCCAAAGGTCTAGATGAGGAAACAATATTTTTCGACTTATGTGATACCTATGCTTGTTTCCTCTTTTGACAAGCATCACAAAAGCCATTTTTAGCATATTTGATCTTGGGAAGATTCCTAACAAGTTCCTATGATGCTATGGTTTGGATTAGCTTGACATTTACATGACCAAGCCTTTTATACCAAAGTGAGGATTCACTATGGTTAAAAACCAAACAAGCATTAAAGGGGCTTGTTTTTTCTAGCAAGCAAATATATATATTATTTTTCCTAGTTCCCTTTAAAGATCAAGTCATTATTTCCATCCTTGATATAGCAATGTGATACATTAAATTCTAATTTATATCCTATGCCACATAGCTGAATAACACTAAGCGAGTTGTAATTCAGATTTTTTACATAATATACATTTGAAATTGAAATACCTCCTAACTTAATTCTTCCAATTCCAGCAATCTTTCCTTTGTTGTATCTCCAAAAGAAACCCATCCTCCGTCGTAGTCTCGTAGGCTTGAGAATAAGTTTTTGTTGGATGTCATGTGCTTGGAGCATCCACTATCTATCACCCATTCAGCTTCAATCTTATTCTTTAAGTAAAACTACAAGAAGAATTTAGTTGTACATTGGTCCCCATAATCTCATGGGTCCGTCACTATTAGTGTCAAATGTCCCTATTGGGACCCATGTGGTCTTGTAACTTTTAGGCTTGGAATTGTCTTTGTGTCCTTTCAATAGAATATCCCCTTTGAGGTTGGGGTTTTCTATATTTAGGCATAGACCTTGAGTCCTCTTGAGGTCTATATTGTCTCCTTTGAGAGTTTAGTAATAGGCATTGTTTACTTTGGTTCTTTGTCTCTCATTTTGAGAGTGTGGTTTTTCTTTTCTTAGCATAGCATTAGTTTATGAAATGCCCTGTTTTCTTGCATAAACTAAATTTTACATAGGTGGATGATTGATAATCTTAGCCAGCCCTTCTTGGGTTCTCAACTTGTTTTTCTTTTCTCCTAGATGGATTTTGTCCATCATATCCTAGTCCTTCTCTTTCATTTGGACCTTTGCGTTGTGAGCCAAGAAGGTTGTAAAGATTCTTTTGACCTCTAGTAAAGGTGCAAAGGGTAGTGATCAACTTTGAGTTTTCTTCCTCAAGTTCACTGACTTTAGAGGTTAAGGCATCTACGCTCTGGTTTAAGGTTTCAACCTCCTTTTCTAATATATTTGTCTAATTCTAATTTCAGACTTTTCTAAGATATGAAGCAAGGGTTGCACCGATCTATGACAAACTCCGTGAGAGCCAATTGAGGTGGTACGGTCATGTCCAACGGAGACCTATGGAGGCCCTAGTACGGAAGAGTGACCAGATTTATTGGGAAGGAGCTAGAAAAAATAAGGGCAGACCTAAGATGACTATTAATGAAGTGGTCCGTAAAGATATGCAAAATTTAGGGTTCGACCCTAGTATGACTTCGGATAGAGTTTTGTGGAGGATAAGAACCCATGTTGCTGACCCCCCATAAGGGATGTTTCCATGATGTGTATCTATATTCTACGATACCCTCTTAACTTATCCCCATATTTTCTCCTTTTATCTTCTCTTCTATGCTTCTTTACTTTCTATTATTTTACAGCATTGGATCCATGTAGCCAACCCCATTCAGTTGGGATAAGGTTATGTTTGTTGTTGTTGTTGTTGTTGTTGTCTAATTTCAGACTTTCTTCATACCAAGACTCGAAGGCTTCCTGAAGTTCTTCATTTGAGTCGTTTAGGAGAGAGTCATTTTGGTTTTGGAGATTTACCTCTTGTTCTTCATTTCCAAGAGCCATTAAGGCTAGGTTGGAGACTTCTTCTTCGAAGTCGTTTTTCTCTTCTTTATCAGTTGAATCCCATGTAGCTGCATAAGCCTTTTTTTTTTGTTTGTGTGGGCATGCAGTTTTGAAGTGTCCAGGTTTTCTACATTCAAAGCACACAATATCCTCATATGAGGTCTCCTTGTTTTTAAGTTTAGATTTACCTTTTTCTCCGCATGATTTGTCACCATAAGCTTCGTTCTTATATGGTATTCTTCCCTCCTTCTTGAGGAATTTGTTGAACTTCCTTGTGATGAGAGATATTTCTTTTTCCATATCGAATCTTCATCCTCATCGTCATCACTTGCCTCTTCTATGGTTTGGGAAGACTTTAATGCTATAGTCCTTTTATTTTCAAAAGTTGGTTTATCAGCTTTCAACTCCACTTCCTAAGTTTGTAAGGACCCCAACAAGTAATCAAGTGATATCTTCGTCAGATCCTTAGCTTCTTCTATTGATGTCTTCTTGGGTCTCCAAGTTGTTGGTAAGGCTCTCAAGATCTTTCTAACCTTTTCAGCGTTAGTATAAGTCTTACCTAAGCTTTTAAGACTATTCACAATATCAGTAAAACAAGTAAACAATTCAGTTACGGTTTCATTTTCTTTCATGAAAAATGACTCATAATCTGAGACAAGTTGATCTACCTTTCTTTCTTTTACCTCTTCCGTACCTTAATGTGTGACTAGGAGCATGTCCCAAATTTCCTAAGCCGTGTCACATACTATAACACGTTTGAACTCCTTTTCGTTGAGGGCACATTGAAGGAAGGTGATAGCCTTGAAGTTGTATTGGATAAGGACTATGTCATCTGTTGTCCACTCCTTTTCTTTTGGTACCGCCTTTCCATCCACTACTTTGGTGATGCTGTATGGTCCATTTTCTATGGCCCTCCATACGAGGATATTATGTCCACAGAAAAAGTTCTTAAATTTGCACTTCCAGAAAGAAAAGTTCTCTCCATTAAAGTAAGGGGGTCTTGAGGCATTCATGCCTTTTGGTGGTCCTTGGGATGTGGCCATGGTCTTTGATTTACTTTAAGATGTAAATAATCCTAAATAATATGAGCCCCCGCTCTCATGCCAATTAAAATAACCTAGAGGGGAGGTGAATAGGTTATACTAGTGGAAATTAAAATCTTTTCGAATAAACCAAATTCCCAAGTATGATTATGAATTAAAAATAAGGTGGAAGAAAATTGTCACAATCACACTACACTAAGATTTATAGTAGTTCGACTAAACCTGAGTCTAATCCACTCCCTACAAGATCCTCTTGTAAGGTATTCCACTAGTTCTCCCTTTCAGTACAGTAGACAGGGAAGAAAACCTTTTACACAATCTCCTTCACAGGTAGAGAGACACCTTTACAATCTCCTTTATAGGTAGAGAGACACCTTTATAATCTCCTTTAAGGTAGAGAAGCACCTTTACAATCTTATTAGGACAAGAGAATCCTACACTAGCCTAAGTACAGTCTGAACAAGTGTAAAAATGAGAAATAAAGTGGAACAGAGTTTTTCGAGTTACCTCGTGCGGTGCGTGTAACGAATATGAAATGAAGAATAGAACCTTAATAGTCTCCCTTTGTATATGAAGGTTGATGGAGACTTTTAGTCAGTGCTTGAGTTCCTTGGAATTTGGGTTTGACCACAAAGTTGGAACTCAATAGAGAGGCTTATGTATCACTCAATGGCTTTTGATAATAATGATCAATTGTTTTCTTAATAGTTAATTAATAAATCCATCAATAGGGCATTTATATGGGTGAAGATTGGGCTCAATTTGAGCAACTGAATCTCCAAATTTAGAAGGAGTATAAACTCAAACGGGCAGAAAATGCCTCATCTGGTAGTTACCGGTTAAATCCGGTAAGTATCGGATCATGTTACCGTTGCCCAAATCTAGCCGTTGGAGTTTTAAAAATGTAGATGTTGGGTTCAGAATATAGCCACTAGGGTGTTTAGAGGGCATCCAGTAGTTACTAGATCAATCCGGTAGTTACCAGATGCCTCTGTTGGCCATCTCTAAGATGTACTTTACATCCGGAACCAATCCGGCTAACCGGATGTAACTTCCGAAATAATCCGGTAGTTGCCGGTTCCATTCGGTAGGTACCAGATGGCCTCTGGTGGCCAGGTCTGAGAAGTTTTAGCTCACAGAGCCGATCCGGTAGGTACCGGATGGCCTCTGTTTTATGTTTTTGACTGTCTAGTAATTATGAATGTGAGACTAATCACTTGGGTTCCACCTAGGGTCTTTCTGACATATACATGCATGAGTGTGGTGCGTGTTTATATGTGTTATTACAACCTAATCTAAAGATCTTCAAGAAAGTCTAGTCTTCGATCACTTGCTTATTTCCATGTCTTTTTGACTTCTCCGTGCAACTGTCTTGAGCTTTAATATACTTCTACATTCTTCTACGGCTCTATATTCTTGAGCTAGAGGTCAAGCAGCCTTGTGTCTTGATCCTTCACATCACATTTGGTATAAAAATCATTAGTTGCACACGCAATTGTTTGTCATCATCAAAACCAATATGGAGAGTAGTATTCCCAACATATTTCTTGTCATCTTGTTCCAAAGTCTATTGCAGAGGCATTACAGTTGGAAGTTGAGAACAGTAAGTTTAGAGACCAAGGAGAAAGAGAGAAGAGAGGTAGAGAGGAGTGGGAGAGAAGATGAGAGGAGAAAGAAAGAGATGAGGGAAAAACGTGAATGAGCTGTTAGCTCATCTCACCTATATTAGATTTAAATAATGTTTTAGGGAATTACATATTCCTCCCTAAGGGAGGTGAAAGAGAAATAAGAGAAATGTTAGAAATAACATATAGGGCAACTTAACATAAGGTAGTTCCTAATGTACCCCTAATACTAATATTCCAACGCTACCCCTCAAACTGGAGAATAAATGTCATACATTCCCAGCTTGCATAAGAGGGTACTGAACTGGTGTAGAATGAGTCATTTGGTGAAGATGTCTGCCAATTGATCACCAATCCTCACAAAGGGTGTGCAAATATTACCAGAATCAATCTTCTCTTTGATGAAATGCCAGTCTACTTCAATGTGCTTTAAACTATCATGTTGCACTAGGTTGTGAGCAATGCTTATTGCTGCTTTGTTGTCACAGTAGAGTCTCCTAGGTCTTTCAATGTCATACCCCAACTCGAGAACCAATCGACGCAGCCAAGTGGGCTCACAAATAGCATAAGCCATTGCTCTGTACTCAGCCTCTGCACTGGATCTAGCTACAATAGGTTGTTTCTTGCTCCGCCATGTAACCAAATTACCACCCATAAATGTGGAATAACCAAAAGTATATAGTCTATCAGAGACGGATCCAGCCCAATTAGCAACAGAATAACCTTATATCCTCGAGTGATTGTTCTGAGCATATAAAAATCCTTTTCCTGGAGAGGACTTCAAGTATCTGAGGATGCAGTACACAGCCTCCAAGTGTCCACTCTTAGGAGCATGCATAAATTGGCTCACTACTGCCACTGCATAAGTGATATCAGGGCGAGTCAAAGATAGATATATCAACTTTCCCATTGGCCTCTGGTATTTTCCTGCATTAATATGAGAAGAACCACAATCTTCTCCTAACTTGTGATTCTGCTCAATTGGAGAACTTACCAGTTTGCACCCCAACATCCCTGTTCCTCCAACAGGTCTAACACAAATTTCCATTTGGCAAATATTGATTCCCTTCTTAGACCTTAACACTTCAATCCTCAATAAGTACTTCAGGTGCCCTAGGTCTTTAATCTCAAATTGTTTATCCAAGTAGGCTTTCAGCCTACCTATCTCCTCACTGTCATCTCCACTCACCACAATATCAACATAGACAATCAATGCTATGATCGTACCATTACCTCTCCGGGTAAATAATGTGTGATCTACTTGACTCTAGGAATACCCATTCTTCAAAATGGTCTGCCCAAACCTCTCAAACCAAGCTTTTGGTGACTGCTTGAAGCCATATAGAGCTTTCTTTAGGAGACACCTTACCATCAGCTACTGAAAATTTGAAGCCAGGAGGGGGGTGCATATACTCTTCCTCCTCCTCTAAGTCACTATGGAGGAAGGCATTCTTCACATCTAACTGATATAAGGGCCAATTTTCTGTTTATTGCCAGTTTGCCACAGATAAAAGAACTCTTCTAAAGTTATGTTTGGCTACAAGAGCAAAAGGTCTCCTGATAATCAATTCCATACACCTGATTGTACCCTTTGGCCACTAATATTGCCTTGTACCTCTCAAATCACACCATCTGATCGGTACTTGATTGTATAGACCCACCTACATTCAACTAGAACTCTTCCCTTAGGGAAATTAACCAGTTTCCAAGTGCCATTCTTCTCAAGGGCCATCATTTCCTCAGAAATTGCTTGCTTCCACTTGGGGTCTATTATAGCCTCAATAACAGTTTTAGGAATGGAAGTAGAAGAAAGAGCAACAGTAAACGAAATACCTGTAGAAGAGAGAGCATCATAGGAAACAAATTGGACTATAGAGTTAGTACAAGTTCTCTTGCCCTTTCGAACAACAATAGGGAGGTCTAACTCAGAAGGAGAATAAATGTTACCTGACTGAGGAGGATGGAGCTCAGGATGTAGATCAAAAGAGGACTCTTAGCAGGTCTTCTTTGTCCTTCTTGTGTATACAATAACTAGTGCCTTCTCTTTACAAGGCGCACCAGTCTCCACAGTGTCAACATCATCCACTTCTTTATGTTTCCCAATATAAAAAGAGAAAGCAGTAAGAGGCAAAAGAGTAAGAAATGGAATAGCATCAACCGCCTTTTCACTTGCATTCCCATTCTCCCCCTAAGAGAATGATGATGAGGAGAAAAGAAAGGCATAGACTCAAGAAAGGTGACATCTTTAGAAAGAAATCGCCTACGAGAGGAAGGGTGGTAACACTTGTAGCCTTTGGTAGTAGAAGAATACCCAAGGAAGAAGCATTTGAGAGCCTTCGGATCAAGTTCGGTTCGGAAGGATTTGTTAACATGCACATAAAAAAAAAACAAACAAACACCCGGGGAGAAAGGGGGAAAAGCAGAAGACTGAGGGGACAAGAGTGCATGGGGTTTTGGGACCCAAGGATTTTGTAGGCATGCGGTTGATGAGAAATGTAGCAGCAAGGACAGCTTCAGACCTAAAAGTTTTAGGAATGCATACCAAATGGCGATTTTTCCTTTCATCCACCCCATTCTGTTGGGGGGTGTCAACACACACATGTTGATGGATAATACCATTGTCAGTGAAAAAATCCTGTTAACCACCATACAAGTACTCCCCCCTTTACTAGACCAAACAATTTTGCTATTGGTTTCAAACTGGGTGTGGACCATTTTATAAAATTTTTTGAAGGCATTATAAACCTCACTTTTCTGTTTCATAAGAACGGTCCAAGTGTGACGAGAGAAATCAACAAATGAGTAACGATGGCCAAATATAGAGGTAGTAGGAAAAGGTCCCCAGACATTAGTATGCACAATGTGAAAGGGAACAACAGATTTACTACCATGATAGGGATAAGAAGAACGACAATGTTTAGTAAAAGTACATGGTTCACAATGAAATACATGAGAAGAAGGAAAAGACGTAAATAAATGAGGTAATTGTTTCCTTATAACAACAAAAGAGGGATGTCCCAAACGTTGATGCCAAAGCATCACAAAATCCATAGAACTACTATCACTACGTCCACATGCATAGGACTGTGGTGTAGTTAAAACAGATAACTGTGGCTTGAGGCGACAGAGTCCGCTCACCTCACTTCCACTGCCAATAATCCTCTTCGTTACCAAATCTTGAAAAACACAGTGGGAAGGGAAAAAAGTGATACAACAATTCAAAGATTTAGTCAAAATACTCACAGACAAAAGGTTAAAATTAAGGTTAGCGACATGGAGAACTGATTTAAATGAAGTAAAAGATGTAATAGGAATAATGCCTTTACCGGAAACAGAGGAAAGGGTACCATCAGCCACCCGGACAAATGGAGTAAGAATCAGAATAGTGAGACATACCAGTCATGTGGTCAGTGGCCCTAGAGTCAATAATCCATGACGGAGTTGCGGAGGGTGCAGATGAAGTGACATGCACGGAAGCTGAGGCATCCTGTGAGGTAGATGGACTGTCAAGCTAAGACATGAACTGACGGAGCACTGCAATATCATCACTAGAGAAGGAGCTGGTATCAGCATGTGAGGGTCCTCGAGGATCAGTTTCTATCATAGTAGCATGGGTTATAGCCCCACCCCAGCGACCACCACATGTACTAGTAGATCCACCATGTGTACGAGGATGGCCATAAAGCACCCAACACCTATCTCAAGTATGTCCAGGCTTCCCATAATGGTCACACTGTAGGAGTCTATCCTGGTCATCCCCACGGGATGATCCTTACCCTCGGCCGTCTCCATGCCATTCTCTGTGAGTAGTGGAAGAAAGGGCAGATCGCTCAAGTGGAGGAGTAAACTCTGTAGTACTTTTTCTGGTCTTCTCACTCAATAAGTAGCTACACACTTCATCAATAGATGGAATGGGTGACCGTCCCAAAATCTGTATCCGGATTTGCTCATAATCTGAGCTCACACCTCCTTGTAAGATTAGAACTCTCTCATTTTCAAGGGGCCTCTAGACATTGGCTTCATCATCGAGATTAGACAACTGAAGGTCCCGATAATAATCATACTCTTCCCAGAGTCCTACAACAAATAGTCAGAGATAGTCTTGTTTCCCTGCTTCATAGAGAGCCTTCTGAAGGAGTTGATAAACCTCAACAGAGTCACCCACCCTGCCATAGGTCTTAGAGACACTATCCCAGATATCCATAGCATTTTGCTTCCGGATAAATCTTCTGCCAATCTAAGGTTTCATAGAAAAAAAGAGCTAAGTCATAACAGTGGAATTCGTAGTTTCCCATTTATGATATTTTGGATTAGAGACAACGGGAGCCTTGATATCCCCATTAATATATCCAATTTTCCCTCGACTCCTCGAGGATAACTTTACAGAGTGTGACCAGTCCAAGTAATTGGTGCTATCTAACTTGACAAGGGAAATCTGAGTGCTGGGGTTGTCAAAGATAATCTGGCTGGGATTGGTACTACTCAACCCAGCCGATGTATCCAAAGCTTTAGTGAGGTCAAACATGGTGAGTGGATACTCCTAAACAACCACGGTTGGAGATCCAAAGCAAAGGGTAACACAATACCCAAATACTATCTTCTCGGAACCAGAAAAAAAAAAACCCAACAAGCAAAAGAAAGTTGAAACTTGAGATAAAATCAATTTAATCCACTAGTAACTGTAGTACGTCATTCCAATATCACACACACGCATCATAGGATAAGATATATTCATCAAACAACAACCCAAGAACACCATATAGGTCATTTCAGACCATAAATGCAGAAAAAAGGGTACTAGCGATACTTGGCAGCAAGCATATTTCTGAGTTGTGCTCAAACAACACCACAACTTTTGAACTTCATCTTAGGATGGCCAAACAAGGGGCCTTGGGCGACACCTACAAGCCTAGGCCCATCCCCAACAGCGATTTGAGGAGAGAGAAAGAGAAGCTGGTGGTAACGCTTGACAGGGACCAAAAACGTGGTTTGAGCTCCAATAGGTCCTTGTGATGCTTCAATCTCTCTCCAAGAGTCTTCAAGATGCTTCTAAAGTTCCATTAGGTCACCTTGTTGAATTTCTTTACATGGTATAGCCTCTATTGGATCTCTTTATTTTCTAAGGTTCCAAAAGAGACTCAAAGAATGAGAGGATGGAACCTTAGTCGACTCTCGAACTCCTTACAACTCTGATTCCAAGTTGGAAGTAGAGAAGAGTAAGATTTGAGACCAAGGAAAAAGAGAGAAGGGAGGTAGAGAGAAGAGGGAGAGAAGATGAGAGGAGAAAGAAAGAGATAAGGGCAAAACGTGAATGAGCTCTTAGCTCAACTCACCTCTATTAGATTCAAATAATGTTTTAGGGAATTACATAATCCTCCCTAAGGGAGGTGAAAGAGAAATAAGAGAAATATTAGAAATTACATATAAGGGCAACTTAACATAAGACAGTTCCTAATGTACCCCTAATACTAATATTCTAACAATTATCTAGTACTGGCTGGAGGACAACAATGGAAGACGAACTACGTGCATTAGATGACAACCACTCTTTGGATCTTGTCCCATTGCCTCCAAGAAAGAAGGCTGTTGGTTGTTGTTGGGTGTATATGGTTAAGGTTAACCCTAATGGATCTCTTCCTCGTTTGAAGACACGATTAGTAACGAAAGGGTATGCCCAAGTTTATGGTGTTGACTATCTGGATACCTTTTCTCCTATTGCCAAGTTGGCTTTTGTTCATGTTTTAATTTCTCTTGCGGCTTCGTCTCATCAGCCATTGTTTTAGCTTGATGTGAAGAATGCATTTCTTTACCATGATTTGCATGAAGTGTCTATGGAGCAAACTCCGGGTTTGTTGCTCAAGGGGAGTATGAAAAGGTGTGCAAGCTTAAGAAGTCCTAGTATAGGCTGAAACAGTTTCCTCGGGCATAATTTGGTAGGTTCACTAATGTGGTTTGTGCATTTGAGTGTCAAGGTGTGACAGTGATCAATTTGTGTTCTATCGGAAGTCTGATATAGGGAGGATATTTCTGTTTGTATATGTTGATGACATTGTCATTACTGAAGATGATGTTGAAGGAATCCTAAAGTTTGAAAGCACATTGATTGTGACTTGACCTGACATTGCCTTCCTTATCAATGTTGTGAGTTAGTTTCTTTGGTCTCCACGAACTTCATATTGGGATGTTATTGTTCGTATTCTGAGGTATCTCAAGAAAGCTCCAGATCATGATCTATTGTACTCTGATCATAGACATAGTCGTATTGAAGGTTTCTGTGATGTTAATTGGGTTGGCTCTCCTGTTGATAAGCGGTCAACTATAGCATATTGTGCTTTTGTTGGTTTGAATCTTATCTTGGAAGAGTAAGAAATAGGCTGTTGTGGCAAGGTCTAGCGTTAGAGTTTGAGTATCGTGCCATGGCTCATGTCACTTGTGAGTTGATGTGGGTAAAGCAGCTTTTGATGGAGCTTGGGTTTGAGTGCACTTCTTCTATGTAGTTGTGGTGTAATAACCAAGCTGCAATCCATATTACATTAAATCCAGTGTTCCATGAGAGGACAAAACATATTGAGGTTGACTCACTTTATTCGAGAGAAGCTATAAGGAGTTATTTCTACGAGTTATGTTCGCACAGGAGAGCAACTTGCAAATGTTTTCACAAAATCCTTGGGGAGTGGTAGAGTGGACTATATTTTTAACAAGTTGGGTATGATTAACATCTATGCTCTAGCTTGAGGGGGAATGTTAAAAGCTATTGTGAGAAGAGAAGGAAGGAGGAACCCTGCGAATTGCGCAGGCTCCTCCCTATGTGTTTTCCTAGTCTAACTAGGAAAGCTAGGACTGATATGTTAGGAGTTAGTTTTCCTAGTCCAACTAGGAGAGTCCCAGTTCAGCTAGGACTAATTAGTTAGTCAGTTTCCTATTACGTTTTGATGTTTCTAGTCTTACTAAGACTGCTGTTATACTTGTAATAGGCTGATTAAACTACTATATAATGAATAGAGGAGGGCAGCCCCAACTCAATCGATTGGGACTCCCAAGTTTTCCTATCACCTCTCTCTCTCTCTCTCTCTCTCTCTTTACAACTAGAAATAAAGAAGGTACCATTGCTACCCGGATCTTATCCTTACCAGAACAAATAGAGGAATCATAGCAATGGGACGTACCAGTCATGTGGTCAATGGCACCAAAGTCGATGAGCCAAGACGGGGTTATGGAAGGTGTAGAGGTGGTGACATAAATAGCGGAAGCTGAGGCATCCTGTGAGGTAGATGGCTATCAGGTTGAGACATGAACCGATGAAGCACTGCAATATCATCCTTAGAAAATGAGCTGGTATCTTCCTGTGAAAGGCCTCTAGTATCAGTCTTTGCCATAGTAACATGGGTTGTAGCCCCTCCTCTACGGCCACCACGTGTGCCAGTATATCTACCACGTGTACTAGGCTGGCCATGAAGAACCCAACACCTCCCTCGAGTGTAGCCAGGCTTCCTACAATGATACACTGTCGTCTGTCTATGTCATCTCCATGGGATGGCCCTTGGCCTCGATCGCCTCCACACCATTCTTTGTGGGTAGTGGAATAAAGAGCAGAGCACTCGAGTGAGGAAGTAGAATCCATGGCAACTCTCCTGGTCTCCTCACTTAAGAGGTAGCTACACACCTCATTAGGGGATGGAAGAGGTGACCGGTCCAAAATTTGTACTTTGATTTGCTCATAGTCTGAATTCAGCCTACAGAGAAGAATTAGAACACGCTCTTTTTCAAATATAGACCCTGGCTTCATCATTAAGATTGGCCAACTGAAGATCTTGGTAATGATTATACTCCTCCCAAAGTCCTATGATAGTATTATAGTAGTCAAAAATGGACTTGTTACCCTACTTCATGGAGAGAGCCTGCTGAAGGAGCTGGTAGACCTTCACAAAGTCACCTACTCTATTATAGGTCTTGGAGACACTATCCCGAATATTTTTAGCAGTTTCCTTATAAATCTCGTACCTATCTCAGGTTTCATGGAGAAAAGTAGCCAAGTCATAACAGTTTCCCATTTCTGATACCCTGAGTTTACAACAATGGGAGCCTCAATAGCCCCAGTAATATAACCTAGCTTCCCTCTACTCTGCAGGGATAGCTTCATAGAATGTGACCAATCCAAACAGTTGGTACTATCCAACTTCACGAGAAATCTGAGTATTCGTATTATTAAAGACAATTGAACTGGGGTTGGTACTACTCGACCCACCCGATGTGGCTTCCATTGGGCTCTGTGAGATCAGACATGATGGATGAATGCACCTAGAAACAACCCAAATGGAGATCTAAACCAAAAGGGAACACAAGCCAAAAAAATCTGCTTCTCAGAACCTAAAGAAAAAAATCTAGCAGTCTAAGAAGGCATGAAATCTTGATAGAACATCAACAAAACTCAATCCAACAATGGAGCTTCATCCAAAACTCACATACAAGCATCATAAGATAGAACACATCCAACAAATGGAACTAGCAACTATGCTACCAGCAATTGCAGGCCAAAAACAAGCCAAAACAAGGAAAACCAATCCTGGCAGCAAGTGGTAGATGGAGTTGTGCTCCTTCGTCACAACTACTTAACAACTGAGGTTTGGAGGGGTCATACAAGACCCTTGGGCGACCCTTCCCAGCAAGCTTACATCCCCAACCAATGTCGGATGAGAGAGAAATATGGAATAGGAATTCTGGCTAATGATAATCCAATGAAAAACTCTTCTTCTCAGTTTGGACTTCGAACGGTCCTTGTGATCCTTTTAGCTCCCTCCAAGTATCTTCAAGTGAATTCTAGAACTCCATTAGGTCTTCTTGTATACATTTTTACATAGTATATCCTCTAATGGACCCCTTTGCTTCTAGGGTTCCAAGAGAGACTTAAAGAATGGAACAAGGATGCTTAATCGATTCTCAAACCCTTGTACAGCTCTGATACCAAGTTAGAAATAAGGAATGGTAGGGTTAGAGATGAAGAAAGAAGATAGAGAAGAGAAAGGAAGAAGGAGAGATGATGAGAGAAGAGGAAATGAGATGGAACAAAATGTGAGTGAGCTCTTTGCTCATCTCACCTATATTAGTTTCAACTAATACGTTAAGGAATTACATATTCCTCCCTAAGGGAGGTTGTTAAGAGAAAGAATGGGAGAATACTTGACTGATCGCACAAGTCCCCTATTTATAATATAAAATCATGATAGAGTCATGATAGGAGTTATGACTATCATGATAGAGGCATAATAGAAATACAAAACAGAATAAATAAGGCATTTACAATTATACCCCTCATCCAGCCGCCCCACTCTAATAAGGGTCGGTGGAGGGCGGAAAACCCCAATGTTCCCCTACGACACACTAATCCTTATTCTAACACTTCCCCTCAAGTTGGTGCATAGATGTCACACATGCCCAACTTAACTAAACTAGGATGGAATAGCTTTCCAACCAGTCCTTTAGTGAACACATCAGCTAGTTGATCACCAGACTTCACAAAAGGAACACAAAAGAAACTAGCATCCAACTTCTCTTTGATGAAGTGTTTATCAATCTCCATATGTTTGGTTCGGTCATATTGTATTGGATTATGAGCAATACTAATAGCAACCTTGTTGTCACAGTAAAGCATCATAGGAAGACGAACAGGTACACCAATATCATCCAAAAGTGTAGGCAACCATAGTAACTCACAAATCCCCTGTGTCATGGCACGAAATTCTGCTTCAGCACTAGATCTACCACCACATTCAGCTTCTTGCTGCGTCAAGTGACAAAATTCCCTCCTATAAAGGTACAATAACCAAAGATAGACTTTCTGTCAGGTGAGCCAGCCCAATCAGCATCTGTATAAGCTTCAACTCGGAGGTGATCATGAGGAAATAAAAGGATCCCTTTTTCCTAGAGTTGACTTCGAGTATCATAAGATAAGCATAAGAGCTTCCATATGAGAGGAATAGGGATCATCCATAAATTGGCTGACCTAACTTACAGGCACAATAATGTCAGGTCGTGTATGTGAGAGATATATCAGTTTTCCTACCAACCGTTGGAAGAGGTCTTTGTCAACTAGTTCACCCTCATTTTCCTTGAGCCGACTACTGGCTTCCATAGGAATATCAGAAGGATGACAACCCAATATACCTGTCTCGGACAGTAGATCAAGGATGTAGTTCCTTTGAGAGAAAAAGATGCCTTTTAAGGACCTGACAACTTCAACTACAAGAAAGTACCTTAACTTTCCAAGATCCTTTTATCTCTAATTCTTTGCCCAGAAAACCTTTGAGATGATCAATCTCAGTGCTATCATTTTTTGTTACCACAATGTCATCCATATAGACAATGAATATAATAACTTTTTCACCAGACCTCTTTATGAACATTGTGTGGTCAGCATTACTCTGCTCATAACCCACAAATGTCATAGCCTTGTGAAATCTTCCAAACCATGTTCTAGGTGACTGCTTCAAACCATAAAGAGTACGTTTCAACTTACAGACCTTGCCTTGAGTTCTTGTGTTAGAGAAACCTGGTGGAATTTCCATACAAACTTCCTCATCGAGCTCTCCACGGAGGAAAGCATTCTTTACATCAAATTATTGGAGTTCCCATCCTAGGTTCACAGCATATGAGAGTAGCACTAGCACAGAGGTCGACTTAGAAATTGGTGCAAATGTCTCTTGGTAGTCGATTCCATAAGTCTAAGTGAACCCTTTAGCCATAAGCTCTGCCTTGTATTTGTCAACAAAACCATCGATCTTCTGTTTTACCACAAACACCCACTTGCAGCCAACAGGTTTTTTCCCAGTGGAAGAGTCACAAGTTCCCATGTAGCATTCCTTTTTAAGGCATCCATTTCTTCCTCATTACAACCTTCCATTTTTTTCTACAAGAGCTTCCTGCCAATTCTTGGGGACACAAGTAGATGAAAGAGAAGACACAAAGGCACGATAAGAGGGAGAAAGGGAATCATATGAAACAATGTGAGATATAGGGTGTTGAGTACAGCTCCTAGTGCCTTTTCTAAGGACAATAGGATGATCAAAAGGAGAGATTATAACTTAAGTATAAGGCTCAGTCGGTTCTGGATCTAGGGTTGGCGAAGGAATGTAGAAAGGCATTGTAGTTGTGGTGATGGTCTAAAGTTGTTTATTTCTGGTGTGTCCCCTACTATAAACTTGAAGAGTGGAGTCATCAATTTGTCTCTGGAATTCACCAATGGTTCTCTGAACTGGAGGCATCTCCCACTGAGTTGGAACAATAGGTCTGCCCCTTCACTATCTTATGGAGAACGAGGATCTTGAGGTAATGATGATGGGTATACTGATGGAGTAAACAGATTCAGAGTCATCTCTTCTTCACTAGTAACTCCAAACTCCCCCTGAAGAGGTGACGATGAGTAGTAACCAACAGATTCATAAAAAACATCCATTGTTACTATTGTACGCTGGGTAAGAGGATGGTAACACTTGTATCCTTTCTGTGTAGGAGAGTAACACAAAAAGATACACTTCGTACTTCAAGGTTCCAATTTTCTTGGTGAATGATGTTCCCTAGTATAACAGACACACCAAAAAGTCTTTAGAGGAACCAGGAAGGATGTAGTCCCTTGAAGAACCTCAACAAGAGTTCAAGAGTTGAAGACACGAGTTGGCATATGATTGGTTAGGTAGGATGTCATAAGGACAGCATCACTGTCTAGCAAACTTCATGGCTTAAGCAATATCCAACAACTGCCTATTCTTGCGTTCAGTCACCCCATTCGGACCAAGAGTGTCAACCCAACTTGTCTGATGAAGAATCATATGATCAGCTAGGTATTTTTTAAATTGACCCTCCATATACTCTTTTCCATTATCTGTACGCAGAACTTTCACAGTTGCATTGAACTGAGTCTGAATCATTTTATTGAACCGCTGAAAACAACCGAACACTTCACTTTTGTGTTGCATCACGTAAATCTAAGTAGTTCTAAGTTGACACTCAATAAAGGACACAAACCACCTTTTCCCATAAATAAATGTCTGGCGAGATGGACCCCATACATCAGAGTGAACCAAATGAAAAATAGAAGAGCTTTTATTTAAAGGTAAATAACTAGAACGAGTCTGTTTAGCCAGAGTATAGGCCTCACAAAAGAGTTCATCCCTAGTATATGATTTAACTAAATGCGAAAATAAAAGAGATAAGGTCTCAATTGGTGGGTGTCCCAAACGACAGTGCCATTGAGTCAATTCAGAAGAAGCAGAGTGTAGCTGATGAGGAGTTGTTGATGCTACAGCAGTAGGGAGATAACCATCATTAAGCAAATAAAGACCACCCTGCACCTTACCACATCCAATCGTCTTCCCCGCTTCCAGATCTTAGAAAATGCAATGGGAAGAAGAAAGGTTACTTTACGGTTTAGATCCTCAGTAGGGGTGTCAATGGGTCGGTTCGGCTCAGTTTGGGTCCAGTTTGAGACGGATTAGGTGTGGGAAGGATGAAACCGAAACTAAACCAATAAGAAAATTCCGGTTTCGGTGCAGTTTGGTTTCGGTTTGTCTTCAGTTTCTTAAATCAGTTTATAATCGGATTGGTTTCGGTTTTTGGTTTAGTTTGGATTCGACTTTCCATACAAATGTATACAAAACTATGCAACTTTTGGTTTTTTTAACAAATTTTGGAGTGTTTCGGTTCCTTATCGGTTTGGTTTTGGTTTTAGTCCGGGTTTTGAACAGGTTTCGGTTTGGTTTTGGGTTCATCCGATTTTCGATGCGGTTCAATTTGGTTTTGGGGTTACTCCAAACCAAAACCGAACTAATAAGGCTTCAGTTCGGTTTGGTCTGGGCTATTATTGGTTCGGTCCGGCCGGTTTTATCGATTCGATTTAGGGTTCGACACCCCTAGTCCTTAGTAATACTATTAATGGAAAATTATGAGTAAAATTAGGGATATGCAAAACTGAAAACAAAGGTATAGAAGTATAGAACACTTAATATAACCATTTTCGAGATAGATGATAGGGTGCCATCTACTGCCCTAACTTTATCTCTGCCTGAGGTGGGTGATTAGTGGTGAAATAAACTGGAGGAACCGGTCATATGATCAGCGGCACCGGAGATAATGATCCAAGGAGTGGAGACGACTGATGCACAATGACCACCAAATAATATACCTGAGTGAGCAAAATTGAAGCCTGAAGGGACTAAATTGGCAGGAGTTGAAGAATTGGAAGCCTTAAACATACGTCTGAAAGCCTGAAGTTCCTTTTAGGAGAGTCAATATCAGCTGCAAGGGGAGTGTCCACAGTCTCAGCCCGATGGGCTTTAATTTTGGATCAACCTCGAGCACGCTTTGCCTCAAAATCAGCAAGTTTTCCATGAAGCTTCCAACAGTTGGCCTTAGTATGGTATGGTTTGTGGCAGTGTTCACATTTAACAATCTCCTTGGTAGAACCACCAGTTCGATTTGCTCCTTCAAAGGTAATAGTGGACCAATCTGTGGAGCTGATTTTTCAGTAGGAGTATGTAGCATCGAGATATGGCAACATTCCTCCAAATAAACCATAGCAAAGGACTGTTCCAGAGTAGGGAAGGGAGATTTTCTAAGTATCTGAACACGAATTTGATCATACTCCACATTTAAGCCTGCCAACAAATCATACACCCTAATTTTGTCCACATTTTTTGTGTAAGCAGTACTGCCTTCAACATTTTTGGGATGATAATCTGCAAAATGGTGCAGTTCATACCATAAAGTTTGAAGTTCTACATAATATTTGAACACAGAGAGTTCCTGTTGGGAAGTGGTACGAACCTTCTTGGGAAGTTCAAATACCTGAGCATCATTCCCTAGTTGCCCATAAGTTTCCTTGGCAACAGACCAAATCTGAGAAGTAGTATCTAATGCAAAAATCCTCTAGAAATAGATTGATGAATAGAACCAATCAAGTGAGACATTACCAAGAAGTCATTAGTGACCCATTTATCCTGAGGGGTACCCTCATCAGAGGATGTCTTCAATTTCCTTGTAATGTATCTAGTGAGACCTCTACCAGCAACAGTAATATGTAGATCAGGACCAGACAAGGTAATAAGTTCCATCCAATTTCATAGAGCTAGTCCCCAAAAGGCATGTAGTCATTACGACCAAGGATTAAAGTATCGGTTTCGATCGCCATATCGGTCAGCCAAAATTAAGATACGTATCGGAGGGTATCGTATCATATAGGAGATACGCTAAAGATATGCAATTAAATGGAGAGGAAACACTTTTTTTATATACTTTTGAATAAAAATAGTTAAAAAAAGCTATATATAACATGTATTATGCATAAACACTAAAGTGAGAGTACCACACTGAGAATCCAAGGTATGTAATTGTCCCATAAATGTAAAATCCTTGTTCCCAACCTTGATTTCCACTTTAGTTAGAGAGAAAAAATGGTTGGAAGCAACTTTGGAACAAAAACCTCTAAAAATATTGTTTTTTTAATGAAAAATAACCCATCTTGACCATTATATGACCGTAGTGCACCTTATCAGTATGTATCGGGCGGTACATATCGATACCCACCGATACTTATTGATACATACCGAAATTTACATTTCACCTCAATTTTTAATTTTTCATAGAGTATCGGTACCTATCGGTGCGTATCGTATGGTATTGATGTGTATCGTATCATATCGGTGGCGTATTGGCGCGTATCGATATGTATTGTAGGATACATATCGATACAACAGGATTTAAAAAATTCCATATATTGTATCAATAACATCTTATCGGTAAGGGCCGATACAAATATGTTTCGATTGATACTGCATGATGCGTATTGATGCTTTAAACCATGATTACGAGTTTGTCCATTAAACCTAGAGGTCAAAGAAGTTACTTCAGACATGATTTAACTAGTAAAAAATCGACAATAAGAAAGAGAGATACTAAATCTTCAAAATTAACCGTCAAAAAGTGTTTATATTTGGATCAAATTGCCCAGTAAGGGTAGTGAGGTACTCCAAATAATATCAGACTTGATGAAAAACTGTTAAGAGAAGCAACTAATTATCAAAGAAGATGGGAAATTTGATATAGAGTTGGCAGATGGGGCCACAAGTCTGGACGATATCCTCTGTAATGGTGATGATGATCTCCTAAAAAATTCAACCAATTCTAAGGAGGGAGTCCCAAAAATTGATTTTGTCAGGGTTTTAGAGGAAAACGTTTTTTTTTTTTTTTTTTTTTTACACAACTCGATTGTGTAGATCTTGATCTTCAAGCGGTAGAGATGTGTTCCTTAAAGAAGAAGAAACCACACTCCATAAAATAGAAGAGTAAAAAATCACAAAGGTGAAGAACCCAAATTTTCTTGCAAGGGTTTTTGATGTTTTAGTTCATGATGTAGGGTATAAGACCACCACTAGATTCATAGGAATCACCTCATTAGTGCTGCCCTATGGTACGTTAATGGGACAAAGGTAGGATAAGATGGAGACTAACAAAGGTAATAGAAGAGGAGGTGAAGGTCTGCTTAGAAACTGAAAACCTAGATCAGAAATTAGGCTCTGATACCATGTTAACATAAATAATGGGAGAATGCTTATGTGTCTTAACTAATCACACTAGTCCCCTATTTATAACATATAATCATGATAGTCATGATAGAAGTCATGACTATCATGATAGAGTCATGATAGGAGTTATGACTATCATGATAGAGTCATGATAGGAGTACAAAACAAAATAAATAACGCATTTACAATTATACCTGCATCTAACTGCCTCACTCTAATTAGGGTTAGTGGAGAGGAGAAAACCCCAATGTGCCCCTGCGGCACACTAATCCTTATTCTAACAAAGGTGAAAGAGAAATAAAAGGAAATACAAATTAGGAAAACTTAACATAACTCCTATTACAAAAATTCCAACAAAAGCATCCTTTGGCATGGAAGAGTTTCTATGAGCCCCACCCATATAAGGCTATGGGACTTGTGTCATGTCATTCCTATCCTAATTAAATTACATAACTAGCTGATAATGGTGGATCAAAACCAAGGACATTCTCTCTAACACAATGGGAGCTCAGATTTGCAACTCAAAAAGGATTGAAGTCTTTCCACTGGTGAGAGCAAAGGGAAGTGGAATCTTGCTTCTACAAATTGGAAGGGTAATTTTTTAGAAAAATGAAATAAGCAATTATATTTGCACTTCAGATTCATTCATTTCAATGTAAAATATTTACACGGATTTATTAAAAGCCAATATAAAATTGCATAATGATTAAAAAGGGAAGAATATTTTATTAAATATAAAAAAAGGCCATTACCCAATGCTGGTTCCATATGTGCTGGGTGGTCCTAGGAGGGGGTTAGTTGTGAGTTGGTCCCAACCTTTTGCATTTTGTGCAAATTGGACGCCCTCAAGATTCGAACCTGGATGTTTGCCCAGGCAGCCCAAACCTTGTACCATTGGCCTGGCAATGTAATTAAATGCAACTAAAAAAAAAAGAGAACTTCTGTTTTAAATTTTGGGATGTTGTTTCCCAAAATGATGGGATCTTGATCACAGATACACCTGCCAACCATGGAGGACTCCGCCCCCATCATATGACCGGATTATTTCCCTCAATCACTCATGCCCAAATCTTTATCCTTGTCGTCTCCAACCAAAATATATATATATATATGGAATAAAAATATAAAATAACTTATAGATAGTGATTAATTTTCGAGGAAAATATTTTATGTTGAAACAAACAGAGCTGAAGAGGTAGGAAAAAGGAAGCCCAAGTCAAGACACCAAAGGGAACCTTAGTCCTTAAACATCCTAAAGGTCCTGAAGAGTCAACTCAATAAACAACAGCAACAAACTAAGCCTTATCCCAACTTAATGAGGAGTCAACTCAATCAACACAAGCAAATTCAGGTGGGGGAAAACATAATATCACATGACAAGCATGGAATCAATTCTCACTTCTTTTCTTTGGGCATAGCAGCAAATACTTAGGGGGTTCGTTTTTATTTAAACTTTTATTATTTTAACTGAATAGATTGAAGGAAATAAAGAAAATCTTTCCTATCACAATCTAACGAGTGGTGCATAAAAGCCATCTTGCAAATGTGTTTTCTGTCCACATTCCACATAGAAGCTGAAGTTACTGCAAGTCTTAAGGGTGTTTTAAGAGCCACTAGCTCCCAGGTTTTTATTGTAAATTTTGAGATTGGATATATAAAAACATAGCGTCGTTTCCTGTTATGAGTTCCTTGGATTGCTACGGCTGAAAACTATAGTGGATTTTTTACCACTCTTTTTTAGCGATAACCTAAGTTGTTATTTTTAAGATGCCTAAAGGTTGCAGTCAACTCCTGATGTTTCACCAATTTGGTTTTATATTGAATTTTGTTGGATTTCTTGAACTGGTTTAGTGAACACAACTAATCTCTGCAGATCAGTTTCATATTCAAGTGTGTTTTGCTCTATTTCTGTTCACTCGTCTCGCCACATCAGTAGGTTAATTGGGTTCATGTGATCCTACCCACGGTCCTCTATCAGATCTCCAAAGGGCCAATGGCAAGGATTTGCTATGAAGCATGATTGAAGTATTGGAAGAGCAAAGTTTCAGCCCAAATGGAGTTCTCCAAATTGGCAAAATAGTGCTTCAAAAAATCCAGGTAATGGGAGAGGGCACAGTACAGCCATACAGGTCAGAGTATGGTACACATGTGTCGACATACATGGGGATGCATGGCCAATACACAGGGGGGTGTACAAGATCGGATTTGAGTCAGAAACCAAAGTATTTCTCCCAAAACTCATGTCCACTTTGCTTCCCCTAAGCATTCAGAACCTTCAACCTTCACTAAACCATTACTCACTAGTGTCATCCACAGTACTTACCTTAAGTTTAATATATGCATGTAAACCTGTAGAAAACGTATGTAAGCCTGGGTAGTCTCTAAACAAGCTATAAAGGGGGGCGGGGGGGGGGGGGGGAATGCAGAACTTATGCACTTACTGTCAATGGATCCAAAGCAAATATTGGCACTCAGTAAATACATGACTTTGCTCAGGTCCATACATCAGTAGACTGTCATGCTATAATGTTCTCTCAAACAAAGCCATCTAAATGCTTCTCAAAAATCCAATTCATGTAATTTTCAGGTCAAGGAAATTTTGATATGGCATGAATCCAACATGACATAAACATGGCCAGGCATGATTCATTGGCATGCTTACAATAGTGAGATGTTCAAGGAATATCAGAAGAAGTAACATAAATGAAAGAAAACAAACTTAGCACACAAGTCCATAACATAAGCAACTAATGTAGACTTCAAACAAGATAGAAAATAAAATAGAAGTTTTCATAACTGCGCACCATCAGTCTCTGAAGTGTTCCAGACCGATAAACCATTCGGTGTGAAAGGTAGTTTGATGCATGATACTTTGTGAAGAAATTCCTTACTAAATCACTGTATGATTCTTCTGGAGAACATGGGATGGAACGGATAAGAACTGAAAATTGACTCGGGCTGGAAGAAGATCGCGTAATATATTCTGACCTCATTTTAGAGACTTTCTTGTACTCCTAAAGAAGAACATATGCAATAAAAATAAATCTCTAGCATCATTCAATCACTTCAAATACAAAATAAAATTCGAGAACAAATAGCAAGCATCCTTACGAAGTAAAGAAGAGCACAAGCCGAACAAGATATGATGTACAATGCAAGACAATGGGCCCAAAGCCTGTTAATGGTAACACATAAAAGGAAAATCAAATTAAAAAAACCAAGAACAAGCAAAACCCAGTGAGAGAAAATAATATTCCAAATCTAAAATACAAGAAGAAAACAAAAATATCAAAGATTAGGAAAATGGAATATAATGCAAGAATCAACATTTTGAGAAGGGCCAAAATGTCAGTTCTATTTTGATTTTTTATCACAAAAAAATGTTAGTTTGAGGGAATTTCACTTATTATTGGACTGCCAGCATGAAGATGTGAGTTTGAGTCTGAGAGCAGGTGAAAAAAAAATGCTGAAGGTTAGGATTGATTCCAATCCACCCCTCCCAAGACCCTGCAAGAGTGGGACATGCATCAGCTCAGCCTTCTAGTTTGCATAAGAATTGCACAGGTGTAGAATGTTAATCTGTATACCTGAAGTGCCATCTTAATATTCACTATGACCCAATCAAGCTTTGCTAGGTGGATCACAGATCATTATTCTAGAACTATTAACTAACACCCAACCAGCCTAGCTCTCTGTGACTGCGTCTAAATAAAATACATTTCCGTCATTCCATATAAGAATAACTAAATTAAATAATTATATTTGGTGCTCTGCCTATTTCAGAATGCATGAAAATAATATTGTGAAAGCATGCTCTAAGAGAAATTTGAAGGATATATTCCACTATTACTTGTTCGCTACCGTTTCACCTAAAAGCTCGAACTACTCCAATGCACTTGCAGACCAAGATCCCATGGTCCTTCCACATGGAGCTCACGCAGAATTTCTTCACACAGCACCAAGGGAGAAGAAGTGTCGGCCCTTACCCCAATTTTTGCACTTCCCAATAGTCGAACACTCCACCTCCCTGTTATGATACCATGTTCACTACCATTTCACCTAAAAGCTCGAACTTTTAGGGAAGAGCAGCATCAATGTATAAATCAACAATACCGTCAAAAGTTTCAATCGAGATTCATTCACCGCCAGCCAATGTCAAAAACACACATTGGATCATGGAAACTCTATGAAATCAGGCCACAAAGGATCAGGACACCAAGATTTTCATATAGCCATGATCATATGTAGACATAAAAAAGTATGTGTCATCCTGAAAAAATTAAAGCATTTTAAAGTAACATTTGAACATAGACATGCTTAAATCATAATTAGAACTCTCAGAAAACAGCTGCAGTTTGATGACATTGTGGAAACTTCTAGCATACCAATGTGATCTTTCTTTGACATTCCCGATGGTAAATACAGACAGTGGCTCAGAAGGCATGTGCTTATGTTCCATATCTTTCCCAAAATAATTCAATGGAAGAACTAGTAGCAGGCAAACTACAGAAGCAATGGAGAATATCCGAATACTGTAAAAGATTAATTAGTAGCAGCTGTCAGTAACATTCGCCCCCGAAAAGTGAAGCTGCAAGCAGATACTAAGAATATTACAATGCAAAAAACAAATGTGAAATGTTTACAAATACCATATCAAAATAATAAATCAGCTCCACAAAAGGTCTAATGGACAAGCTTACAGAATTCTAGAAAAGAAAAAGTCTACATTGTTTTGTGAATTCTCTACATCAGCAGGCATAGAGTGTATCTCTACACAGGCACACATTTTTTTTCCACATGGAGGGTAGTGGTAATTTCTCCATATAGATTTCTAGGTAATGGTGTGTATTGGACACACGTCAAATTTCAAAATCTGATTCAATCATGTACCCTCTATCCACACACAGATTTTTCCAAAGTCGTGATTTTTCCTTTATTTTGCCACTTGGCATACTCCATTGGGCTGAAACTTGACATGTGAGCAGGAGACTTTTGGGTTTACCATCCGCTCTAGTAAATTCCAGTCTTATCCAATGTGCCACATTGCATAACTTGGAATGCTGGTATAGAATTACCATCGACATCCACTGGTGTAAAGAACTTGCCCCTGTTTGTCTTTCTTTTGGATTATGGGAGTTAAAAAGTCAACTACGGTACAAAGTACATATTAAAGGTAAAATGTGGTCTGGATTAATCTGGAATGTCTCTCCCATCCCTCCATAAGCCATATGCTTGCTTTCCACTATCTGCACTTTACAGTACTCTCTGAACTTACACAATCAATTTTACCACCCCTACAATTTCCTCTTAACACTTATAAAAAAATATAAAATGAACTTCAAGATTATTAGGTAATTAGGTCAATATGAGGCTGTTAGTAGAAAATGATATACATAGGCCCAACCATCTACCCTGAAAGATGCATTTTTCTCTAAAGGTTAAACTAGAAAGTACTTTGAATCGTTTATAATCATGAGTAACAGATGAAAAGAGACTCTTTCTCAGTTGTGAATCTAGTGATTAATGTCCTAGAAAAATGTTCTGGTCCCCCATAGTCAAAACATCTGTGGCACAATGGTCAAGTTGCACTATTGCAACATGTTGGTCACAAGTTCGAAACTTGGAAACAGTCTCTCTTACAAAGCAGGGGGTTAAGGCTGCATAAATTTGCCCCTCCCAGACCCTGCAGTAGCGGGAGCCTTGCGCACTCGGTTGCCCTTTATAGTCAAAACATCTAATCAATTAATCGTTGTCTCACTAAATGAGAAATGTAACGAGTTCCACATCCAACAAATGAAGAGTTATAGGGAAGGCTAATTGTAAAAATCTTTAGATGAAGAGTTGCAGAGAAGGTGATGTAGATCGAGGTGTCAAAAAGACAATTCAATGCTGGTCCAATTCTGGCTCAGGTCTGGTTCAGTTTCATACATCGAACCAGCCTTATTTTTCTCCAATTGGAGCAGCCAACCTGCTGTCACTGTTCACGCAGGTACTGTTCACATGAACAGTATCTTAGGGTCCAATATTGACAGCTGGTTTGGGAAAGATGCTTCCAGCACTTGTTAGGATATTAGATATTAGTTTCTATTTTTATTTCTTTGCTTTATCTTGGCAATTAAGCTTTGGAACTCAGGAAGATTTGTTTCCTTTTTTTAGTTATTTTCTATTTTCTTTGTGAGCTAGTTAGTTTCCTATTTTGTTGGTCAAAAGAAGTTTCTATTTTGTAACTTAGCTTAGTTTCCTTTTTATCATTAGTTGTTAGTTTCTAATTTACTCTTACTTGGTTAGCAAGTTAGAAGTTAAAGGATTTTCCCAATCTGTGTCTTTTTGGGTATAGAGTAGCAGACCACTAACTACATTCAGTGTTGCTTGCTAGAAGATTCTGAGGTATGAAGGTATTCAGTAGAATTACTCGCTAGAAAACTTTTAGAATTTAGCTAGCTTATATTATAATCCATATGGGCATATCTTATATAACCATAATATAAGATTCTGGTTTGGAATGAGCTGACCTGAGGCTGGCAGCCGTAGTTTGGAATGAGCTGAAGTGGAGAGGTAATGGTTTGGAATGAGCTGACCTGAGGCTAGCTGCCATGGCCCTCCCCCCGGATTGGAGTCTACTGACTTCATCTTCTCCTACCGTTTTTGAGTCCTCTTCCCCCCTCCCTCTCTCCCTCTTTCCTGTAGCAAAATTCTTGGGGCTCACCTCCTCCGACTTTTGCCTCCCCCTCTGCTGGAGGACTCCCCCTACATTTTATCCCCCCTACCATGCTAGGTGAATCTCTCATTGCCAAATGACCTGAGGGACTGCTTGATGATGAAGCTTCTAGGTGGTCCTCGTCGCTTGTTGGCCACTTCTTGGGGAAAGCGACCATTGTTCCTTTTGGTGAAATCCTCTCTCCTTAAGCAATGGACGCCTTCGGATTCCAAAATTCTGTGGACACTTTTCTGATGGACATGGATTCTTCTTGTTCAAATTTTCCGATGTCAGAGACAAAGTCCGTTGCCTTGAGGGTGGCCCTTGGCATGTGGGGAGGAATCCCATCTTCCTTCGATCCTAGCATCGCCGCTTGCTTCTCAACCGGGTAGATTATTCTACCATTCCACTTTGGGTTTCCCTGCCAGGTCTTCCCCTGCACTTCTGGTGCCCTGATGGGCTGAGCACTGTGGGATTGGTTCTCGGATAGCCAATTTGTTTCGATGTTCGCACATGTCGCAAAGATCGGCTTGCTTATGCGCACATCTGTGTGGGAGTTTCTGCCTCTGCAGCGCTCCCTTCCTCTATCTTGGTCCATGATGGAGATGGGTTTCCCGTCCAGCGATCTGTTTGTTACGATTGGAGACCCCCTCATTGCCTATACTGTAAGGTCTTTGGTCACGATACCACCGTCTGCCTTCCTAGGCCCTCGACCTCTACCGATGATGTGAACCATGCTTCTGTTGGGACCTCTCTGAGAAGGGATCACTCCCTTATGTCCAATCCTGATCAGAGACCTTTTCTCCCCCCTCGGAGTCGAGTGTGTCGGCTCTCTAGGCGACAAAGACCATCACGACCAGCTGCTACAGTTGCCGCTGCCGACTTCTTGGACCCGATGATCCAGTGTGATCCTTCTTTACCTGTTGGTCACAATCACTTCTCGATGCTGCAGGAGGATTTGGAGGTCACTGTCGACTTGGCATGTCTAGTCGCTGTCAATGTCCCTCCACCCCTTGAGCCTCTGGAAAGTTGTTGTCGACTCGGCAGATGTTGTTTCATTGGAAGAGAGCTCTTCCACCTTTGCACCATCCTCTGACGATAGAGCCTCCAAAGATACTTCCTCCTCCGACGATGATTCCTCGGATTGTGAATCCTCTGCTTGTGAGTCCAATGGTGATGGCTCTCCCTTTGACGAGTCTGAGCACCCAACAGAAATCTCACCCGCGTCTGCGCCTCTCGATGTCTCTCATGCCCCCTTTTATGATGAAGGCCCTTTGTTGGTTGTGGGCTATTGCCCCTCCTCGCCTACCACTGTTGGGCTAGTGAACCCTGGACCCTTGGGCCTGGCAATGGGCCCATCTAGCTTTCACCCCTCACAACTTAAATCCCCCACTGGATCAGCCCACCTCTTTGGCTTAGTTTGTTCTCCTTCTGGCCCGGCCCAGGCCCTTTCTCCTTCCCTTGGAAACCAGCCCACCATCTCCACCCCTGGCCTTTCTCCTTCCACCAAATCCGTTTCCACAAACCCAACCCAGAACCCCTCCGTTAAGCCTTCTTCCCTGCCTAACGGGTCTGTCAACTCTTTGAATGTCTCGGCCCCCAACTTCCAAGTTGCTCCCTGCTTATGACGACCCCGACCACCCTTTGTCCTATCGTCGGCGGCGCAATGCCAAGCCTAAAGTTGTTCGTGTCTGCTCCAACCCGTTGGAGCACGAGAAGCCTCCCTCCACTAGTGCCTGATGTCTCACGGCCTGGTCTAGAATCTCAGGGGCTTGAACTCCCCCCAGAAACAAACAGCTGTCCGGTTGCTTATGAAAGGCTATTTAAAGCTCATCAATTATAATGAGAAGACAGATTTGAGTTAAACAAAAAAAAAAGATGACTTATGCTGTTATGCTGTGGGATGCAGTTGGGTGAGATGCCCTAGGTGAGATGCCTAAACTTCAGGGGTGAGATGCCCACCCTAATTCTTCTTTCACCCTTTTCAACCCTCTATCAAATTATCTTCCTTTTCTTATTTTCCTTTTAGAGAGATCAGATTTGGATTGGCTTGAGCTTTATTATCTTGGAAGTTGTTTACCTAGTGTAACCTACTTCTACATTAGAAGGTTAACTGCAAAAATCTTTATTGAAAAGGGGATAAACTACAATACATTGGAACTGATTTACAGCTAGATGTTCTACGAAGTACAATAGGTATTGTCCAGTTTTTAGGAGATTCTCATTGCTATTTTTCCACGGAAGACTTATGACAAGATAATCTTGACTATCATGCCACAATTGGTGGTTGTTGGTCGGTGGTAGACGGTAGATGGTCTTGGACGGTGACCATAGTCAGTGGCTGTCAATGTTTACATTCAATTCCCCCCCTCAACATCAACTCTTCTTTTCCAAAGTCTACTTGTCATGCCTAGTTCATCTCTATGGTTGACAAGCTTGGTAAAACTAATTCCTTACGTAAACATGTCAGCAACTTGTTCATCAATTACTGGTTTCAATGTAATTTTTTCTTGAACGACTTTTTCTCTAATGAGTGATGGTGTACTTCCACATATTTGGTCCTTGCATAAAAAACTAGGTTTTCTACCAATCATATGGCAGAAAAGTTATTACAATATAGTGATACCGAATATATCACTAGCTGATGTAGATAGTTCGTAGATTGTTCATTAATTGCATCAGCCATGTGCTTTCCTATGCTGTTGCTGCTGATCTATATTATGCCTCTGGTTCACAGAGATACTATGGATTGTCACTTGCTACACAAAGAGACTGCTCCTAATACAAGACTGAATGTGTATCTAGTCGTTGATCTTCTCATGCTTAAGCCACCTACATAATTAGCATCATAATAGCCAAATAGCTTGCACGCTTCTCCTTTTCCGTATTGGAGACCAAAATTAGTAGTTCCCCTTACATGTAGTAAAATGAGACGAGTTGCTTCCAAATGAAGCTTCATTAGCTTTCCAAATGAAGCTTCATTAGCTTCTCCATGAAATGAAACGAATTCCTAAGCCCACCGCACAAGTGAAATCAGTCAAGTCATTGTCAGATAAATCAGAAAACCTACTAATTGTTTGTACATAGTCGAGTCTTCCAAACCATCTTCATCGTCAACATTTAGTTTAGTGTTGACCTTTACTGGCATGGAGATAGGCTCATAGTTGTTCATGATGTTGTCTAGTAAAATATTTCTTGTGTATTATTTATGACACAAGAACAACCCTTCTCTGAATTGATCAATTCAAGTTTAAGAAAATGTTTGAGCCCCTCGAGCTCCTTCATCTGAAATCATATAGATAGATTCTCCCTAATTTGATAGTTTTCATTTTCATGATCTACTGTGATGATCAGGTCATCTATAGAAACAGTATGATTGATATATTACCATTTTGAGCTTTTACGAACAAATTTGAATCTACAAGTGTAACTGATTATCCACTTTGAACTAACAATTCAACTATCTTTCCATACCATGCACAAAGTGCCGGCTTCAATACATACAAAGATTTTTGTAATTTGCATACATAGCTTTGTTACCCTTGAGGCTATTCCATGCAAATTTCACAGTCAATCTCTTCATGAAGAAAGACATTTTTTACATCCATCTACCATAGTGTCCATAAATTGCAAGACAAGTGCCATCAATACCCATATGGTTGTGATTTTGGCAACCTGACTAAATGTCTCGTCATAATCTTTCCTGTATTGTTGCAAGAAACCTCGAGCAACCAATTGAGATTTTATACCTTATTACCGATCTATCAGCATATGTACCCAATTACTGTTAGAGATGTTAGAGATTATGCTTTGAGGGTAGTTTGGGAACTAGTTATGTCACTGGCCATGTTATATTGTAATTCTTATTTTTCCCTTTTTGCCTCCCTGGGAAGGTGTCTGTAGTTACTTGTAATCTATTGGTGAAATAATATATGTGTTAAGAGTGGAAATACTCTCTACACAACATTCCACCATTCTCGTCTCTTCTTCTTCTTCCTCTTCCTCCTCCTCTTCTTCTTCTCCAATCTCTCATTTCCTTTTTCTCTTCCCATCCTTATATTCTAACTAGGTATTCGAGCGGTACGGTTAGTTTGAGAGTCGAGCTACAAGTCTCTTCCTTCCTTCACTTCTCTTTGAAACCCTAGGTTACAAAAGGGTCCAACGAAAGGGACTTCTATGTGAAAAGATTGAAGAAATCATGAGATAGGCATGTAAGGAGACCATGGAGACACCAAGGGAAGTTTTCCTTCGAAGAAAGAGACACTTGAAGGTTGCAATAAGCAAAACCAGGCCCAGGTAAGCTCACCGCCAGCCTTGATTTCTATTTTCTCTCTCATCTAGTCAGCTTTGGAGCTGAAACCAGGCTCATTTGGATCGCCCTAGGGTGTATTATCACCCCTTTGGTCTCGCTTCAAGCCTTTTCAAGGTGTGGCTCCACAAATCATTTCTTCCTAGGAAATAAGGTATTGCCAGCCCTATTTTTTGGCCTTTTTTGTCTCTAAAATTTGTCCTGTGATGCTTCTGATTCCTATGTGTTTGTAAGGTATGATATTGGGACTATTGAGCTCCTATATTATGATTTTATACCTTGAAGAATGCAGATGGTGTCTTTAACTTATATTCTTGGTTTGTTTGATGGAAAATTTTTTCTTGTTCTGGGAAGGAAAATTTAGGTAGAGTTTGTACTCCCCAACATTATCCATCAGCTGGCTTGTGTTGACACACCCCAACAAAATGGGGTAGTTGAGAGGAAAAATTGTCATTTGATGGAAGTCAGTAGAAGTCTTCTCTTTGGCATGCATGTTTTAAAACCTTTTGGTCTAATGTTCTCCTTACTGCTTTTTTTTTTTCTATCAACCGGATGCCAACAAAACTTCTTGGCTACAAAACTCCCTTTGACATCTTATCTCCTCAGTCTTCTTCTTTCTCTCTTCCCCCTAAAGTGTTTGGGTGCATCTGTTATGTCCATATTAATAAATCTTCTTGGACTAAACTAGACCCCAAGGCTCTCAAATGTATCTTTCTTAGCTATTCCTCCACTACCAAAGGTTACAAGTGCTATCTTCCTTCTTCCAAACAAAGGCTTCTCTCTAAAGATGTCACCGTCCTTGAGTCTGCACCTTTTTTTGCATCCCATCAACATCCTTTTCAGGGAGAGAATAATAGGAGTGAAAAGGCTACTAATGAAATCCCTTTTCTTTCCCTTTGCCTATTTCCCTTTTTATGCTTCACACTGGGAAACACATAAAGGTGGATATTATTGATGTTGGTGATCACTCAAGAAGTGGTCCAGGTTCTGGTAATGAAAAGCTGGATATTATGTACAAACAAGGTGGAGAAAGAAGACTTGCGAAGAGCCCTCCAAATCCTAAGATCCACCTTCCTCAGTCAGGTAATATCCCTTCTCCCTCATCTGAGTTAGATTTTCTCATTGCTACTAGGAAGAGAAGAGAGCTTGTTATCCTATAGCCTGATTTGTTTCCTATGACTCTCTCTCTCCTACAGTTGTTGCCTATACTATTGCTCTCTCCTCTGTTTCTATTCCCAATAATGTTTCTAAAGCTATGTCTGACCCTAAGTGTAAAGCCATGATTGAGGAAATGATGGCCCTCGAGAAAAATTGTACTTGAAAATTAGTTGATCTTCCTAGGAGGAGAACTCCAGTTGGATTCAGGTGGGTCGACACAATCAAGTACCAGTCAGATGGTACTATTGAGACGTACAAGGCAAGGCTGGCGGCAAAAGGATACAGCCAAGTGTATGGCATTGACTATCAGGAGACATTTGCTTCTATGGCTAAACATAACTCCATAAGGGTTATCTTATCTCTGGCAACAAATAAAGACTAGCCATTATATCAATTGGAAGTGAAGAATGCCTTCCTATATGGTGATTTAGAAGAGGAGGTGTATATGCAAACTCGTCCCGGATTTAAGTTTCCTTCAGCTGCAGGAAAGGTTTGTCTTCTCAAAAAGGCTCTACATCGTCTCAAACAGTCTCCAAAGGCCTGGTTTAAAATATTCAAACAAGCCATTTTGAAGAATGGTTATTCCCAAAGTCAAGCTGACCACACCTTGTTCACTAAGCGAGGTAATGGCACTATCATAGCCCTAATTGTCTATGTTGATGACATTGTGGTGATTGGAGATGATAGAGGTGAGATAGCCAAACTAAAGAACTACTTAGCCCAACAGTTTGAAATCAAAGATTTGGGACCCCTAAAGTACTTCCTAAGGGTTGAAGTGTCTTGGATCTAAGAAGCACATAAACATATGCCAAAGAAAGTTTGTGCTAGACCTATTGAAAGGAACAGGAATATTGACTACAAACCTGCATGTTCTCCTACTGAGCATAATCATAAACTTGGGGAAGATTATGGCCCTTCTTTTGTTGATGCAGGGAAATATCATAGGTTAGTTGGGAAGCTTATTTATTTGTCCTTAACTCATCCAGATATTACTTATGCAATAGGCGTGGTGAGTCAACTTATCCATGCTCCCAAGAGTGGCCACTTGGATGTTGTCTACTGTATTCTCCGGTACTTGAAGTCCTCTCTAGGGAAAGGACTACTTTATGCCAAGCTATTGTACATTTGTAGGTGGCAACCTAGTCATATGGAGGAGTAAAAAATAACCTATGGTGGCTCGATCTAGTGTAGAGTTTAGTGCTATGGCTCATGGAGTGTGTGAACTTCTATGGTTGAGAAGGTTGGTCAAAGAGTTGGGATTTGATACTAAGGCACCCCTGAGACTTTATTGTGACAACAAGGGTGTCATAAGTAGAGCCCACAACCCTATACAACATCACAAAACAAAACACATAGAGGTGGACATACACTTCATTAAAGAGAAGATTGACTCTGGTTACATATGTACACCTTTTGTGAAGACTGAAAATCAGCTGGTTGATATTTTCATAAAGGGGCTTCTTCATCATCAGTTTAGTACTCTGCTGTCCAAGCTGGGAATGTATGACATTTATTCTCAAACTTGAGAGGGAGCGTTAGAGATGTTAAAGATTATGCTCTAAGGGTAGTTTGGGAACTAGTTATGTCACTAGTCATGTTAATATTGTAATTCTTATTTTTTCCTTTTTACCTCCTTAGGGAGGTGTATATAATTACTTGTAATCTAATTGGTTTAGTAATATATATGTGTCTAAGAGGAAATACTCTTTACACAACATTCCATCATTCTCTTCTCTTTTCTTCTTCTTCTCCAATCTCTTATTTCCTTTTTCTCTTCCCATCCTTATATTCTAACTATTACATGAGATGAGCTTGACTTCTTGGGGATTTGGAACCAAGTCCTAAGTTTGTTTAAACTTTAGTCCCAGAATCTCTTCTTTCATTGCTTTTCGCCATTCCTTGCTCTGACATGCTTATTCGTATGTAGCTAGTTCATGTATGCCAATTTCTTTAGAAAAAACAGCATCAACATACTTTAGATTATACTGTCTCACTCTGGTGGACCACTGAAGTTCTTGCCTTCTTATTCAGACTCTTTGAACTAAATTTTCCAAAGTTCTAGTGTTCTCAACTGATGGGAACTGGTTTGCCATAAGTTTGGTGATTTCTCCTTTGTTTTTGATGAACTAGATTGAGATCCACGATTTGCTTATGGTGGATTTTCAACAAGTTCTTGACAAGTCTAATGCTCATTGCTCGCCCACTTTAGCCTCTTGTTTTATCTTCTCTTAGAGATTAGTCTCCAAGTATTTTTGAATCTGGTAATACCGCGGCTTACAGTGACCACTAGAATGATGCTTCATTGAACACAACATTTTAAGTTGTATAGCATCAAAGTGTTATTAAATCTTTCTGTGACCCCTTCTTTCCCCTCTCTAATGAACTGACCCCTCTATATGACCCCTTCCTCTCTGGCGGATCTCGCTGTCGGCCCTCCTCCCCCCAGGCCTCCTGCCAATCGATCCCTAAACTCCCTCCTCCTATCTCTTCCACCGATACTTCCTCTTTCTCCCCTCTTCCTCTCCCTTCTCCAACCAGACCTTGGAACTCTGTTGTCTCCTTCCCCCTGCTCCCTCCTCACCCTCTGCTTCCCCCTCATCCTCTCCTCCTCCCCGCTGGTCACTCCCTGTTCTACCATCCTCCTCAGTCCCATAACTTTATCCCCTTCACCCTCTGCCCACTTGATCGTCTTGCCTCTGAGATCCTTAAATGGAGTAACTATGTGATTGGTAATTTCCTTGATAGCCGGCCACCCTTTTCAGTTGTCCAATCCTCTCTTCAGAAGCAATGGAAGCCTGTTGGAGCCCTCTCCACCTTCATGCTTGACAACGGCACATTTGTTTTCAACTTCTCTTGTGCTTCTGATAAATCAATTGCCATTGATGGTAGTCCCTTGTATGTGGGCAAAAAACCCATATTCCTCTGTCAATGGGAAGAACAAACCTCATTCAGTTGCTCGGAACAGACATCGCTCCCCCCTGTGGGTCTCCTTCCCCAACCTGCCTTTACATTATTGGTGTGTTACGGGCCTCAATTACATTGGCTCTATAATAGGTAAACCTCTATATTCTGATAAGCGCACGAAGGCAATAGATAGGCTCTCGTTCGTAAGAATCTGTGTGGAAGTTGAAGTAAACAAGTCTCTGCCATCCTTTATCTCTGTTGAAGATGGTGCAGGTCACTCCTTCACCCAGGCGGTCATTTATGAGTGCGTGCCTCCAATCTGCACCCTTTGCAAATGTTTTGGACATAACACGGCACTCTGTTCTAAGAAAGCAGTCGCTGAAACCTTGCCGCCGCCGGCCCTCACGCCATCAGATGCTCATCATCCTCTAAAAGTCCCTTTCATTGAAAATAGAACAAGAAAAAATAAAAGAAAGAGCCACCGTCCGCCGCTGCCAGAAGTTCCCTTTGCTCGTTCGCTTGTCTCGGCCTCCACACCAATCACCTTGGATACATCTGATGTGGCAATATCCTTTGGTCCGATGGATGTTGCATTTACCCCTGGTTGCAATCATTTCTCGGTCCTCGTGACTTCTGAGGAATGTCTAATCACATTTGAAACTCCATCTGGTTCTCTCATGCCCTTACCTGCCATCCCTTCCACCTCTGCTCGCTCGAAACCTTGTCTTTCACCAATTCTTCCTCTTTTGAACCTTGCTTCCACCTCCTGTCACTCCTCTTTCCACTTCCATCCCTTCGCATCAGTCTCCAAATCCCTTTAATCCCCCTTTGGTCAGGTCTAACACCTCAAAATCCTTTTTTCCATTGAACCAGTTCATCCCGGTTCAAATGCTAAATACCTTCTCTAAATTCCCATCCAACCACCCATTATACACGAGCAACTTATATAACCCACCCGACCAATCTAACCCTCTTCTATCCCTTCCCCTGCCCGACCCATCCTCTGGGCCTATCCGCACCCTCCAAGGCTCTAATCCACTTATGACCCGACCCACTCTCTTAACCTTTACCCGACTCAGCCTTCTCCCTCACCCGCAAATGGCTCCGAGTTTCTACCCTCTCCCGTTAGCTCCACCTCACCTCTACAGGTCTTTTTCACCTGCCTGCCTTCAGTTGATAACCTGGCTAGCTCCCTTGGCCCCTCTTCTGCTCCCGATGCTATTTGTTTGGGCCTCTCCACTTGTGCCACCTCTCGGCCTCAGCCTCTCCAGCAGCCTCCTGCTCCGTCGCCACTGTTGAAGCCCTGCTCCGTCATGCCAGTCTCTGCTGCCGCTACAGTCTCCATTGCCGATTCAGTCTGCACTGCCACTGTCTTTGTCTTTTACGCTTTAGTATTTCCTACTAATGATTACTTCACGACGTCTGCCTCTTCTTCATTCTTTAACCTCAATCACCTGCCCCCTGCTAGTGACTCCTCATGCAGCTCATCTGCTATGCCCTCTACATTGAACTGCCTCAACAGCCATTGTGTGGCCCCTGATTTCCCCTCTGGAAATTCAATTAGGCCCCTAAATGGTTCTCTACACGTGAATGCCCCTCCCCTATTGCTGGCCAATGCAACCCCTTGCCTACCTTCGATTGCTTTGGCCTTGAAAGGCCCCATGCCGCCGACTTCTTCAAGGGACCTCTCCTTGGACTATGCTTTGGTGCCTCTACCCACTCTCCCTACTCCTTCGGTTGCCTTGGAAGGCTCTTCGCCCAGTTGCACCAACTCTGCCTTGCTGGATGTCTCTACTGATGGTTGCCATGGTTCCTTTAGGCCATTGCTGTCCCTTCCGGCAGCATTAGACACCACCCTACTTGCTTCATCAGAACCCCGACCTCCATCCCCTCGACTACCACACCCATCCTCTCCCCCCCCCCACTCTTCCCATTGCTTCCAAACCAAAAAGAAACCTGCCTCTACTGTGAGATCCTCCTCTAAAACCAGAAATCTCCCCCACTCCCAACTATCTTCTTCCCCTGTCATTGGATATAACCATCGGGCTTCCTCTAAAGCCCCTCCCCGCTCCTCAAAGCTTGTGTTGCCCCTTCACCCCCTCCTCTCAATGATCCCTTGGACCATTTGGAACGTCTGAGGTCTCAATTCCTTGGCCAAACAATCCAACATTCGTTCCCGTATTCGCTCCGCCAAATCCAATCTTTGCTGTCTCGTGGAAACCTGAGTTCTGAGGATAAAGCTAGTCATATTGCTTCTTCCATAGCTCCCTCCTGGTCCTTTGCCTCCAACTACCTTCACAGTTCACATGGTCGTATTTGGATCCTTTAGGACCCATCTTTTCTTCATATATCTGTCCTATCCTCCTCTACCCAGTCTATGCATCTCTCCATCTCTCATCCTTCAGGCCCTCTCATTTGCTCTCTCTGTTGTCTATAGGCATAAAATGGCCTCCCTCAGGCTCCCCCTCTGGACTGACCTTCACTTCTTTACCCCCTTCACGAGTTCCAACCCTTGGGGCATTGTAGGAGATTTCAATGTTGTCTGCTTCAGTCATGAGAAGCATGGGGGTATATCCTTTGGACCACCAGGCTGTTGACTCCTTCAATAACTGCCTGGAGGATCTTAGCTTTAATGACCTAAAATGGTCTGGTACCAAATTCTCCTGGCACAACGGACAGTCTGGAAACCTCCGTGTTGCTTGCAAATTGGATAGGGCCCTAGTTAATAAAGCCTGGCTCAATGCCTTCCCTTCCTCTCATGCTTCCTTCAATTTCCCGAGGATCTCTGACCACAGTCCCATCTCCATCTTTGTCCTCCCCTTCTCCTCCTTTGGTCCCAAGCCCTTTAAGTTCTTTGCTATGTGGTCCTCTCACCCGGACTTCCTCCCTCTTGTCTAAGATGCTTGGAATGCTCCTACCCCCCTCTCCTCCTCGCCTCTCATTTCTTTTGCCAAGAAGCTCAAAACTATTAAAGGGGTTCTGAAGGTTTAGAACTCCTCTACTTTTGGCAACATCTCCTCGCGTGTCTCTTCTTACCGTGATAAGCTTCACTCGATCCAGCTCAGAATTCAATCTGATCTTCTCAATCCTGTGCTTGCTGCTAAAGAAAGTATAGTTAGAATGTAAGGTTTGTGATTAACAAGGAAGAAAGAGAGAAAGAGGAAGAAGAAGAAGAAAGAGTTGGAGAGGAAGAAGATGGAGAAGAAGAAGAATGGTAGAATGTGTGTGTTGTGAGTAAAGTCTCACTAACACCAATATATTACTTCACTAATATATTTACGTGATATTACACATACCTCCCTAAGGAGAGAAATAAAAATAAAACATATAACAATAAATTACTAAACTACCCTTACAGAAAAAAACTAATATCTCTAACATTCCACCTCAAGCTGGAGAATAAATATCATGCATTCCCAACTTGGACAGTAAAGAACTAAACTGATGATGGAGAAGACCCTTTGTGAAGATATCAGCCAGCTAATCTCCAGTCCTCACAAAATGTGTGCATATGTAACCAGTGTCAATCTTCTCTTTAATGAAGTGTCTGTCCACCTCTATGTGCTTTGTCTGGTCATGTTGCACAGGGTTGTGGGCGATACTTATGGCAGCCTTATTATCACAATAGAGCCTCATAGGTGCCTCGGTATCAAATCCCAACTCTTGGACCAGCCTTCTCAACCAGAGAAGTTCACACACGCCATGAGCCATGGCTCTAAATTCTGCCTCTACACTAGACCAAGCCACCACAGCTTGTTTCTTGCTCCGCCATGTAACTAGGTTTCCACCTACAAATGTGCAGTAACCTGAAGTAGATCTCCTATTAGAGACTAAGCCAGCCCAATCTGCATTAGTGAAGCCTTCTATCCTCATATGGTTATATTTGGCAAAAAGTAGTCCTTTTCCTGGAGAGGACTTCAAGTACCAGAGGATGCGGTGCCCACTCGTGGGAGCATGCATAAACTGACTCACCACCCCCACTGCATAAGTAATATTTGGACGAGTCAAGGATAAATAAATGAGCTTCCCAACTAGTCTTGATATTTCCCTGCATCAACAAGAGAAGGGCCAGCATCTTCTCTCGGCTTATGATTTTGCTCAACAGGAGAACCTGCAGGCATGCAGCCTAATATCCCCATTTCTTTCAATAGGTCTAGAATAAACTTCCTTTGGCATATATTTATACCCTTTTTTTATCTAGACACTTCAATCCCCAAGAAATATTTTAAGGGTCCGAGGTCCTTAATCTCAAACTGTTGGGCTAAGTAGTTCTTCAGATTGGCTCTCAGTCCTATCATCATCAGTTACCACAATCTTATCCACATAGACAATCAAGGCTAATGGTGCCATTACCATACCTGGTAAACAAGGTGTGGTCAGCCTGACTTTGGGAATAACCATTCTTCAAGATAGCCTGTCGGAACCTTTCAAACCAGGCCTTTAGAGATTGTTTAAGGTCATATAGTGCCTTCTTTAGAAGACACACTTTTCCTGCAGCAGAAGGAAACTTAAATCTAGGAGGAGTATGCATATACACCTCCTCTTCCAAGTCACCATGCAAAAAAGCATTCTTCACATCCAATTGATACAGTGGCCAATCCTTATTTGCCGCTAGAGACAAAAAAACCCTTATAGTGTTATGCTTAGCCACAGGAGCAAATGTCTCCTAATAGTCAATCCCATACACTTGACTGTATCCTTTCGCCACCAACCTTGCTTTGTACCTCTCAATAGTACCATCTGACCAGTACTTGATTGTGTAGACCCACCTGTATCCAACTAGAGTTCTCCCCCTTAGAAGGTCAACCAATTTCCAGGAATAATTTTTTTCAAGGGCCTTCATTTCCTCAGTTATGGCTTGTTTCCACTTAGGGTCAGACATAGCTTCAGAAACATTCTTAGGAATAGAAGCAGATGAAAGAGCAATGGTAAATGCAACACCTGTAAAGGAGAGAGAGTCATAGGAAACAAACTGGGCTATAGGGTTAGTACAAACCCTCTTTCCCTTCCTAATAGCAATAAAATCTAACATTGATGGGGAAGGAAGGATATTACCTGACTAAAGAGGGTAGATCTCGGGAGTTGGATTCATAGAGGACTCTTGGCAGGTCTTCTTATTCCTTCTTGTGTACATAATGGTCTCCTTTGCATTTCTTGAACCTAAACCACCACCTCTTGAATGATCACCAACATCGATAATATCCACCTCTTTATGTTCCTAATGCCAAGCATAAAAGGGGAGATAGGCAATGGGGAAAGAAAAGAAATCTCATCAGTAGCCTTTTCACCTCCATTATGCTCCCCCCTGAAAAGGATGCTGAGAAGAGGCAAAAAAAGGGGCAGACTCAAGGAAGGTGACATCTTTAGAGAGAAGCCTTCGTCTGGAAGAAGGATGATAGCACTTGTATCCCTTGGTAATGGAGTAGCCAAGAAAGACGCATTTAATGGCCTTAGGGTCCAATTTAGTCTGGGAAGACTTATTAACATGGACATAACAGATACACCCAAACACTTTGGGGGGAAGGGAGAAAGAAGAAGATTGGGGAGACAAGATGTCCAATGGAGTTTTGGAGCCAAGGAGTTGTGTTGGCATACGGTTGATCAAATAAGCAGCAGTAAGGAGAGCATCAAACCATAAAGTTTTTAGGGATATGCATGCCAAAGAGAAGATTCCTACTAACTTCCAACAAATGGCAGTTTTTTCTCTCAGCTACCCCATTCTGTTGAGGTGTGTCAACACAAGCTAGCTAATAGATAATGCCATGGTAGTAAAAAAGTCTTAAAGACCACCATACATATACTCCCCCCTTTGTCAGATCGAACAATTTTAAATTTGGTGTCAAACTGTGTACATACCATATGATAAAAATTTTCATCACTATTGTGCTTCATCAGAACAGTCCAAGTAGCACGAGAAAAATCATCAACAAAGGAGACAGTAACGAAAACCGAGTAAAGAGGTGGTAGTAGAGGACCCCCAAACATTAGAGTGCACAATGTGAAAGGGAACAGTAGATCTATTACCATGATAAGTATAAAAAGAACGACAATGTTTAGCAAAAATACATGGTTCACAATGAAAGACAGGAGAATGCGGAAACGAAATAAATAAATGAGGTAATTGTTTCCTCATAATAACAAAAAATGGATGTCCTAAACGTTGATGCCACAAAATCACAGAATCCACAGAACTGCTATCAATATGTCCACACATAAAACTGAGCTGTAGCCGAGAGAGGTGGTTGGGGTTCAAGTAGGTAAAGTCCTTTCTCTTCACGCCCACTGCCAATATTCCTCTTTGTCACTAAATCCTGAAATAGAAAATGAGAAGGAAAAAAGGTGATACAATAGTTTAAGGATTTTGTCAGATGACTCACAGATAAGAGATTACGTGTAAGGGCAGGAACATAAAGAACAGAATCAAGTGAAATGGAAGAAGTAATAGGGATGCTACCTTTACCAGAAATGGAGGAAAGGAAGCCATCGGTAACCCTGACCTTATCTCTATCGGAACAAATAGAGTATGTATCGTAATAATGGGACGTACCAGTCATATGATCCGTAGCACCCGAATCAATAACCTAAGATGGAGCGGTGGAAGAGGCAAATGAGGAAACCTGCAAAGCGGAAGCTGAGGACTCTGGCACACTAAGGGAAGAAGATGATGAGCCTCCTAGTTGAGACATGACTCTGTGGAATGTTGCAATATCCTCCCTAGTAAGAGAAATGTACTCGGGCTATGGGATAGGAGCAGACCCTGTAGTAGCATGCTCCATCTCAACACTGTGGGCTTTAGCTCCCCCACTACGGCCACCACGAGCACCACTAGAACTGCCACAAGGAGGTCGACCATAAAGAGCCCAACATCTATCTTTGGTGTGCCTAGACTTCCCATAATGATCACAATGTCTATCCTCTCCACAAGGTGGGCCTTGGCCTCTGCCACCACGACGTCAATCTTTCTGAGAGCTAGTAGTAAGAGTAGACTGCTCAAGAGGAGGAGCATGTGCCATGCCCACTTGCCTGGTCTCCTCACTCTGCAAATAGCTACACACTTCATCAAGGGATGGAAGTGGAGACCGGCCCAATATTTGTATCTGGAACGGCTCATACTGGAGATTCAACCCACCAAGCAACAGAAGAACCCGCTCCTTCAAAAGTGTTCGGTAAACCTTAGCTTCATCCTCAGGATTGGACAGTTGGAGGTCTCTATAGTGATTATACTCCTCTCCCAAAGACTAATGACAGTGTTGTAGTGCTCAGAAATGGTTTTATCTCCTTGCTTCATGCCAATAACCTTCTGAAGTAATTGAATAAACCTTGGCCGAATCACCCACATGGTCAAAGGTCTTAATAACACTGTCTCAAATACCTGTGGCAGTTTCATTCCTCATAAACCTTCTTCCAATTTCATGTTTCATAGAGAAAATCAACTATATCATAACAGTGGAGTTTTCAGTCTCCCACTTTAGATATGTCAGGTCATCTGGTTAAGGAGCCTTAATGGAACCTGTAATATACCCTAGCTTTCCCATACTCCGTAAGGAAAGCTTTATAGAATGGGCCCAATCCAAATAGTTGGTGGTGTCCAACTTCACAATAGAAAGTATGGGGGTTATTAAAAAACATAGGAGTAGGAGGGACACTACTCAATGCAATGGCAGAAACATCACCAAAGAGGGCTCTAAGTCCACTATCTTCAGGCATCGTGTGGATAAGGAGTCACAAACACAATGAGGAGTACACACACTACCCAAAAAAAACTTTCCCAGATACTCAAAGACAAATCCCACAAGGAAGAAACATAATAACGAAGGAAAGAAATGAGATCAAGTCACACTAATAGCAGTAAAATAGATCATACCACTTCACAACACCCCAACAAAAACATCTCACAATCCAATAGGGCTGAAAGTCCATCATAAACACACCTTCGGAAGCCAACAGAGAAGAAAAACAGGGGAGGCGGTACCTGCAAATCAATAGGAAAAGAGGTTGTGACCTCACACCTCTTTCTTCTTAGGACCGACAACTTGGGGGCCTTGTAAAGGACCCTTAGGCGATCCAAATGAGATATAAACCTCCTCCAAAGGCGGCAGGATGAGAGAGAAAGAAGGTCCACAAGAACAGAGGGCGATAATCTGGGATTGGTCCGAAACAGTCTCTAAAAGCTCCTCAACAGCTTCATTGCTTCTAAAACCTCTTTAAGGGTTTGCTTTGACCTTCTTTCAAGCTCATCTCATAAAAAGCTTCAAGTCTTCTCACATAATGATCTCTTCCTTGGAACCCCTTTGTAACCTAAGGTTCCAAAGAGAGAAAATAAAAGAAGGGGACTTGTAATCCGACTCTCAAACCAAGATCTTAGCTCTGATACCAAGTTAGAATGTAAGGTTTGTGATTAACAAGGAAGAAAGAGAGAAAGAGGAAGAAGAAGAAGAAAGAGTTGGAAAGGAAGAAGAATGGTAGAATGTGTGTGTTGTGAGTAAAGTCTCACTAACACCAATATATTACTTCACTAATATATTTACATAATATTACACATACCTCTCTAAGGAGAGAAATGAAAATAAAACATATAACAACAAATTACTAAACTACCCTTACAGAAAATAACTAATATCTCTAACAAGTATGACTTCCTCTGAGCTCTCCCACCTTTTGGTTCAGGAAGAAAGCTTTATCCGCTAGAAAGCTAAGGATTAAATGGCTGGATCTTGGAGACTCCAATTCTGCCTTCTTTCACCAGTCCCTTAAAGCTAGGAACAATGCCAATTCCATCCCCCTGCTCCTGTCTTCCTCCGGTTCTAAGCTCTTCACCCCCTCTGATATTAAGTCAGAGGCTGTCTCCCATTTTTCTAGTATTTTCTCCCCGCTCACTACCCCTACTCCCCCTATTCCCCATAACCTCCTCAACAAATTTTTCCTTGATGAGCTCCTTCCCAGTCTTCGTGCCATTCCCTCTGAGGACGAAATCCTCTCTACCATCCTCTCCCATAAAGCCAACTGTGCTCCAGGTCCGGATGGCTTCAGTATGGGCTTCTTCTCCTCTTGCTGGCATACCATCCGCAAAGATCTTATCATTGTGGTTCGTAGTTTTTTCCTCTACCCCAATCAAATTGTGGGGATCAACCACACCTTTCTCTGCCTAATCCCAAAGAAGGAAGGTGCAAACTCAATGAATGATTTTAGACCCATCTCTCTCTGCAATCTTCTCTACAAATTCATTACCAAAATTCTTGCCAACAAGATTCAGAAAGTGATTGACTCCCTGGTTAGCCCAAATCAGTCTGTGTTTATTGCTGGTAAGAGCATTGCAGATAACATTATTCTCTGCCCTGAGATTGTGAGGGGTTTCAACCGTAAATCCCACTCCTTTGCTGCTCTCCTTAAGATTGATATCCATAAGGCCTTTAACACAATTAGTTGGGATTTTATTTCTGAAGTCCTTCACATGTCATTTCCCCCTTCCTTTGTCCACTAGATCCACTGCTGCATATCCTCCCCCAGATTCTCTGTTCTTATCAATGGTAGCCCCATTGGTTATTTCCCCTCTTCCCACAGCATTCGTCATGGTCCTCTCCCCCTTCTTCCTCTCTAGAAGTTCTTTCCCGATCCATTCGACCTGCCACTAACCTCCACATCATCTCCCCCATCCCGAAGTGCAAATCCCTCCGCCTCACCCATCTTGCCTTTGTTGATGATATCATGATCTTCTCTAAGGGTGACCCTCTTTCCATTTCCTCCATCATGGACTCCCTCCACTCCTTTGAATCGCTTTGGGATCTCCGAATTAACCTGCACAAGTCAAATCTCTTCCTTGCGGGTGTCTCTGATGTTACCCATGATCTCCTCCAAATCATTAGGTTCTCCCTAGGTTCCCTCCTGGCCAAGTACCTGGGCCTCCCTCTCATCTCCTCTAGGCTCTCAGCTCACCATTGTTCCCCCTTGCTTGACCTTTTAAGGAAGAGGCTCCAGCTCTGGAAAGCCAAACTTCTATCCTATGTTGGGCGCCTCACCCTTATTAGATCTGTCCTCTAGTCCATATATCTCTATTGGTCTGGTATCTATGGTCGCCCTTCCTCATCCATCAAATTCATTGAAAGTCTCCTTTGTTCTTTCCTTTGGAAGGGGTATGACTCCTCTAGATTTCTTCACCCCATCTCCTGGGACAAGGTTTGTCTCCCCAAATCTGAAGGAGGTCTGGGTATTAGAAAGATCAAAGAAGTCAATTTTGTGGGTATCCTCAAGCTCATCTGGGAAATTGTTTCTAAGCAGAGAAGCATCTGGGTTGATTGGATTCACTCCTCCCTACTTAGAAACAATTCCCTTTGGTCTGCCCCCATCCCCACGAATGCCTCTTAGATTTAGAGGAAAATCCTCAATCTCTGTCCTCTTGCTCTCACCGCCATCTCCTCTATTGGTAATGGCCACTTGACCACCCTCTGGCATGATCCATGGCACCCCTCTGGTATTCTCTCCACTTTGATCTCGGCCTGAATAATTTATTCCTCGAGTCTCCCCTCCTCTGCCTCTGTTTCCTCAATTCTTTCCCCTACTGGCTGGTCTCCCCCCTTTCCTCCCCCCCGTTGACCTCTGGTTCTCCCTTCCCCCCATCCCCCCTGGTCACAGGGGAAGAGATGACAAATGTATTTGGCTTTTTTCTTCCACTGGGATATTTTCTTCTGCCTCTGCTTGGTCCTTTGTCAAATCCCCTGGCCCTGCAGTTCTGTGCCGTAATCTCATCTGATTCAAAGGTCACATTCCCCACCATAACTTCACTGTCTGGAGATGTCTCTCTAACTGCCTCCCCACCCAATCTTTTCTCATCTACCGCCACATCCTTGTCAACCCCTCTTGATGCCTCTATTCCTATGCCCCTGAGGACTCCTCTACCCCTTCTCGCACTCTGTCTAGAAGAAAGTCCTCTCCATATGCTGGCCTCCTCGTAGACCCATCCTCCCTTTGGATAGAGAAACTATCTGAGTTGACATGACCTTTGGGAGCACCACCATTTGTGATACAATCAGCAAGCTTGCCTTCTCCGCCACCATTAACCACCTTTGGATGGAACGAAACATTCAAAGATGGTCATCCCAATCCCGCTCCCCGGATAAGATTTGGACCGCCATCTTCCTTGATGTTTCCTCCAAAATCCGGTCCTTTCACCTCAGGCCTATCTCCAATTCCCTCAGGAATAGACACATTTTTACCTCCTGGAACCTTCCTATTGGCACCATCTCCTCTTCTTGACCCCCCTTTTTTGCTGTATCCCTTAATTGGTTTTGTTGAGTGTTGGCTTTTGACCTGCTCTTTGTTGTTGTTCTTTGCCCCTGTGGCTGGCTTCTCCTTTTAGTTGAAGTCTCTCCCCCCCCTCTCTTTCCCCCTTGTATATTCTCTCTCCTTTGGTTATTAATTTATTTAATTATCCAAAAAAAAAGTTGTATAGCATCTGTTGGTGGTATCACATCATGCTTTGACACATCAAGCAAAAGTGCCCATTCATTCTTTCCTCAACTCCATTCTGTTGTGGTATATTCAGACAGGTCAGCTACAGCCAAATTTCATGCTTTTTCAGATAAGCAGTGAATTCCTTGGGCGTGTACTCTCCACCATTATCACTGCGTAAGAATGTTGCCTAATTTCTCTTTCGACATTTTCTCGAAATTCTACAAATTTTAAAATCACTTCTGATTTTTTTTCTAAGAAAAACACCAATGCGTACCTTGAGAAGTCATCAATGAAAGTCAACATTTACCACATCCCATTGGTTGAGATTGTTTCACTTGACCAAGCACATCAGCGTGATTAAGTTCTAAGGCCTTCCTACTCTACACTTAGGCTCAGTGTAGCGTAATTGGTGTGCCTTTCCAAATTCACACCCACCACGAACGGTGTCTACGCACACTCCTAGTTGTGGAAGACCCTTCATCAAAGATTTTGATTCAACAACGCTATGGATCAACCCAAACCCACTCCAAAACCCGGACCAAGACCCAGATCCAATTTAGGTTCCATGTTACTAATTTGGGTTCAAGATTAATAGAATATTCTAGGATTTTATTTTATTTGAAAATATTTCTTCTCTTTTATTTTAGGTCATTTTGCGGTAGCTATTAGGTAAGTAGAAATTTCCAATTTTAGTTTTATTGTGTTTGTATTTTATTAGACTTTAATTTGGGAAGCAATTAAGATTTTCTATTTCAGTCTTAAGAGTTTTATTTTGATTTAATATAAGTAAGGCAAGTAACCCAAGAAATTAGGGAGTTGATTGAATGAAAAATGAATTGATTGGCAAACCCCCCCTGCATGGCTGTCTTCTCCCCCCTTCTTCCTTGCAATCTCTCTATCTCCCCTCTTCTCCTATCTTTCTTTCTCCCTGTTCTTTCTTCTCCCTGCGTGGCTGTCTCTCCCCTCCTTTTCTTCTCTTCCTCTCCTTCTTCCCTATGAGATTCCTTCCCCCCCCCCACCCCTCTTCTCTCTCTTTTTCTCTTGCAATCGGCTGCCTTCCATTATCTCTCTAACTAATTCTCTCCTTCTTCCCTGCTGCCCTGTTTTGAAGTAGACTTTGGTGACCCATAGAAATCAGTAGATCTCCCTCATCTCACCTTCTTTCTACACAAAATTTTGGGTGTTAGTTCATCATCGAGGGGCGACTCTAACCCTTGAATTTCTGGCTTGAAAGTGATCTCTTCTGTGGGAGATGCAGCTGCAACTCTGACCAGGTCTGTACCCACCGCCCTTGTGATTCCAGGTTTTGAATTTGAACATAATACTTGATCTTCTGGGTTTCTTTTGGAGGGTTTGATAGAGCTGGATTATGCAATCCTACATGTGCAATTTCAGCCCAATCCCAGACCTAAACTGTGAGAACCTTCACCTGGAATAGGGTAACACTCGCTGGTTTTAGGAATTTCCAAGGTCAAAGAAGACCCTTTCAATCGTGAGTGGTGTTTTAACTTTATTTACTATTTTTTTTCCAATAATACCCTTGCCTTTCTCCCATATTCTCTTTTGTCCTTTATTTCCTTTAAGTTCTAAGTTTGCCCCTTTATAATAAATCTTTTTCTCCATTATATCCTTTTCTATTAAGTGACCCAATAGCACCTTTAGGAATTATGTTCATTACCAAAATTGCCACTATTTCTAGTAATTGGCCTCTAAGTATTTAAGTGGGCCCACATTCACCTGGGTTGGAACTTTTTGGGGCCCACCGGCCCCACATTATTTGGTATCAGAGGGAATTTTTTGTTAATTTGTTTACTCCAATGGTTGCTTACACTACGTCACTACCACCTCATCTGAACTGTGGACTCGGTTACTTCGACAGAATAAGGAGATGTTGAAGATGGTTAGAGCCTTCCAAGAAGTATCTTGATGTTATGGAACACTTTCACACCTTTCAAACCAAACACAAAGTAATTGCAGAAGTCATTAGTTGTGACAAAAATAATATTTTTTTCTTCATAGCTGGCATGTGATAACCATTCCACAATTGAGCTTCATCAAGGTTGAAGAGATGAATTTGTCTAGGTAGAATTTTTTGGTTGGCTAACAAACTCTCTTAACTCTAAAAAGAGATGGTTGAGTAGGCCATCAACAAACTGTCGTCATGCAACCACTATATTCACGTTTGAGTCAGGACCTAACAACGAAGTGATTTCACTTTTATGAAATATTGGCCTACTGTCATCGTCATGGTTCAATAACTCGGTCAAAACCTACGAAATTTCGCAGGTTTCGACTACATCCCAAGGGTCGAAACGATATGTCCTGTGACTTTTAAAAGTCACAGGTTTCAACCATGTTTCGACCAAATTCAACGACATTTCACATGTTTTGATCAAAACATGGGAAATGGGAAATTTCGATCAAACCAACTGGTTCCACCCAAAGGTCCTATATAAGTTGGTTTAAAAAGAAACCCAAGCCTTCTTTAACAGAATTCGACCTTCTCTTCTTAGTTTTTTCTCCTAGGAGTGGGAAACTTGGGAAAACAATGGAGATTTCTATTTTTTGCTTAACAAATTAATCTAAGGGTGGCTCTTGCTTCATCTACATAAGAAAGACAGCTTGGACCAAAAAGGTAAGTCCCAACTTCCCCAAAAATCATTTTTTATAGGATATACTTGTAATTAGAGTATAATTATGTAATTTTTTTATATGTTACTTAGGAGGACCCGATCTACGCATTCATGGTGGCCGATTTTTTTTTTTTTTTTTTTTGCATGTTAATACTTTTTTTTTTAATTTTCTGTTTTTGAAAATGCACTTACCTACAATATATTTCAGTCAACAACTCAGTGTAATGATTACTGAACCTTTGGTTCACCACACAAGTATGACTAGGATGTGAATGTGTCAGAAATGTCTAAAATAAGATGTACACAAAAAATCAGGCAAAAAAAACACTGTTTGGGGGTCCAAACCTAAGTTTCCACCAAACCGGGAAAAATTCCCTAGTTTCCTCGAAATTTCTCAGGTTTCGACTAAAATTTCGGTCTCCCCAAGGGTCGAAACCTGAAACCTTGAACCTTGGTCATCGTACCTTAAACAATAGGCCTAGATTGTTTTCCAAAAGTTGAAGACATGCATCATTTGTACGCAAAAACAATGCAACAAATGAGTCCCAAGCCACTTTAAGTGACTAGGCCTTTCTTATATGCTCTAGCAGTTCCTTTTGAATGGTCGTCTTCAACACATACATAGCCTTTCCAGCATTTCAACGCCATTTATTTATGTTTCATTTCCTTCTAGAGGTGTGGTCTCACTACCACCAGCAACCTTTGTCATGGTGACTTAGTGTGGTAAACTGATATCCATTACCAAGCAAGCTTGGTCCCTGACCAAATCAGCTTCATAGTTCCAGACTATTCATGTATAGAATAATGGTCCTAGACCATTTATCTGAAAGACCAATTCACTTGAAAAGTGATTGGTCAAGCCTCTCTCCCTTTTTCTCCTCTACCCTTTTTTCTTCTCTCTCCTCTCCCCTTTTTCTTCCCTTTGCTTTTTTTGATAATCTCCACTGACATATGTCTCTCTCACGCTTCTATCACCCAAACTACTCTTCTCATTTTTTAAATAAAAACTACACACCAGGTACATTTAACCACAATATCCTTGTCAACGAGAGCAGCTCCCCACCCCCTCCCTCATGACCTGACCTACTATACCCAACCCCCCCTCAGGCAGCTTGTCCCACCGGTATCCTCCAATCCCTCCATCCTATTCCTCCCCCTCTTGGCCCCTCCCCCTTCTAAGATTCTCGCTCCTCCCCCCTCCTCTCCTCCCCTCCCCTCCCCTCCCCTCCTCTCCTCTTCCTCCTCCCAGACTCTTATCCTCTCTCCGGCCCGCTTCTCCCCCATCTCTAAGCCTTGGGTCTCCATAGCCCGCCGTTCTCCTCCCCCCTCCAAAGAAGGGCTTCCTCTGGTTTTTATTCCTCCCACCATCATCGATGACAAGAAGGTTGGCCATTGCCCCATTGGTCTTCTTGACGCTAATATTGAAAAATGGAAACTATGTGTTATTGGTCACTTTATGGGCAGCAAGCCCCCATTCGGCATCGTCCAAGCATCCTTCTCCAAACAATGGTGTCTCTCTGGTCACATGGACACCTATATGCTCAACAATGGAATCTTCATTTTTAAGTTCTCCTTAGAAGCTGACTCGCTCTTCGCCCTTGAAGGAGGGCCTTCGCGAGTTGGGAACAAGCCGGTCCTCCTCACAAAATGGGATCAGTTTTCCAACCTAAGCAAAGTAAATTTTAAATCTGCCCTCATCTGGATCTCATTGCCAAATTTGCCTCTCCATTATTGGGGCAAAAAAGGGTCGAGTTTGGTCGGCTCTTTGATCGGAAAGCCGTTGTTCTCTGACTATCGAAACTAAATTGATGGATCATCTTGGATTTGCTCAGATCTGTGTGGACATTTCTGCAGACAGAAGTCACTCCTCCAAGCGAGATAACCATTGTTGAAGAAAATGTGTTTTCCTACACCCAACCAGTGCACTATGATTGGGTTCCGCCTTACTGCATCTCCTGTAATACGTTTGGCCACCATGATTGAGCTCCTCAAGCCACCCCTTAACTCAATCAGATCCTCAAGTAAATATAAACCAGAACTTACCCCTCCCTGCAAAGAGTTCGTCGAAAAAAGCCCCATCATCGCCGTCGTCCAAGCAGAAGCGGCATGTCTCTTCCTGTCTCTCCAACTGTTGTGCTTGACCCTGTCAGAGATCCCATCCTTGGCCCATCATTCCTTCACCAGCGGACCATCGACACCAACAGATTTTCCATCCTGGAAACCCTTGCTGTCTCTGATGACGACACTGAAGCTTCCTCCAGATCACCAGGCTCTGATAGTGGCTGCTCATCCTCATACCCTAAAACGGATTCCCAGTCGTCAAGTTCCTCTGGAGAGGATTCTGCTTCTGACGACACTGCATCCACTTCTTCTGTCACCTCGCCTCCCTCGCCTCTAGTTACCCTCACCAACACTCTTTATGTTTCAGCCATCCTCCCTCTTTCCACTAATCCCGATACTTCCCCTCTCCCTCCCTCTTTACCCTCACATGCCCAGCCCATTTCTTCCTTGGGCCTAGCCCTTGGAGCCGATATCCCTCCTCCTCTCCTAAGCCTTTCCCCAAATCTGGCCCAACCCACCCCCTTTCTAGGCTCTGACTCTTTAACTATTTCTTTCCCATCTGCCGCCCACCTCCGCTAGTGTCAAACCATCTTCTCCAGGCCCACACTGACCCTCCTCTTTTGAACCCAACCCTTTCCACCTCTCTTTCTCCCCTCCATCACCCGCCCAACCCACTTACTCCTCCCAACGACCTGTTTCGAGACCCTTCCCACCTCTTGGCCTCTCGAGCTACTCTCACTCTGGTTCTCTCTGTAATATCTGACTTGCATGCCCCCATGTTGCAAATTATGTTAGATTGCGAGCTTCCCTCACCTCCATCTCCGTCGACACCTCTGTTGACTTGTGAGCTCCTCTTGCCGCCGATCGAGTCCCTCTAACTCCTCTATTCTTGGATTCTATGCTGGTCAATCCCCCTGGCTCCCCTGGGTTCCGCCAACGGTCCAGCTATCGACTCCTCTTCAAGGTATCACTCTGCTACTGATAACATGCAGTGGTCTCCTCCAGAGGCAATCAGGTCTCCACTGTCGACATCCTTATCCCTTTAGTTGCTGCATCGTAAGCTGCGAATGACCCCATGTCTGCTTCGACGTTGCCCTATCGTCCCCTCGCCCAGACTTCAACCTCAGCATTGATGCCTGCCAGCCCCTTACTCTGCCACCTCCAAGCCTCATGCTGTGAACACATTTCCAGTCCCCTCTAATCCTCTCATCGACTCCTCTCCTCCAACTACAGGAATTAAACCCACGAAAAGGTTGCCCCCTAAAAGCACTAGCACAACTCAAGCTTCTAAGCATTACACTAGGTCGACTTCAATAGCCCGCCCCTCATTGTCTGCCTCAACCCAGCCATCTCCAATTAAAGATTATCAGTGTCATAAGGGTAAATCTTGTCTCAACAGGCCATGAGCGACCTTCTCCTAGCTCCACCAAGCTTTTGCCCCCAACCCCCATTCCTTCCTCATGGCCCTTTGGTTAATCTAGAATGTCCAAGGCCTAAACTCCTCGGCAAAGCACGCTTCCATCTGATCCCGAATCAGATCATTTGGATCTCCTCTATGTTGTTGCTTGTGACCAAAGTTCCTGAGGCAAATGCCCCCTGCATCGCCTCCTCTTCAGCTCCATCCTAGTCCATTCTTGCCAACTATTCCACTTCCCCAATGGTCGGATTTGGTGATGAGGATTCAGGGTAATCGAATCGCTTAGGGCCCACAATTAACAACTAAAACAGTTTTTAAAGTAGGGGCATTCTTATAAATTCAGGCTCAACTCTACCACTTAAAAGAGAGGAAAATAGAGAATAGGGTCAAACTGAGATAGAAATTAAAAGAGGGGTATTCTGGTATTAGTAAAGGAATGAGGAAATACTAGAACGAAAGTTTTAAAAAAGAGGGGGTTAATTGTAAATAGAACAAACTAGGTTACTTAAGAATAAAAGAGAATTCATCTTCTACCTTTAGGTCACGTTAGGGAGTAAAAACCCAACGGTAAGGAGAGGCTTCAGATCGATGGAGCTCAGCCGACAGGTCTCGATTTGGCCTGAGATTTCAGGCGAAGCTTCTCATGAAAAGGCTCTATCAATCCCACAAGATAAGCACCTGGATTTGCAAGCTAGGAGGCTGCAGGAAGGACCAGAAGTAGAACCTGGAGGTAGAACAGAGTCGGTCTCAATTGCAGGTATGATAACAGATGGTAAAGGGACTTTTCGGCAGCTGAAATCTGATGATTTGTGTCGCCTAGGGGAGGGCTTCCTGCGATCAAATCCTTGGCCCAAACAACTCACATATAAAGGAGCTCGAAAAACCTCAGTAGGGCAGCAACTGTCGCCCAAAACAGGGGCTAGGAAAGAGAATCAGCAAAAAGAATGAAAGAAGAAAAAGAACAGTAGGAGAAGAAGAACATAGGGAAAAGAAAAGACATTCAGGGGAAGGGGAAGAAGAAAACAGTTCAGAAAAAAGAGAAAGGGAAACCACACATGGCAGCCATCGTTTCCAACCAAAACATAAATTCTCAAATTCATTCAAATCTAAAAACTGAACTTCTCCATCATTTACATGTCCAATCTGAAGGGAAAAAATCAAACAGTTAATGGCAACTACTTGAAAGGAAACTATTCTAAAATTAGAAACTAACTAATTTCAAAGAAATTGTTTCTAAAACAAAGGAAAATCAAATCAAAGATATATTTTTTTCTCCTAAGTCCATCGGCCAACTGCATCATTTGGATCCTCTAGAACCCCCTTCTCCACATCACTTCCCTTGCCTCCTCTTCATAGTATATTCTCCTTTCCATTTCAGACCTTGCAGGGTCAAACTATTGCCTCCTTACCATTCTATATGCTCTCAACCGTGCCCCGGAAAGGTTCCCCCTCTAGGATGCTCTTGAATCCATATCCTCCTCTGTTGTTCCCAACCCTTAAGGAATAGCAGGTGACTTTAATGTCGTTAGGTCCGCCATCAAGAAACGGGGTGGCATTCCCGTCGACCTTGCTTCCATAAAGACTTTCAACAATTGTCTTGAAAATATTAGCATGAACCATCTCCGATGGTCTGGAGACAAATTCACTCGGCAGAACCATAGGAGTGGGTTGATAGGGTGGCTTGTAAGCTTGATAAGTCCCTTGTCAATGAAGTGTGGCTCTCTTCCTATCCCTCTTCGTTTGCCACCTTTGATTCCCCTACATCTCGGATCACTGCCCCATCTCTCCATACTTATTCCTCGTCCTCCTTTGGTCCTAAACCTTTCAAATTCTTTGACATGTGGACCTTCCACCCTAACTTCTCCCCTCTAGTCAGGGAAGCATGGAGTCTCCCCGTTCAAGCTTTTTCCTCTCCTCTCATTGCCTTCTCCCGGAAGCTCAAGAATGTGAAATCCGCCCTCAAGCTTTGGAACTCTATGTGCTTCAGTAACATCTCTGATAGAGTCTTCGCCTGTAGGGACAAGCTTAAAGTTATCCAAGCAACCCTCCTATCGAATCTTCGTAATGTAGTTTCGGCAAAAAAAGAAAAATATGTCTTCCTCGAGCTTTCCCTGCTCTTGTCCCAAGAAGACAGATTCCTCAAGTAAAAATCCCGCATCAAGTGGCTTGAGCTTGGAGACTCTAACTCTGCTTTCTTTCACCGCACCATTAAGGGGTGCATCAATGTCAACTCCATCCCTCTTCTCTTAGCCAGAGACAAATCTACTCTTCACAATCCTACTGACATAAAAAATAAAGCCTCTTCCTTCTTCACCGATCTCTTTAACCCCCTTCCGCTCCCCTTCCGTTCCCCTCCCTACCCCCTTCCAACTCCATCCCTCTTCTCTTAGCCAGAGACAGATCTACTCTTCATTCACAATCTTACTGACATAAAATATAAAGACTCTTCCTTCTTCACCGATCTCTTTAACCCCCTTCCTCTCCCCTCCCCACCCCCCTCCCCCCCCCCCCCCCCCCCCCCGCTCAATAAATTTGCTCTTGACCACCTCCTTCCCTCCCTTCAAGCCATCCCCTCAGATGAGGAGATCACCTCTGCAGTCCTCTCCCATAAAGCCAATAAAGCTCCTGGGCCGGATGGATTCAGTTTCAGTATGAATTTCTTCTCCTCTTGCTGGGATATTATCAAAATGGATCTCATCAGAGCTATCAAACGCTTCTTCTTTAATCCCAGTCAAATCAATCGTGTAAACCACACCTTCCTTTGCCTCATCCCCAAATCAGATAGAGCCTCTTCCATGCAGGATTTCAGACCCATTTCCCTTTGCAATCTGATTTACAAAATTATTGCCAAAATTATAGCCAACCACATTCAAAGGTTCATTGATTCCTTAGTCAAGCTGAACTAATTTGCCTTCATTTCTGGTAGGAGTATTGCAGATAGCATCATCCTATACCATGAATTTGTCCGGGGGTTTGAGTGGAAATCTCATGGATCGGTGCCCCTTCACAAGATTGATCTTCATAAAGTTTTCAACTCTATATATTGGGACTTCATCTCAAATATCCTGCTACAAATATCCTCCCCCTAATTTTGTCCATTGGATCCTTGCATACATCTCTACGCCCGCTTTTCCATCTTAGTGAACGGCAGCCCCAAGGGTTACTCTCATTCCTCTGTTGGCATTCGCCAAGGCTGCCCCCTCCCCCTTTCCAAATCCTTCACTATCCTTCATCTCATCTCTCCCATTCCCAAATGCAAACCCCTTTCCCTTACCCATCTTGCATTTGCTGATGATTTGATGATCTTATCTAAAGCTCACTACATCTCCATTTCTTCCATCATGTCTTCCCTCCATCTTTTTGAGAACCTCTCAGGCCTCTGGATCAATCCTATTAAATCTCGCATCTTCACTTTGGGGATTTCTAAAGCTGCTTCTGGCCGACTCCTTGAGATTACTGGATTCGCCCTTGGTACCCTTCCAGTTAAGTATCTCGGTCTCCCCCTCATCCCTGCTAGGCTATCTACCCATCACAACACTCCCATTTTAAACCTCCCATGGAAAAAACTCCAACTATGGAAGAGAAAACTCTTATCCTATGCAGGGAGGCTAGAACTTTCAGATTTGTGCTCCAATCAATGTCCCTCTATTGGTCTAGAATCTTTGTTCTTCCCCCCTCCACCATCAAAGCAATTGAGTCTCTCATCTGCTCCTTGCCTCCTTTCTTTGTAAAGGATCTGACTCCACAAAGTTCCTCCACCCCACTTGTTGGAAAAATGTCTGCCTCCCCAAATCTGAAGGTGGCCTGGGCCTCAGGCGCATCAAAGGCATTAACTCAGCTGGCATCCTCAAGCTCATTTGGAGAGTTCTGACTAAGCAAAACGGCATCTGGGAGTCCTTAGTTTACTCCATCTCTTAAAGAAAGACTCCCTCTGGTCCACTTCCTCTGGCCCGAATGCCTCTTAGATCTAGCAAGGTATCCTCAGCCTCAAGCCCATAGCCATGGATGCCATTTCTTACTCCATAGGCAATGAATGGATGGTTCCTCTACCTTCCTTTGGCTCGATCCTTGGCACTTGCCCTGAGTGATTCTTCATGCAGTCAGCCCCAGGATCATCTATTCCTTTGGTTTAGATCGTCTCGCCACTATCGCTTCCATCATCCTGAATGATGTCTAGGCCCCTCCCCCGCTTGGCAACATTTGCACCAATCTCCCCCTCTTCCCCCTAGTCATAGAGGCGAAGAGGACTCTATCATTTGGAAGCCTTCCCCCTCAAACCTTTTTAGTTCCTCCTCTTCCTGGAACTTTGTGAGATCAAAATCCCCCCTTGTCCCTCGGAGGAAACTTCTTTGATTCAAGGGGCACATCCCTTGTCATAACTTCACTACCTGGCGGGCTTTTACCAACTGTCTTCCCACCCAGTCCTACCTCAACTACAGACACATCCAATTTCCTCCTGGATATTGTCTGTGTTGGAATGGCATTGAAGAAGTTGATCATTTGTTCTTCTACCCTTTCTCCTCCATCATCTGGAAAAAAGTCCTCGGTTGTTGTTGGCCCTCCAGTAGGAGAGTCCCCCCTTTCAGTAGAGAATGGATCTGGGTTGATATGACGTTTAGGGGGCCCACTATTTGTGACAATGCTGCAAAAACTCGCGTTCTGTGCCACCATAAACCACTTCTGGATGGAGTAGAATCTTCGAAGATGGACGTCCAACTCCCGCTCATATGACAAGATTTGGATGCCATCTTCTTTGACGTTAGCACCAAGCTCGCTAATTTCCCTACCATTCGGTTAGAGATTCCCCAAGGAACAGACTTACTGTTATCTCCTGGGAACTTCCTCTCTCCATCATCTCTTCTTCTCCCCCCCCCCCCCCATTGATGGCTTGTATCCCAAAGTAGTGTAGTTTTCCCTTCTTGTTGGGCTTACTCCCTTGTTTGTCTCTCTGTGAGGCCCCCCTTCTTGTATATGATTCTCTTTTAATATATTTCACTCATCCAAAAAAATAAAAAACCACACATTTATCTCCCTCACTGCAATACACAACCACCTCTCTCTCACTTTTTTTAAAACTAATCTTTTCTCTCCTAAAACCAGAGAAGTGCATACCGCAAGAGCATACAGCGGTGGCAGGAGATATGCAACAACAGGAAGACACAGTGTGTGGAGAAATGCAAGGCTGGCCGGTGAAGGAGGAGAAGCCAGATAGGGAGAATGCGTAATGTAGCAGTAGGTTACTCTAGGTAAACAACTTCCAATATAATTTCAAATCTGACCTCTCTAATTAGCCTCAACAGAAACCAGAAATAGTAGAAGAATCAAGGGAAATAAAACCCAGAAATTAGAAGATCAAACCTGCCCGACAAGAACCAGAATTAATCCCAAACAAATACTTGCAGTAGCAGGGAAAATAACCCAGCAACAGAAATCAACAGCAGAAATCGATCCCAGGCAGAAATGGGTCTCGGCCAGAACAGGAGAAGACCTGCAGTTGGCACCTGGCTGAGAAACAGGGGTTGAAACCGTGGTCGTAGGCCTCCCTTGAGGTGTTCTTCAAACCCTCCAAAGGGTCTCTAGAATGGCAGGATAAAATATGAAAACAGAGCCCAGCCAATAGGCTCAAACTCCACTTACCAGTGATCAACTTGAAGAATCAGAACTGGACTTCTACAGGCTACGGCTCTGGCTTGATGTCTTCAAATAAATCTGACTGAATTCACTCACTTTCTTCTCACAAAAAGCAATAACAGAGTACAGAATAGAAGGAGTTCAACAATGGTAGATATGATTGGGAAAGGCAATCTCAGCCTGGGTGTCTCACCCACAACTATCTCAGCTGTTGTCTTCCCTTCTCAGGAGAGGGATCAAGCAAAAACTGCAGCAATCTTCATTATTCAATAGTGATTTGTGTCTACAAAAGACCCTCTTTATATAGAGGTCTGAAATTACAAAATAGAAGCCTGACCCAAAATAGAAACTAATAAAAATAGAAGCTAATTCAAATTAGCAACTAATGAAAATAGAAGCTAATTCAAAATTGAAACTAATGTAAATAGAAAGGAATGCAAAATAGAAACTACTTCCATCTTCTAATTAGGAAAAAAAATAGCAGCTAATAGGACTTCCAAAACATAACGATACTACTAAAATAGGAAACTAAGAGAGCTTCCTATGCTGGGCTGATAGGCCAGCACAGGGATGGGGTGGTGGCTGCTCTTCATGGCTTCTTCTTCTTCCTTTGGTATTGGATCCCATGATGGGGATCTACATCAATGCGCCGGGAAAATACATAAGACACAAGGAAGAGAATATTGGTGAGAGGAAGATGTGTTCAGCAGCACTCCAATCGCTATGGAGGAGGAGGAAGAGGAAGCAAAATACATTTTTGGTTCTAATACAAGATGAATAGAGAATGCTAACTGCAAAAATATTTGGATGGAGTGTTGCAGAGAAGGTTGACAGCAAATTGAAAATAGGATCAACTACAATAGATTGGAATTGATTTACAACTACATGTTCTATAAATTACAATAGATATGGTGCCCTTTTATAGGAGATTCTCATTGCTGTTCTTCCACAGAGGATTTATGACAAACTTGACTATCATGCTACAATTAGTGGTTATTGGTCCGTGGTATATAGTAGATGGTCTTGGATGGTGATCATAGTCGGTGGCTGTTGATGTTTACTTTCAACAACATCCTACATTGGAACCTTTTAAACCAGTCACTTAGACAAATCTAATGGTCCCATCCAAATACAAGCTTGTTGATAGTCTTCAAAAGAAGAATTGAATAAAAAATTCTAATCGTGACTGAAGAAAACTTCCATTCTTAATGTTATCACTATATGAAATACAAAATTATAGGTTAATGACACCCATTTGTATGAAGACTTATTATAGGTCTGGCCTGTAGCTTGTCAATGCTTAGAAAAGAAATGAAAACAAAATTATCCTAATCATTCAGATTTCTGACAACAAATCTGTCCAACTTTTGATGAAAATTTTTTTTGGATAGCTCAATTACTTCTTTCAAACGGAACTTCTAGTGATGCAATCAGCAAGAGGCAATACATATATTGGTCAAATAAATAAATATATTTAAAATATATAATAAATAACTTTTTCGCCTGTAATTTTCAGGAATGTGAGATTTCAATCACCTGAAAACTAGTATCCTCAGGAAGACCACAGCATCTAAGCCTGCAAGTGCTAAGATCTCCTCTTCAGATGCTTCCCATGCCTTAACAATCCAGCTAGCAGAAGGAATGAACCTCTCAAAGTGGAAGGCATCATCATGTTTAATTTTCTCTTGAGCAAGCCTCCGGCCAAAGTACACACTAACATTGCCAGGCTGTTTTCTTAAAATAGAATAAACTGACAACAGCAGCACACACACGCCTACATTGATGCTAGCAGAAGTTAAAAGAGCAGAGAGACTCGTCATCTCTGTCTACAACAAATGAAAATCTTTAGCTGTCATTATTCCAAAGAACACCATTCAATCTTCTAGGTTTTCACTTGTGTTTGGGCAAGTTCATAAGGGCCACAGCTGCAAGAAGAAAGGCAGTATCACAAAAGTTTTAAGCTCACATGCACACATTAACAAAAAAATTTAACATTTTTTCCATGTGCTCAAGTTATGTCGAACTGGTACGAAAATTAGTAGTAAAACAGGATACAGGAAGGGAGTGTTGCAACAGACAAATCATAATGAAGAAAATTTATGAATTTAAAACATAAATGATATTAAAAAAATATTTAAACAGTTTATCCAGATATACTAATAGGTCAGATTAATTGTACATCCAATAGGTTTTAACGGAACCCTGTAACCCTTACAATAGAAACTTAATATCATATTTCTAAACATAAACAAAGAGTGAGATGGAACCAGCTAACACCGACAAGTACATCTAATCACTTACAGCAGCCAAACCAGATGGGAAACTACCCCAACCACCCCCCCCCCCCCCCAAAAAAAAAAGGTAAAAAAGTGAGATTAGTGATTTGAGTTTGTGGCATCCATTATCTCTTTCGTCCCCCACTCTTTCTCCCTTTGGAAAAATTAGAATAACACATCAATCATAAAGAGGAGAAAGCAATCAAATTCGATTTCAGACTACCCAACGGCTAAGGAGTATTTTGTATCTGAGAAGATCATTCACTATGTAAAAACAGAAACAGCCAATTGATTTTTATACCAATAAAACTTTGACATGTTACAGGCAAAGAAACACCAAATGTTTTTAAATTTCTATATCTAGAACACCAATGCATGTTAAGCCTCAACTATTTCAAAAAAGCAAAGAGAGAGAGAGAGAAAGAGAGAAAGAGAGAGAGAGAGAGAGAGAGAGAGAGAGAGAGAGAGAGAGAGAGAGATTAAATATTTTCTCAGTAAAGCTTAATTGATTCCTCCTGCACATAAATTGACTCATCAAGGCCCAACCATTGCGTTAGAAGTCATGACTGAAACGCTTCATATCATGGAAGAACGCTGGTAATGGACTGAAAAAACTTAAGCAATTGATGGCACGAGATTATCGCCACACACACACGCAAGAGAGAGACACGAAAGCATTAAAAACGAAAATGGATCAATCATAGGGACACATTTCAAACTCGAATGAGAAGATATCCAATCAAAGATCATAGAAACAAGTTCAATACCAACTTATAATTAAAATTTTAAATTCACCACAGAAACGAAAGAGCTAAAAGCAAAGACATTGAACACCATGAAACAGAGTGCAGTACCGTCGCGCCTGCTTTTGGGATCGACGGTGATAGGAAGAAGGAACTAATCAAGAAAGAAACAGCGGCCCGAAGAAAGCGAAGCAGGCCTTCAAAGACAAGTTACGGAAACCGCAGATTGAAGGAAAATGTATTAAATATCATCCGCCATTTTCAAGCTTGCTTCAACTTCTGAAAGAAATCATCGGAACGCAGAGCACAACTGAAGAAGACAAGGAACCCTAGAAATGCTAGGGAGGATAGATCGTCTTCGAAATTCCGAACAACAGGGAATCGTCCACCGCGAAACCTCAGAATGTTGCCATGAGAGCATGCGTGCCAGATATTCATTGGCTGGCCGATTCCTCCGTGAAGCCGTAATACTACGTGGAACGAATCATCGATTGCCATCTGTTCTCCTAAAGCCGCAGCGAATATTGTTGGAAGTTCAACCGCCTTCAACGGCTAAAGAAACGACCTGTCCTGCCTGAATACAACGCTACGCAGACAGAAGGAAAGAAAATGAAATTCGAAAAAGGGCAAAAGCTTATGTAAATGTTCTATTCGGTGCCCCACTTGCTTCTCCCGTTGTCCGACATATTAAGTAAGACACGTGTAGAATTCCTTGATATTAGCCGTTTGGGTTCTCTCGGGAAGTTTTCAACTTGGTTTAGATTGAGCCCGGTTCATGTCAGTCATAATAATAGCTCTCAAAGTTAATCGAATCAAAATAAATTGGTTCGATTTTGATCTTAAAATTTAGAATCTTTTTTGGTTTGGTTTGATTCGCTTTTAAGAGTGATACAAATCAAATTACCCATTTTCAAACCGAATAAATTATAGTCCTCTTCAATTTTTTTATTATTCTGGATGATAAATTCTATTCCATTTTAATGTTTGGAAAAAGTTTATCCAAACGTCTAAATAGGACACAAATTGAATACAAATCGGGTAAAACTAGATTCTGAACCAAATAAAAAACAGAATCATGCCGATTTGATTCTGGTTTATATACACAGTCTCCTATTCGATTTTGTTTCACTTTTTGATTTTCACATGTCGTATGAATCAAACTGAAACTGAATCAATTGACACCCTTAGGGTCCTTAAAATCCAATCTAGCTTCTACACAAGAAAATATATAATAAATAATAATTAACTATAACCTAGCCCAGATGGGGTGACTTCAACTCTTATTCGGCCGAATTACCCCGGTTCCAAAACTTGGGGAAATCGGGCAAGGTTGACCTGACTACACCAATAACCAGCTCGGCTCAACTTCTGCCTGCTATTCCCAACATTTACCACACTAGCCCAGGAAATTTTGAGTTGGGTTTAAATGGGCTTGGGTTAGGCCGGCTCTAGTGATCACCCTAGTTTGAGGTCGTATGCTGGGTCAGTTATGATGTATGTGGCTCCATACATAACCGTAAACATAATCAGGTTCATAATATAACCTAAATATTACTCAGGTACTTAATCAAGTATATTATTAGAAACTGGGGTGGAGATTGATATCTTGCCTATCAACCCGTAGGGTAAAACAATAAAGCATTTTATTCATGGCCCAGTAAGCCCAAGACCAAGCCTAGCCCATTCAAGTCCAGGTTATGTTTAGGTGACCAATAAGGACTTCAGTTTTGACAAGAAGAATTTTTTTTTTTTTTGGGTGCAACAAGAAGAATATGAATAAAAGTATGGTTGACTTGAAGTCAATGTTTAGGACGTTAATTCTAGGCCCATACCGATTAGCCCGACCAAGTCCAATTGAGAAAACTCAAAACCGGCCTGGACCATTTGTTAAATTTGTCGGGTTCAAGTCCGGACCAAACAACATTCGGGCATTTCCATGTGGAGGCCAAACCCGACGACCAGCCTCACTGGACCGACCAATTAAGAGCCCACCTCAGCCCAGAACTTATAACCACTGTAAAATCCCTAATATCACTGTTAGTAAATACACATTGTAAAATTGAATCTGACACAATAATATATAGTCACTGTAGGTATCAACCATTGATACACCAAGACAAAGTATAATTACAATGGTAGGGAACTCTCGGGTATGAGGATAAAAATATGGGAAGGGTTCTCAAAGCTAAAAGCATTTCCTACGCCATCTCACAATGTAGTAATTTATTCTTTTTTTCAAGAAATTGAAAATAATAATAATAATAATAAATACCAATGTGAGAGGGCGTACTAAACACCTTAAGCTCAAAGATGTTTTTCCCTAAAGATAATTACTAAAGAACAATTTTGTATAAATAATTATGGTGGTCCATACAAGAATTTTACTAGGATCATATTCAACACATGTACACATATAATATGAATGCTCACATTTATATTTTGGAGTGAAGTTCCGAAAATATACAATGAGATAACTCTATGAACAATATTCCCAATATTGTCCCTAGTTAAGAACACTTTATAATTTCAGAGCAATCCATTAAATATAAAATGATAATGCAAATTAATTTTACGAGAAAAGAATGCTCCCCGATTGCACCCTCTATGCCTATACATAGGATCCCATGAAAAGATGCCCCTATACCTTTGGATAGATGCATGTGCATGCATTTCCACGACCCAAGTGCTAGTGCAATTGCCAGACAACCATGTAGTGTTCTTTCTCCTTAACTTTTTTTAAAATACTTTAAATTGGGTTTGATGAACCCAAATATCTAATAGAGGCATAGGTTGGATCAACCTTTTAATTCGCAATAAGCTGAATTGAAAGATATTGAACCAGCGATCTTCTTCTCCTTTTGGGGAGAATCAGCTATCAAGCTTGGGGTTGAGTTTTGTGGCAACAGCAATGGAACACCTCACCGTCATTCCGAACCTGGTTGAATGGGCCTGGAATCTAAGTACGAGCCATGTTCTAGATTTATGATGGGCTTTACATACCTTGGTTCATGCCATCTCCATACCTCAATTTTTATTCTAAATATTTTAAAACCAGCTTCTTTTGTTTTAATTTAAAATATTTATACGGACATACTTTAGAAGAAAAAAATTTATTTAGTTAGTGATAGGTTACAATAACATTTATGTAATTTAATCAGGAAGTAGAACAAGAGCTTGGTTTCTAATTCAGTTTTCTACATCAAAATAAGTCTAAGTGTAATATAAAAGAGCGATTATTCTCTACAGTGAGTGCGGCGGTGCAGTGAGCATCAGATGACTGAGAGCATCCCGGCGTGTCCCCCGAGATCCTCTTTCGATGCTCACTGCACCGCCGCACTCACTACGGAGGATCTCCACATATAAACTTATAAAGGTGTTAGTTCCTAATTCCATTTTATCCATAGAAATTTAACTGAGCCTAAAAAGCCTAAAACTAATTAAGGTGTGACGAGGAAGATCCTGAACAACTTTATATGGAGCCAACATTGCTAACGATAAGGAAATGAAAGAGAAGTATATATATTTTCATTTTGGATTTTATTTTTCGTCATTAAGCCTCATGAAGTATAATGCTTCACTATTTGTCACATGGTAGTACATAGGTTAGTCCATGTGAATAAGAAGACCCCACATATATAATCCAAAGGAAGTAAGAAAAGTTATTCAAACTCCAAAGTTTTAGTAAAATTATCAAAATGCTATCGTATGGAGATGAATATAAAATACAAAATGGCACTTTTTGTAATTTTAGCTGCTTTCTCTATTCATTTTAAGATGAGATTATTTTAGAAAAATTATCAAATGCCATCATATAGAGATAAATATAAAATACTTCACCAAAAAAGAAAAATGACGTCTTTTGTAATTTTAGCTACTATCCTTATTCATTTTAAGCTGAAATTGTACTAATGAGATGCTTACCTGGTCTTATATCACATGGACTAACCCATGTGGTAAATAGTGAGTGTTTATACTTTAATAGGTTTGGTGACGTCTAGAATCACCCCCCCCCCTTTTTTTGGTTAATCAATCTCCAAAGATTGAATTTGAAATATAATTAAAAGAAACGGAAAAAGAGCCTTTGGGTCTGGGGTAGTAAACACGTGAACACAATAGGTGCAAAATGACCGAGCTATCCCCTCCCCTATGTGCGTTGAAGATGCTTTCACAGTCCCACCTATGCTCTCATTGACCCACATATCTAACGTTTCTTGCGGCAAACCAGCAAGTTTCTTCCACCCTAATAGAAATTTTCCATGACTATGGCAGTATGAATAGTACTAGACTATTCAGGTACATTATCCATATGCTTGTGCGTGCGCATGTGAATCATTTACTCAATTCACATACCGCATTTGATAGATTGTTGAGACTTTTTGGACCTTCACCAAAGTAATTATGAGATCACAATGGTCGGTGAAAGTTGATCAGGATTAAAAGAGAAATTTTCCAAAGAGAAGGGAAGCTTCCACGAAAGCTTTCATAAGAAAGAAGGAAAACTAGTTGGCATGTGAAAAAAAACTCAGAAGGAATTTCCATTTTTAGCATGTTTGGTAAAGCTGAAAGCCTGATAGTGATGGTGGGAATTAATTTTCCGTACTTGAAGAATCAATAATAGGTCGAACCATCGAAGTGATAGTCACCCTGTTGACTTATGTGAGAGAAAATCATGTAATTTTCCCAGAAAAGGAAATCTTTGAACACAGAGAAAAAGAGAGAATTAAATTTTGAACTAAATGTACAAAACCTCATCTCCCTCGTGCACAGAGAGAGAGAGAGACAGAGAGAGAAGTAATGATCCATAAGAGGTAAGGCCCAACCATTTTGAATTCCAAGAAACCAAATTTTGTTGCAGAAATGGAGATTGCGTAGCCGGGTGGGTGATTGAGTCGGTGAGGTAGTGAGGTGGTTGATCGTAGTCCTTGATGAGTTGCAGGAGGAAGATTGTGGTGGTGGCAGTATTAGTTGTCCGTGTTGAACTTGTGTTGCTCTCATCCACAACTCATTAATGCTCAAATTCTAAACACTTATTGGCCGGAGCTTAGTTTCAATGGACATCTAACTGTACTTTAGTTTGTTTTGAACTATTTTGGCTTCTTGTAAATTCCTCCTCTCTGTTTTTTAGGGTAGAAGTAAATTCCTCCTCTCACCAAATAAAAAAAAAAAGAAGTAAATTCCTCCTTGATAGCTACACTTCTAATTAATTAATATACGATGAAGTTGACAAAAATTATTCTTATATGACTTGTCAATTCCTATACAAAAAGATGCTGATCCTTATATATTATTGTACTTTTTATCTTGCCTATTTTTCATATTATTTTCAAAATGAAGTCTAAGTAACATAATTTTTTTCGGCAACATGGATGGATTATTTTGTCATTTCAATTGTTAGGTATATGATGAATCATTTGCATAGCCCACATATAAGATATAGCTCCTTTTTTTTTTTTTTTTTTCCAATTCTCTACAAGGCTAAATCACATATTATTTGATTTTCTTTTTTAATCCCAAGTATTGTAATTTATACATAATAAAATCAAGGCAAGGACAACATATCTACCTTGTTTCCTATGAAATGAAAAATCCCACCCTTGCTAGATGCCCTTACGTGTACTCTCATTGACCCTGACGCGCTAGTACATGGACCACACAACCTGAAAATGATTCGCCTCTCTAAAATCAAATTACATTATTAGATTTTATCCTCAAACATGTTTACTTAGCTTTAGCATTGATTGGATCACCAAGTGTCATATAATAGCATTGCTGTTATGTTATAATTTCTTCTATCTTGTATCAAAATCCACACTATTAGGGGTTTTCTTCTTTCTTTAGGCCACGTTTATTTGACGGGAAAAAAAGTGAAAAGATAAAAATGAGTGGAAAACATGTGCTTATTTTCGACAAACTACTACAAATATGAGTGTTTGGATAAATGGGATGGAAAAATTACTAGACAATATCATTTAATTGAATGATTGTTGTCTACTAATGTGGTAGTTAACTTTTTCCACATATTCACTTTCAAAGTCCTACCATGGAAAAATTGTTTTGTGCCTATCTCTCCTCCTCCTATTTCCTCTTTTTTCTTCCAAAATTCAATCTCGCTTTTATTTCCTCTCTTTCCCATAGAGGTAGAACCCACTAAAAAATATATATTCCATTATTTCATTTCTTTCTCTTTTATTGTCAATCCAACTCACAACATGTGGGATTCACCGTCATAAATTTCTCATCCGCTTTTATCTGTCAAACAAATGAGACTATAGGAAATAGTGGGTTGAAATCGTCTGCAATTCCGATCTCGTACAATTCCGTGCAATACCCCCTTAAGGCGGTGACACGTGTATTGATACCAATACAATGGTCCAGATCTGATACAACTAATAAAACATTAAATCAGTGAAGAGGCATTTAAATCAGATCTGGACCATTGTATTGGTATCAATACACGTGTCACCGCCTGAAGGTGGTATTGCACGGAATTGTACGAGATCGGAATTGCAGACGATTTTTTTCCGGAAA
>NC_056558.1:26396398-26407939 GCF_013358625.1 Macadamia integrifolia
TTTTTTTTTTTTTTTTTGGTTTAGAAAATCCACATGCCTTTCTTTTTGTTAGGACAAATGTATAATTCATGTGCAGTGAAAAGAATACATCAGTATGGAACTTCAACTTCCAAGTTCTACCTGATATATTTTTCTTTTCTTTTTCTCATCAAAAATGAAAAAGAAAAAACTTCCACCTAATATCATCTTTTTCTGGTTTAGAGTTGAGTTTGAAAAAAGAAGGGAGCTTCAGATGCCAGGATCTCTCTGATTGCGAGAGGGGGAAGAAAAAGACGAGTTGAACTGAAGCCTAGGTAGCTCACCTAGCAAGGGAAGTAAATTTACTGCCTTTTGTGAATCATATGGCATATTTTCTAAGTCTTCACAGCCGATGAGCTGACTCTTTTTCCAAACAATGAAAAAAAAAAAAGCCAGTTGGCACAAGAAAAGAGGCACCGTGAGTGGGTTTGGTAGAATAAACGGCTTCGAAATTGAGACGAAAAATCTGAGGTGGGTCAATATTGTCATGTGATTGTATTTATTATTGGCACTCAAATTCGTCGCCACTGCCACATAATAGAAGAAATTGTATGAAATTTGCTGGACAGAACTTAATTATTTTGTTTGAAGAATAGGGTTCCATGAGGACCAACCTAAAAACAAAGGGAAAACCTCTTACTGGCTACAAGTCTCATAGGCTAGCCAACTTTGTGTTGGGAGGGGGTGAGGGCCGGGTTTGGAAGAGAAATTCTTGCTGTCATAGTATACTTAATTATAAATAGTATCATGGTTATTAATAGGGAGAGTACTCTCTATAGCATAGTATAGCTTTCACCAATTCCCCCTCAACAATATGTCTCTCTTCTTTATCCATATAGATCATTTCACATGTGGCGAAGGTTGTGTTCCTTCATAAAGAATATTATCTCTTACTATTATTATTCTTGGGTAAGGGTTTCCCACAATTTATGGGAGAAATCTACAAACCACACTAAAGGTATTATCCACTATGGTTCTAAAACTCGGATTAACCACACTAAAGGTATTATCCACAATGGCTCTAAAACTTGGATTGGATCAATATTGGTCTTGATTGATTCCCAATCATGACCGATTTGATACTTGTCCATAGTTAAGGTATAAGGGTAAATTTATTGAAAAAACAAGGATAAATTTATCCGATACAATCTAATCCAAGGTAATCTAGATCCGTATCACCCTTGACCTATCTCGAGTTTTAAAACCTTGTTATCCACATGATCAAAAACATTAAAAATAAATAATAAAAAAAACTTATATGAGAGAGAAATAGGATTGGTTACACATGAAATTATTTCCCTTATTATTATTATAGTGAAAGTTATCATAAATCATATCATTTACAATTGTGTATGAACATAATCAACAATTCAATATTATTCGATTCTCGTGCACCTACCATCGGTAATACGTTAACATGATTGGCACCATGAAATCCTTAAATGGCTTATTTTAATTTGCATGCCAAGTAAGTGCTGGCCAGTGTAGCTGGACTTTCTTGAACGGACATTTTTTTGAGTTTTTGACCTAACTGTACTACAGAACCACCCCTTTTCCAGTCTCCTCTCGACCCTCTCCTTCTGTTTGTTTATTACGTGTGTGGACTGTAGACTGTGACTGTGGACACTGGAGTTCCAGAGAAGTGTGGAAATAAATCAGCAAAGCACCAGTTATTAATGGGTGCATATGAACATAAAGGTCAAAAGTTTGAAGTCATAGTTGAATTCCTTCACCAAATTGGCGTGTCCTCAAACAAGAAGGTTGGTTATAAGTATTTATGTCCATGTTTCACTATTTCTGCTGAAGTTGGTATCCATAGCTTTCGTTGACATCCAAGTACTCCAAGTGTTTGAAAAAATTCCTCACAGAGAAAATGAGTGTGACTCTGTTGTGGAATCTGTAGCCTTAGAGGAATTAATAAAGAGGGTGGTGAGACAAAACAGTCGTAGTCTTCGAGTCTTGATAGCACCCAAAGAAAGGGAAGATGGTAAAGCTTCATAAGGGCCTACATTATTGAAGAAGGGAAGCAAGTAGTCCATGTCCATGTCTCCTATGAACCATCTGAGTTATGGACTAACGTGCGCATCATGTTAGTTGTCACCACAGAATAGATCTTCGACGGACCCCAGGTCTACAATACGGTTCCAAAGAATGAGGCCCTCCCATTACGTAGTAACCCTTCTCCTAGTACAAACCACGTGCCCCTCCCCTTCTCAATAATTATTCCATCTTCCATTTCTTCTTCTATTTCTCCTTCTTCTTCTTCACACTTGTTACCACTTAGTATCTAGCTAGAGAGGAGTTATTAATGGAGGTTGAAAGGTTGAAGGAGATAATGAGATGGATAGCTTTAAAGTTTGAGTCAACAACACTATCATCTCATACCAATCATGGTAAAACTCCATCTTTTTACAGGTGAAACAATTAACTAGTGTAGTGTTTCATGGAAAAACCTTCCCGTAGTGGGAAACATAAAAGAGGAAAACCAGGAGAACACGTAAGAAAAACACCTAGGAATGTTGGGGTATTACATTTTGACCTGGGAAGCCAAACGTGATCTCTCAAAGTAACTAGTATTCTCAGGTACTAAGTTAAAAGAGAGTCATTCAGTGTGTCCACGACTCTTTTACAACCTTCCACGTGGAGCAATTGAGATCCTTTTGATAACCTTTGAGACTCTTCTCGCTTCTACATGGGGATGAGATTTTCTCACCAACTCTTGAGACCCTTCCACTGAGATCTCTTGACCCCCTTCCATCTTGAGACTCTTCCACGTGGAAGGGAACTGAGATCTTCTCAAAAGAGTCATTTATTTTGTCGATAACTCTTGACATCCATCCACATGGGAGTAACTGAGATCTTCTGTTTTTTACTTGATATTTTATTTCATAAGTATATCTCATTGGCATGTCGTGATTCTGCCAAAATCTTGACTTTTGACATCATATGTTTGGGATATTTTTTTAATGAAATTTATATTAAAAAAAATAATAAAAAAAATAAAAAATAAAAAACATATGTAACATAACAAAGTCAAATTGATTAGATGAGGGAGAGAGTCCAATCAAATTCTGAAGAAAATATCAACCCCTAAGGTTTCATTTATTTAGAGGGGAGTTTGGGGTGAGAATGTCTGATTACTGAATCTCAAATATTGGTGGAATTAAAAGCAAAGAAGGTAAAATTAGAAGAGAATTGGACTTTTCTACCCCCAATCTTGTTTGACTAGCACATAGCTATGGGAGAGAGAGAACAGAGGAATGAAAAAAAAGAGTCATTAATTCAAATGACTTCCCACCCTCACAAAATCCCACAAATTTGGTAGGACTTTGGAAGAGGATGGTGTGAAAGTCACATCAGTTGACAGGAAAACTCATCTCTCAATGTTGTCTGGAGTATTTATCATTTCATTATATCCAAACGCATGATTTTACCATGTTTTTGAAAAAATATGTACAATTCTCTCACCCCCATCAAAAGCCCCCTAAATAAACGGGCCCAAATGAGAGGACAAACCCTAAAAAGAGGGTGAGTAAAAAACAAACAAAAGAACTAAGGAATACAATGAAAATTTTTGTTAAAACCAAATAAAACTTATCTTTAAAAGCTAACGGTTAAAGAAAACATTGCCCAAATACCTATAAGTCACCACATGAAGCTATTCAAATCCAGTGGAGGATAACTACTTATGCATTCCAAACGTCAATACTGGTTAATTACAAATTCATCTACAACTACTACATGCATACGTATAAGAACTACGTAAACCTGATATCTCCATTTTGGTCCAACATTAATGATTACACGCTTTTCCAGTCCCGAAGCCTAGGGTCCAGCCGGGCCTCACGGCTTGAAACTTCATAGTTAGTCTGCAAATGACACCATTAAGTGGACCGGCATTTCTTCTCAAGCTGTAAAAAAACTTTAAGCTTTGGAATTAATTCTGAGGAAGCACTTACTTCCAATCGTTCTTTTCATTGTGAAAGGGAAAACAAGTGACCACAGTAGCACCGAAGGCATCTTAAAGGTTCATGAAATGGGCCCTTAACAAGCTAAGCTTCTCTCGAGCTCTCAAACAAGGTTTCCAGATTGGGTGGTTTCTACTTTCTACTCTGGATCCACTAAAAGCCGGGTATAGATGACAAAGATGTCGTCACTGTGTTCTCATCCTCTCAGAGAATTCTCAGGCAAAAATCATAAATAGTTTTCTTAATCTCATAATAAATTAGAAAGCTTGAATCAATGGAAATCTCTTTCAGGATTCACTGTAGATAGTTTAATGTTAAAAGGAAATCAGTGAGCTCAAAATAGAAGGCGATTGAATTTTTTTAAACATGATAAAAAATTTAAATAATTTATACAATCATATGAGAAATTTTTTTTTTCTAGAAATAATCATATGAGATCATATACGATAATAATTATAATTTTTTAATTAAAAAATTATATTTTCTTTTTCTTAAATTTTTCTTACCATCAAGCATCACAGAAAGAAATGAAAAAAAAAAAAAATGGCCGACAGTGATTGGATGGATAGTTTAGACCACAGGGAGCAGTAGCAGAGCATTAAGGGCCCACTGATCCCTGGTCCCAGGCCCGGCCAGGTACAATTTCCTAGCTTGCAATTTTGCCTTTTCTGGGTCGTGAACATGCGTGGGGAGTGGCTGGTTGTCTCATTATCAGGTCAGCAGGATTTTATGAGTAGAAACGGAAATCGAGATTCGACTTTCGAGACTCGGGGGAATGGTTTCATGTTTGATTTTGTTACTATTGTTTTTATGTTTGGAAACGATAGAAATTTTTTTTTTTTTTTTTTTTTTTTTTGATAAGAAATGATTTTTGAAATTATAAAGATGTTTAGTTTTTCAGTTTCTCGAAATGTTTTCAACAATGTAGTTAAATTCAAGACATGTAAAAAATTCACGAGTGGAAGCACAATGTTAAAATTATAAATATGTTTTATAGAGATGAGTTTCAGAAGGATGAAGGCATTCTGGAATTGTGAACTTCCCACAACCAGGATGGAGTCGTCCAATTCTGGATAGTGAGAAGTTTCAACAACGGGTTGAGGTTGAGGTTAGAGTAAGTCAAGCGAAGTATCGGGCATTTCACAATTTTTGTCTCTCCCACTTGTTTCTAGAAACATAAAATTAAGTCTGACTTATTTCTCTATTCTTGTTTCTAAAATAAACATAAATTTCTATTTCTATTTTAAAAAACAAGAGAAACAAAACAGAAACAATCAAATGATTTTTTGAATGTTTTTCCAGTTTTAACACAGAAAAAAAGAAAAGGATGTTACTGGAAACAAAATGAAACAGGCCTTTATTACACGGTATCTTATTGTGTATCTATCACCTTTAAAATCGATACAACATTAATTCAGATTATTTGTATTGGATAAGTTTATTGTTAGTATTTTTTATTATTTTATCCCTTGTCATTATCATTTTATTGATATGATGTTGACATGGCATTGGAATCAATGACTAACAGTAACGATGCATATCACCCATGTCAAGCAATACAATATCAATACCTCAAACCATACATAATGATGAAAATGATCATTTCCTCTTGCATCAGAGTTTCAAAGCTTGGAATTGGCATCTGAAATCGGTTAGAGCCGATTCCCAATTCAAATTGGTAAAAATGGATCAAAATCGGTTAGAACTGGACACTAATTGGATCTAAATTGGTATTTTTAGGTTGAGTTGATCAATGCCGATTTTGAAATAAATTAGCTGATATTTTATTCTATTCATCGACTTTCAAAGCCACTTTTGATGTACTTCACATTTCTAACGAGTGCGTAAATTATGGTGCTTTTGGTAACTCTTAAACTAGCGGTTCATAACGTTAATATATATATTTTGTGGGGAAAAAGAACACTTCCGAGTCATCCAATCCTTACATCAGTGCTAGGTCAATGAGGAGACGCACAAGGGCATAAACAGGGGTGGGTTCTTGGGTTTCATAGGAGTGAGGGCATCATTTCCTCACCCATTGTGTATGGGCGTAGAGACTACGTTACGGAGAGCATTCATTTCCCCATATTGTTTTACTTAGCAAGAGAGAAAAAAAATATATAGCTTAATTACATTTGTACTCTTAGGAATTGGGCCTTTTGGAGTAGAAATGGAGAAGCACTTTAAAATTGATTTTTTTTTTTTTTTTTTTTTTTTAAGTTATCCTACTAAGCGTCACTGACCAATGGCCAATCTATGAGAAGTTAGTAGGGTCAATGGCCACCTATTCTTACACACACAAGCATACGATAGGGTTTCGATCCCACAACCTCCTCCCCTGAACGTTGGTTTTTTCAGTCAAAGTTGCCACCACTAAGCTAAATTAGTGATCGTTTAAAATTGATCTTTCACTGCTGACAATATAAACTAAAGTTGATATGGTTAGAGAGAGTCAAATACAAATCAATCCGACCGATCTGATGAAACCAATCAAACTTATATGGCTTAATAGAAATCGACCAAATGTAATGGGTGCATTCCATGACCTTGAATGTGAAGAGTTCTAATCTTACATTGGTCATTCAGTGTTTAACTATCGAGCATGTGACATTGAAAACAGAGTTGAAGCTTTTGAGTTAGACGACACCAAACAAACAGCTTATCCCTTTATCGATTAGAAATCAGTAAAGAGAATAACACCAAACCAATAGATCAATGAAAGAACGCATGAAAGTATGGCAATACAGTCTTTTTGCACCCTAATCTAGGCGTTTTCTGTACCAGACAATTTTGTAGATCAAAAACCTAATTACCCTGATTTCAATCTTTTATTCAAAAACCTGAAAAATAACAGATCGATAGAAGACTGAACCGACCATTGGATGACACCCCATATCATATCTACAGCCTTTAATTAGTGACGGTATCTTAAGTACATCGTGTAATGCCTTCCGGTCCCCCCTCCCCCCACTCCGCCGCTTCTCTCTCTCTCTCTCTCTCTCTCTCTCTTGCTGGTGGCTTTAGGCTATTAAACGTGTTCCTTTCTCGAAATATTGCTCCTCACGAGCAAAAATCTGCAGAGGCGCTCTTAACACGGAAACATTCGGGTGAAGAGAAAGTGCCAAACACGGCCTAGTGGCCTACACTCCTCATCATCTTTTTCTTTCGCGTGAAGACCGTCGGATTGACATCACACTAGAGGCAAGGGATACGCAATATATCCAACGGTGTTCAAAGTGAGACTTATATAGAAGAGTCGTGCGGTTCGCAAATGTCAAATATTAAAGTGACGGCACGGTATAGCGGCAAAGAAAACAAGGAGACAGCTCGGAATGGGGTTGGCGCACTCTGGTCAAAGCCAACTCTCTCAGCTCACACTGTAGTCTTCACTCTTATCCTCACTATATAAGAATGTCTTGGAGCCTTAAGCCTCTTACCCTTCATTCTTCTCTCTCTCTCTGCCTTTACTCTTATCTCTCTCTCTCTCAATCTCCATCCTGAGAAAACAAAACCATGAAGTGGCTATCCAAAAAGGTTACGTGCAATTCTGACGGTCAGGACTCTTCATACTTCTTAGGATGGCAGGAATACGAGAAGAATCCTTATGATAAGGTTCGGAATCCAAATGGGATTATACAGATGGGACTTGCAGAGAATCAGGTTTGTGTTCCATAACATTCATTTTATCACTTCTTCTCATCTCCATTACTCTGTAATAATCTTAACTCTGTTTCCTTCATCATCAGCTATCCTTCGACCTCCTCGAATCATGGCTATCCAAGAACCCAGAAGCTTCTAGTTTCAAAAAAGATGGAGAATCCATATTTAAAGAGCTTGCTCTGTTCCAAGATTACCATGGCTTACCTGCTTTTAAGAATGTAATTAAATTCTCAGAACCTCATCTCCTCTATTTTAATTGAATTCAACATCTAAATTGGGTAACTAAGCATTGTTTAAAAATTACAGGCTCTGGTACAATTCATGGAGGAGATAAGAAAATACAAAGTCAGCTTTGATCCTAAGAAGCTAGTCCTCACTGCTGGTTCAACTTCAGCTAACGAGATTCTTATGTTTTGCTTAGCTGAACGAGGGGAAGCATTCCTTCTCCCCACTCCCTACTACCCAGGGTACTATTCTATTCTCTTTCTTCTGCTTCCTCTCTTATTAAGAAAGTAGATTAGTACTTGATCATTTAAACTCGTCTTTAATCTGTAGGTTTGATAGAGATCTGAAATGGAGAACTGGGGTGGAGATAGTCCCAATACATTGCTCAAGCTCCAACAACTTCCAAATCACACAATCTGCATTGGATGAAGCTTACAGACAAGCCCAAAAAAATAATTTGAGGGTTAAAGGTGTTCTTATCACCAACCCTTCAAACCCATTAGGCACAACTATAAGTCGAGAAGAGCTTAATCGCCTAATCGACTTCGTTTATGCAAAAGATATCCATCTAATAAGCGATGAGATCTACTCTGGAACTGTTTTTGACTCACCAGGTCTCGTCAGTATTTCAGAGGTATTGAATGATAGAAACCTTGAAGACAGTGATGTTTGTAACCGGGTTCACATTGTCTACAGTCTTTCCAAAGATCTCGGGTTACCCGGGTTTCGAGTCGGTGCTGTTTACTCTAACGACGAAATGGTAGTCTCCGCCGCAACCAAAATGTCAAGCTTTGGGCTTGTTTCTTCTCAAACACAACACCTTCTCTCTGAAATGCTTTCAGATAAGAAGTTTACGAGAAACTATATAGCTGAGAACCAGAGGAAGCTTAGAGAAAGACATGACAAGCTTGTTTCAGGGCTGAGACACTTTAATATTAACTGTTTGAAGAGTAATGCTGGTTTGTTCTGTTGGGTTGACATGAGACCTCTCTTAAGCTCCAACACTTTTGAAGCAGAGATAAAGCTGTGGAAGAAAATTTTATTTGAAGTTGGGTTAAATATCTCTCCTGGTTCTTCTTGTCACTGCTCCGAACCCGGTTGGTTCCGGGTTTGTTTTGCTAACATGGAAGAAGAGACATTAAACCTGTCATTGCAAAGGTTTAAGGCTTTCGTGGAGTCCACCGAGAACAGAAACAACGAAGGTGGTGGTTGTAGCCAGCGACAGGCTCCAAGAAACTCAAGAAGGAGATCACTCACCAAGTGGGTTCAACGGTTATCATCTCATGATAGGGAATCCGAGCGCTAATCTGGGATGAACACGTGTCCTTTCTATATTGGGAAAAAATCGTTTGCAATTCTGATCTTGTACAATTCCATGAAATACCACCTTCAGGGGTGACACGTGTATTAATACCAATGCAATGGTTCAGATTTGATTTAAATGACTCTTCACTGATTTAAGGTTTTATTAGTTGTACCAGATCTGGACCATTGCATTGGTATCAATGCACGTGTCACCCCCTGAAGGTGTATTTCACGGAATTGTACGAGATCGGAATTGCAGACAATTTCAACCCTTCCATATTATCTTCCATTATTTTCTGACATTTTTTTCCCTTTTTTTTTTTTTTTTTTTATTATTATGTAGAGAGAGAAGCACTTGCTCCTATATTTCTTCCTGCGGATGGATATATTCCAATTTCCAAGTTGCTTAAGCTTATTTCTTAATTTGAACAAATTGAGAGTTTGCTTATTTCATTTGGAAGTGAAATTAAATTAAAATAAAAAATTTGTGATCATTACATAATATGATTTTTTGATTAAATTCAAAATATTCCACGAAATGGTCAAAGAGAAACCTAAAATAATAATGTTTTGGCATCTTATAATTCTTATATTATTCAGAGAGAGAAGATGTCTGCAAATCAATGGGGGTTACTGCCGACATTGAAAAGATTTACTAATTTTGAGTGAAGGGTTGAAAATGGAGGAATGATGAGGAAGAGGAATAAGAGAATGAAGTGGCTGCTCAGAGACTTCAGGGACAAAGAAGAGAAAATAAGAAAGAAAAGAGTGAAGGATTGAAGAAAGGTGGTGGGAACATATGTGTTGTTGGGACAGTTCAAAGTGCGTCGCCAACTAGTAACAAATGAGGGGGAGGCGGGGGGGGGGGGGGGGGGGGTCGACAAGATTGGATCGGCTGCTCGTATGATCAAGGGTCAAGAAGGACATATTTAAAAGTAAAAATGACAGATGTTGGATGTTGACTTGTACGACCACCTTAACTAATCCTTTCTCTTGTGCGAGTACTCGTTTGTAAGAAACTAAAAGTAAAGGAGAGAACTTAATGGAGAAGGTTTTGTGGAAAATAATTTCATTGCATGCATCAAAATGGAATAATACTTCCCATACAGGTTCACAATACCCCTTCGCTAGGTTATTTTAAAAAATATGGCATTTAGTCGAAACGTGATTCCATTTCAGCAGTTGCAATTATGGCACCTTGGTTGCAGGAAAGTTTTTGCGATGATTTAATTAGATGATTTCAGATCTTTTGCACATATGTTCACTCTGCACGTATGTTTTTCACTTTAACATATTCCTCACCTCATATGTTATTACTTGTCCCTTGTATTTACATAAATACCCCTCTTCACCTTTTCACCTGAAGCTTACATTCACTCAAACATTCAGTATCATTTACATGGGTCCGCATAGTCACAACAGGATAGAGGGAAAAAAAAATCATGTGAGAAGAAGTTTTCACTCCAAAAGTTCTTGCAACTTGAACTTGCACGATTATTTTAGTTCTTGAAAGTAGCTTTATAAGAATATTTTGCGCTGGTTTTGTTGCTAATTGAACTACAATAATGCTTTTAAGTTCCAAATTTAAGGGTTTTTTCTTACTTAAAGTAGAAACTTTAAGAGAGAGAGAGAGAGATCCTCTGTCGACATCTTCCTCTTCTCTAAATGGAATGATATCCTTAATGTTAAGATCTATAGGAGGCTGACCTCTGCCATTTGGACAGGGACCCAAGAAAAACCCCCCCTCACCTCTTTTGCTCCCTAAAGATACAAGGGGACACAACTAGATTAGGATGCAACTTTTTCATTATCTATCTATATTTTCTATTCTTATAATAAAAAAATAAAATAAAAAGTGCATAGTGTATTAAATACAACTGTATATACAAAGTTGCCCCTCCGATGCTTAATTCCTCCATGTGTGCCTGTTGTTGAGATTAATCAAACCTAAGCCTCACTTTGAGGTCAAGTGTTCATACTTCCTGTCCAACTCCATACCAACCCGCAAAAAAATTAGCGAATCACGATTTTCTTGTGCTTTTAAAGAGAAAAAACAATTAATAGTTTATATAATGTGGTGATCAATTTTATTTATTCATATTGGGACAAAGTTTTTTGTGCACAAGGGGGTCACAGATATAGGAGGTGCGTAATAACTTCTATACCCTCGTGGGGGTGCTTGGCCTTGTGTGTGGGTACAAGGGCCTCAATTGAACAGAAAACATTGGTCTATTCATATTATTGTGCTCGTAGAATATGCCTCAAATAGTTTTCTTTTTTTTTTTTTTTTTTATTTGGCATTCGAACTATTTTACCCTTATACTTTACTAGTGGAGCCATATAGATCGGATTGTAATAGGGATCG
>NC_056558.1:26407959-26418491 GCF_013358625.1 Macadamia integrifolia
TGTTGGGGGTTGTCGACAAGATTGGATCGGCTGCTCGTATGATCACTTGATTGTACAAATCACCATCTAACAATTATCTTATTTTCTACCATTACAAGGGTTAAGAAGGACATATTTAAAAATAAAAAAGACAGATGTTGGATGTTGACTTGTACGACCACCTTAGCTGATCATTTCTCTTGTGCGAGTACTCGTTTGTAAGAAACTAAAAGTAAAGGAGAGAACTTAATGGAGAAGGTTTCGTGGAAAAAAATTTCATTGCATGCATCGAAATGGAATAATACTTCCCATACCGGGTTCACAAATACCCCTTCGCTAGGTTATTTTAAAAAATATGGCATTTAGTCGAAACGTGATTCCATTTCAACAATTGCATTTATGGCACCTTGGTTGCAGGAAAGGTTTTGCGATGATTTAATTAGATGATTTCAGATCTTTTGCACATATGTTCACTCTGCACGTATGTTATTCACTTTAACATATTCCTCACCTCATATGTTAATACTTGTCCCTTGTATCTACATAAATACCTCTCTTCACCTTTTCACCTAAAGCTTACATTCACTCGAGCATTCAGTATCATTTACATGAGTCCGCATAGTCACAACAGGATAGAGGGAAAAAAAATCATGTGAGAAGAACTTTTCACTCCAAAAGTTCTTGCAACTTGAACTTGCACGATTATTTAGTTCTTGAAAGTAGCTTTATAAGAATATTTTACGCTGGTTTTGTTGCTAATTGAACTACAATAATGCTTTTAAGTTCCAAATTTAAGGGTTTTTTCTAACTTAAAGAAGAAACTTTAAGAGAGAGAGATCCTCTGTCGACATCTTCCTCTTCTCTAAATAGAATGATATCCTTAATGTTAAGATCTATAGGAGGCTGACCTCTGCCATTTGGACAGGGACCCAAGAAAAACCCTCCCTCCCTCCCTCCCTCCCTCACCTCTTTTGCTCCCTAAAGATACAAGGGGACACAACTACATTAGGATGCAACTTTTTCATTATATATCTATATTTTCTATTCTTATAATAAAAAAATAAAATAAAAAGTGCATAGTGTATTAAATACAACTGTATATACAAAGTTGCCCCTCCAATGCTTAATTCCTCCATGTGTGCCTGTTGTTGAGAGTAATCAAACCTAAGCCTTACTTTGAGGTCAAGTGTTCATACTTCCTGTCCAACTCCATACCAACCCGCAAAAAAATTAGCGAATCACGATTTCCTTGTGCTTTTAAAGAGAAAAAACAATTAATAGTTTATATGATGTGGTGATCAATTTTATTTATTCATATTGGGACAAAGTTTTTTGTGCACGAGGGGGTCACAGATACAGGAGGTGCGTAATAACTACTACACCCTCGTGGGGGTGCTTGGCCTTGTGTGTGGGTACAAGGGCCTCAATTGAACAGAAAACATTGATCCATTCATATTATTGTGCTCATAGAATATGCCTCAAATGGTTTTCTTGTTTTTTTTTTTTTTTTTTGGAACAAAGTAGTTGATAGTTTTTTACATGGCCACGCATGATAATTACATGTAATTCTAGAGTTTTTTTTTTTTTTTTTTGGGGGGGGGGCGCGGGGAGGTGGGCTGGAAAGTAATTCTAGAGTTGTTGATTCCTCGATGATCTTCAGAATATTGAAATAAAATAAACATAGAATTTTGTGTATGGGGACTCGTGGATTTAAAACTCGGATCGATCTTTGGATTGGTATGGTATCAGACTGAATTTGATAGATCTAGACACAAAAACAGCAGAAACGACTTTTCACATTTTCGAAAATAAAAACAGATTTTTTGGTGTTTGATAAACATGTTTTTCAAAACATTTTTTACAAACATAATGCTACTAAAAAACCCAAGAGCATCATCGGACACCCAAAAAGGAGAGAGGGTTCGGTTTCCTCTTTTTAGGTTTAAATAGTTGAGAGATTTATTAGGCACAACAACTTTTTTTTTTCTCTCAAATTCGTTTCTAGAAGTCCGACTTGTTTCGTCAAAGTCATTTCTAGAATTGTAAATAGGCATAAAATTTGATTTATGTTTCTAGAAACGGGTGAAATGGAACAACTTTATCAAACGATTTTTAAATTGTTTCTCCATTTCTAAGAACAAGAAAACGCAGAAATGAAACGTTATCAAATGGGGCCTTAATCTTTTTTTTTTTTTATTTGGCATTCGAACTATTTTACCCTTATACTTTACTAGTGGAGCCATATAGATCGGATTGTAATAGGGATCGGTCTCAGTTGATACAAATCCAATTCAGATGATCATGATCGATTCAATTCAATTTTTAAAGTCATGATGGGGAAGGGGAAAGGGGAGGGTGAGTGAGCTGGGGTGACCAGAGAAGGATCAAACAAAATATTGTGGTTCGTTTTTTTCTATATGTTGATTTAAAAAAAAAAAAAAATAAATAAATAAATAAAAATTTGAGTGCTACTCAGATTGTAATCAAGTAATTGCAATTCTTAGTAGTATATAGGAAAATAGAATATCAGGGACAAGGATGAAAATACCCTCATGGGATGAATCTTTCTAACCTATTCTTGATTTTCATTTCCTTGGCTGCTAACGGGGTTACAGCCAAGTTTTATCCGTTATCTTCACCATGAGCACTCAAGGTACCCACTCTTACTCCCACTCTCCCTTCTTTCCCTCATCTTTTGTAGTTGTATTCAAATGTCTGTGTGGCACTATAATTTATGATGATAAAATTAAATAGTGTATGCTACACGCAAGGACCAGTATGAACCATTTGTTTTACTATATCCAAATTTCCCTTACATTAATCCGTCACATAACCATTTTAACCCTTTAATTTCTTTTTCTTACTATCAAAACCCTCTAATTGTTGCTTAAAAAAAAAAAAAAAAAAAAAAATCCTAAACTCTAATGGAACCCAATAGGGTAATTGTGACCACAAACATAGCGGGTGAAGTACACATTGGTTTTTACCAAAAAAAAGTTAATATTGATGATTCCAAAATCCATCCATGGGGTCATGTCACTAATAAAAGGCTATAAAGAAAAAAAAATATTTTTTATTTCTTATGACTGATTTGAGTATTTTTTTGTACTTTTTTTCTTGATTAAGAATTTTTCTTCGCAATGTTTTCATCCAAGAGAAGATTCATCTTTTCAAATTCAAAATTCTTTGAAATTTTCTTTTACCCTCCTAAAAATTTTCTTGCCATAAACGTAAGAAAATATGAAAAGATAATAAGACAAAAAATAATGATTACACAATGATTTCTAATTTGTCTCTCTCTTTTTTTTTATTTTTTCTTTTAGTAACTAAATATACATACTCTTTTTATTTTCTCACCATTTTTTCTCTTTTCTTTTCTAGATTCTGTTTTCTTTTCTTTTCTTCTTTTGACTACCAAACATTGCCTTAAACAACAATCATAATGGCACATCGTCCAACTTTTTTGACTTTTTTTTTTGTTTTTGCAATAAAGTTTCTAGACTTTTGTTTTTTTGGGGGGATAAGGATAAACCTTCTGGACATGCCTCAAAAGTGTTCCTTGGTTTAATTTTTCACCGTAGCTTTTGTGTCCCATCGTCCAACTTTTTAGACTTTGACATATACCTCAAAAGTGTTCCTTAGTTTTAATTTTTCACCGTTGCTTTTTTGTCATCTTAGGACTCTTGTTTTTTAGGTAAAATATCATCTTAGAACTTCAAGTAAATCCTTTTACTAAATGCAACTTAATACTATTCCCACAAATGGTAAATAGTAATGCTCAACATCCGGCTAAAAGGTGTAAAGTGATGCTGTGAGCTCAAATTGGGTTGGTAATAGCATAATCACCTACTGCCACCTTTGTGGTGAACAATAAGTGAAACGAAATGAGAAAGTGGACAGTGAATGGCTAGTTCCACTCATCTATGCTTGATGCTTTACAATCTAGTTTCTGTAGAGTAAGAGTATTCCACTTAAATAGAATCTTTTCCCTCAAGCGATAACAATCCAAAATGGTGAAATAAACCTGCATGATGATCATCAATTAAAAAAAAAAAAAAAGTTTACTCAGTTTTTCATGAAGTTCATCATCACTATCTGAAACTATCCTCGATATGTTTTCCACCAACATATATAAGAGTTCTCCAGTAGAAAATATTGGAAAATGATCTTGTGAACCCATGGTGGTGCACAACTTTTGTAAACTCCTAATCACATATCTCTTTTGAAAATTTAAGAATTATTGATGAGCACAATAATGTGTGAAATCTTAGGAATATAAATGTACATTTTGCCCCACTTTGGATAGTACTATTTCTGTTTTTTTTTTTTTTTTTTTTTTTTTTTTCAAGTCTACAAGAGAAAGTGCTTAAAGTGAATTAAGAATTGGTCCAAGCTTGAGCTAACTTGTCCAAATGTGGAACCCACTCATTAGTACCACATCCTCTCTCCTACAAAATCTTGAAGATTATTCTCTCTCCTTGCCACCTCACAATATCTTGAAGATGCTATGTAGAGACTCTTTTCTGATTTAGTCAAGATTGCAAGATATTGGTTAATATTACAGGGAATGCATAGAATTTGTTAATTTTGGAAACAGATTCTCTCTCTTTGCTCACACAATATTTCAGAGAATGAGGATTTTTACCAAGATTTAATTTTATTTCTTTTCTTAAAGAAGACTTATAGAAGGAAGGAAGCAAGACCAAAGGCCTATAAAAGCTCCTTCCTCCCCCATACTAGATGGATTATTCCCCTTAGTTTGTTTTCTAGTTTATGCTTAGTTCTCTTCTCTCTCTCTCTCTCCCTCTCACTCTCTTTAGTTTTAGTTCTTCTTTATTTTTGCTTTAATCACCTTTGTAACAGCTTTTTATTTCAATTAATGTAAGCACTCTTTTATTTTTTTTGTTTAGCCTTTTTATGTTTATGATTTATGCAATTGAGTTGTAATTTTTAAAGTTATAGTTCTAGGCTTAGATTTAGGTGACAAGATCACGAGCTATGAAACATCTCTTTTTTTTTTCAAGTTCAGTATTTTTTTCAAGATTTATTTTCTTCAGGCCTAGAAATTTTAGATTTGGTTCATTGCAGATCTGGTTTTTAGGGCTGGCAGTATCTTAAACCACCCAAGTTTTCAAGTTCAAGCATTGATTCAGTTAGGTAAGCTTCTTCAATAGTTTTCTCTCCCCCCTCTCATTCCCTCTTATGACTATCATTTCTTTCTTAATTTAGGATTTTAATTTCAGTCATTACATTATTGCTTTCCCTTTCCCCTAAGATTCATAGCTAGTGTATGTGTTGACTTTGCCCCTCCTAGCCATTGAATCATCATTTTATTGTTTTTATTTTAATTGCCTCCCTTTCCCTAAAGCCAAATAGAGTTTGTAAGAGTGACTCTCTAGTCAACTAGGGAAGCTCATATTATGATGCATCTCTCGGGCTAAGTAGAAAACCCTACTCGTGAGCCTCTCTCTAGTTTTATCCCATTTCTTTTACTTTAGTTTTATTTCAGCATTTTTTTTTCCTTCATTGTTTTTTAATTGCGTGGGTTGTTTATTTTTCAGTTATTTATTTATATAATTTTAATTGCATGGCTTGTGTATTTAAATTCTTAGATGACGAATGGTTAAAACGTTATTTTAGATACATATGTTTAGGACGGTAGTTAGAATTAGATCACAACCGTTAATCGGTTCACTTTGGCATTATTAAAAGAAGCCAAAAATAAAGTGGTTGTCCTCCCTGTGTTCAACCCGTAGCTACATTGATCTGTATGCTTGCGATTACATTTTAAATCTTACCAATTATAGTTAGAAAATCAAGTTTTTGACTCGAATGAGTCACTCAAGTCGAGTTGTAAAAATATCAAACTTGGTCAAGAGTCATGAAGACTCATCCATGTTTAAGAAATGACCATACCAGGTCCAGATTTTTATTGATTTTGTACTTTTGCCTGAATCGTGTAAAGTTCATCGAATTTTATTATTATTATTATTGGCCCATATACTATTGATAAACCATAAAATTTGATTACAACTAAATAGAACCATATATTTTTTGCTTGGTTTCTTCAATGTTAGCCCCTTTTTTTCTTATCACGAACTTGTAAAGTAACTATAGGTTTAGTCTCTTCTGACTTGGAGAAGAAGAAGAGCGAAGATATTAAAAAAAAAATTAAAAAATAAGAACATGACTTGCCATAACCAGGTTTAACTCACCGGAAACTACCAGTTTTGAAAAGAGCAAATAAGGTAAAAACTGGCTTCCAACTATGTTAAAGTTCACAAATTGATTACATATTTTTATTTTTTTCATTTTCTAAATTTTTGTGAGGTTTATGGGAGTAGTGTGTCATATTGAGCTCACCATAGCAAAACGCTTTTCCTTCGGTTCTTTTCTATGTAAAATCCTATACTTTTGGAGAATAATAAGTTAATAACAAAGCTTAATCCTAGTATGGGTTGTTTTAACACCACCACCCCCATAAAACCTTCCAAACTCTTTTTCTTTTTCTTTTTTTTTTTTCTTTACTATACTTCCTCCACCCCACATCTGAGAAACTTCTCATAGGTTTCTACAATAGATGTAGGTAAGTTAACAGACACCTTCTGTAGGTCCCCAATTTGGTTTATGCCCGTAAAAAGGTATGTAATACGATGCTTCTTATTTTGTATTGAGTATTGAAAATAATGCCAAAAGGTCTAAGGCCTATTAGGTTTCAAAGCTTAACAACTCATACCTCACCAATGATATTAGAAGAGAATCTTTTAAACAAGAGATCATCTAACACCACCAACAGAAACGTTTGTGTCTCTCTTGATGCTAGCATCCTCTGAAAAAACAAACAAGAAAGAAGAAAATCATATAGTTTTCTGGGTTTGTTTGTTGTTTGTTTACGTAGAAAGTAGAAAAGGAAAATTTCTGCATGAGCTATACCCACCCATTGTGTAGCTCTACTGAACAACATTTTGATAGGATAAAGGAAGAAACATGGACCCATTGATTACGGCATTGTTAAGGGTCCAAAATATAAAAGAGATTCTTTTTAGTTGCCACTTATGAAGGCACAAGAAAGAGAAATCAGACATGACTTCACCTTTATTTATTGGATTTGTTTCTGAAGAGAGAAAAAGGAAAATGATAGAAAACAAAGAACACAAAGAAAGTAACATCTCGAGAGGTACTGGACCCTCTAAGCTGTTACAAAGCTTTTGACAAGAAAGTCTCAAGTAGAGACAATCTAAGTAACCAATTATGGTTTAGTTAGCTTAATATAATGAACTATGATCATAAACCCACATGAGACTTGGTTTGGTTACGTGGGTATGGGATGCCATGAGGGCTTCACATGAGACGTATACAAGCTTGCACATGGTAGCTAGGGAACAGAAGAACACCTGTTAGATATTAATCTCTTTATTAAAAGCCTTTGTGTAAGTAGGAGGGGGCCTTTCTTCGTTGGGTCTCTTTCAAGGGGAACCTGGTCTGGTCCCACACTTTGGTTGTGCTTACACTTAAAGGAGAAAATGGGGCAGGGGAGCATGACATGTTGTCTTACACTAGAACCCCCACTACCCATACCAAAACACTATGGTCCAATGCTGTACAAATCTCAAAAGGCCCCACCCTGCCCCCCATTGTTTTCATTTTGAGATCCATTTTGAGTTGGAATTTTGGACTCTCTCTACTTGGAATTTGGATTTTATATATTCATGATTTGACTACTTTCAAATGGTGATTAAGGGTGACTATTAGTTTATGAGAAGCTTTCTTCCATTTGTTAATTACATAAAAGAGCCAGCCAACCCTTAAAACCTGAACCTCTCAACTTGTAAGCTCTCCGACCCTTCAGCAGAAAAGAAATCCCTCGAATATGGCCTTGTGGAGAGTGGTTCTATGCCATACTTACCCCACATGCAATTGCTGACCGAGAAGGAGAAGGGGAATCATTTGATTGCGACTTTTAGATGAGTGGTAGAGGGAATCATGTAATAGATGGAGGGTATTGTAAATTAATCAAATAAAGGGATGTTTAAGTACCCTAGAATGGTGGCTGAATCCTCATTATGAGTACGAAAAAGATCTCTTATACGTAACGTTCGTGTCTAAGGAATTAAGATTGTCTTTGTAATATTGTAAGAATTTTCAATTAATGTGCCTTAACTGCAGTAATGAGCAAGCAATAAGTGAGTGGAGCAAGGGGTCGCCCAAGCGTTTCAGATGCCTACTTGCTTTGTGTAGTGTACACTACCATCTCTTTGTATCTATATCTCTCCTCCCTCATATGAAATGATATATATGCCCTTATTGTAAGATGAGATAGACACAAGAAGGCACTAGCATACATTACCAGTCAGACATGGAACTGAAACCCATAATAGTATTATTACTATCAATAATGATAATAAAATAAATAAGGGAAAAATATTTGTCATGCTGCATAGCACCAGTCCTTAGACAAAAGAGGGTGAAATGATGCCCCTCCCCTTAAAATGTGAAAATCTCATCCCTATTGATGCCCAAGGGCATGCTCTCAATTAGGGGTGTCAATTCTGAGCATGCACCAATAGGCACGACCGAGTCCGACATGTTTATGGCCCGACCTGGACCGGCCTGATTAATAAACGTGTCTGACTTGATAAACGGGCATTCATGGTGCAAGTAGCTAGCCCGTCAGACGCCCGACAGAATTGACACGTTTATATGCCCGGCTTGAACTGACTCGTTATAACCTGTTTAGACTTAAATAGGTTCGTAGCCCTGTTAAGACTCGTTTAAAGAAGCCTGATTAAAGCCTGATACCGATCGGCCCGATTATAAACCATACCATGCCTTCCAAAGCTATGCCTGTTTACTTAAACGGGCGTTCATGGTGCAAGGCTTCTAAGTGGTCAAGCCCGATTGAGACCAGCCCGGCCCGACCGGTTGACACCCTTACTGTCAATGGCTCTTGCGCCGTTGTGCTTCTATAGGGGCCATGCAGCTTGGCAACAATTTCCCACCTAATAAATAAATGGGACAAAATTTTCTACCCTTGAGAGGCCCTATGCCACAGACATAGGAGGCTGCAATGACCACCGTGCTCCTGCTGGGGGCACTGCCCTTGTGTCCGGGCACAGGTGCTTCTCGTGGATGGAAAAGGGGGCCATGAAATAAATAGTATTGATAGTGATCATGTTACCATATAGCATTCTTTCTCCCTAATATTTATTTAGGCAAGGCTATTAGCATTCTATTTTTCTCTCTAGCCATTTCATCTACTGAATATATCAAGATACTAGGGTAATTGAGGTGATAGAATGTTACCATCACGTTGAAAAATTTATCCCAAAATTATTCTAAATTTGCAGAAGGATGTAGGCATGTCAATATATATGTGAAATGCAGACAGAAAATTGATTAGGAACGAGCTGGAATCATAGGGTAAGGAGAAATTTAAGGAGAGAGATCCACAGTTAAGAACCCAACTTGAATTTTAAATCTTGGTTCGGATTAACACAACCCTCATCCCTGAAACCAGGCGAGTCTAACATTGGTCACAGCAACTAGACTAAGCAGAGGGAGGAGCCAGGCTAAACCCGGTTCAAGCCTTAGGCCTAAGGAATTTGAAGTTGGAACCAACCCATTTATAGCTTTCTTCGTTCATTTCCACTATGTACAATTCATGCTGGCCCATGAGAAATTTGGGCTTAACTTCAAACTATACTGGGCTGGGCCAATTCCTCATTATTGTTAGCCACCCCAGCCCGGAATAAGTTGCAAACCTGCGGAGAGTGCTAGCCCACTAAAGCCTTTTGGCCTTGACATTTTTGGGTACTTTCATTTTTCAGAAAAATTTACAGAATAAAATATTAAATTTTAGAATGCTCAAGATTTTAAATTTTAGTTAAGATTTTTTACTTTATATATATATATATATGGGCAAGAGATTGCTACCTGATCATGTGGGCCATACACCAACACATGGGCCAATGCACAGAGGCTTTAACATATATGGGATTTCTTATTTCATAGAAGGTAGGGTGATACTTTCGCATCCTCTTGTGTCTAGGCGCAAGGGTCAGGTAACATATTTTTTTACTTCGTACTTCATACTTCATAGATTTAACATATTTAACATTTAAATGACTATTTAGTGCAAAGTATTCTCTATCGTGACTTATTCAACCTTGAATCACTATTTAATTTCTCATTTTATTTCTTGATAAATCATAATTTTTTTATGATAATGCATAACATAAAGTTTATTTCATTAAACTTTTTATCTTTCTTTTGGAATTGGGTATGTTCCAACTTGTTGATAAGGTATATAAAAAAAATACAAAAAATACCAAATTAATTTGACTAATTTTTCACCATATGTTCCAAAATTTCATCCCATATTTAAAAAAAAAAAAAATTTAAACTAAAATTAATTTTTGGGCAACAATAATAAAAAAAAAAATTTAATAAGTAAAATTTCAGCTAAATTTTATATTTCATTTTGGACCCATTCTTGCTCCAATGTAAGTTGATGGTTGAACAAATAGATATTACTTATATTTAGAGGGGGGGGG
>NC_056558.1:26418511-26464429 GCF_013358625.1 Macadamia integrifolia
GGGGGGGGGGGGGGGGGGGGGAGGGAATTCACTAGCATATTTGTCATATTTCAGTTGGTCTATCCCTGATCTGAGCAATTCTTTCAAAACATCAATAAGAACATCCTGAACTCTAAGTCAGATGAATTTGTCTTTGGCTTCATTTAAAAATTTGATTTTTTATAGCATTTTACCTTGTATCGAGTCATCGATATAAGATCATCTAGGAATCAATATCAGATCTTACATGATATAAAAAATTTGGGTGCTACCGAAGTTGCAATTAAACCCTTTCAACCTTTGCTAACAGCTAAAAAAAAAAATGAAATAATTCATTTTTCACTTGAGTTGGTAAATACATCTTAGAGGAAATTACACTCCCCTCCCCTGTATGTTTCAAGTATTACAGAACCCTCCCCTACGAAGTTTGATATTACACTCCCCTCTCCTATATGTTCTAGATTCTGTCAACCGTAACCTGATCATGAGTGAGGAAACGTTAAGTGTATTACAATTTTTTGAAAAAACCCCAAAATGCCCCCAACTTATCACATTCGAACAGAAAGCAGAGTCTCAAGTTGGATTTACTCGGGGCACATCAGAAGAGGTCGTTAGATGCTCTTTACCGACGCTGGCACCCTCTTCGAAGCCGTCAAGGCACCTGTACTACACTACTACTTGTTTTAGGAACGGTCGCCATGCAAATGCCTGCTTAAGCTTATATGGAGAGGAAACCGACACCCAATCTATCTTCACTCTTTCCCTGCAACTCATTGATTTGAGGAAGCATTCACGAAACGAGGGTTATCAAACCAACAAACAATAGAAATCCTTACCAGTCTTAATATCCTGCTCAATCATGGGCAACCTACATTGTTCTGGTATCTTATACTTGTCCAGATCACTTGGCCTGATCCCCAACCACTTGATATCAGGAGTCATCAGATTTGCACTATTGAAAGACATGTTCTTTGATCCACACTCATAAACCGATAGAATCTTCAATCCATACGGATCACTATCCACAAGTGCAAGTACAGGAAGCTTCTTCACAAACAGCCTCGTCGCCACATTTGGCTGCCCTTTCGCTGTATGAGAGAAAATCACTCGCCAGTTTTGGATAATGCCAAGAATCAGCCAGCTTTGGATAATTGCAAGAATCAAGGTGGCATTCCCATATTAGCTAGAGCCACAATTGGTAGGCAATATTCACAAATTGATTATGACAAGGATGAGTGTATCAGTGATAAGATTACACCTAGGAGTGATAAAACTACACCCAATCATTCCATAAATGGAGAAGAATATTCCTCCATTATCCCATCCAAATCATTGTTAAATACCTTGTATTCCTAGGTTCTCTGATATAGTGAAAAACATATCTTCAGTCGTGGACGTAGGTTTGAAAACCGAACCACGTTAAACACTTGTCTTGCTCTCTTATTCTTCTTCTTCAACATGGCATCAGAGCACCAAGGTTCTTTACCTACCGGTGCTGTCTCAGATACATCCCAGGGATCTAGTTCTTCTCCCACCCCTTCTAGTCCCATCCCCTCTTTCAATAACTTTATCTCGATTAAGCTAAGTGATACCAACTACTTGCTGTGGCGATCTCAACTTATTCCCCTCCTCAAAAGTTATGACTTGTATGGACTGATTAACAGATCCTCTGTCTATCCTCCACCCACAGCTAATGGTGCCGCTGCTACTGGCTCAGATCCTGTGCTTCTTCCCAACCCAGCATATACTAGTTGGGTTCTCCAGGACCAACTACTGATGTGTTGGCTTCTTGCCTTTCTCACCGAAGCTGTTCACACCCAAGTCATTGGCTACAACTCCTCTCGCGCCATATGGACCTCTCTTGAGCAGCTCTATTCAACCACTTCAATAGCTCGTATCATGCAGTTACGATTGTAACTCCAGCAAACTAAGCTTGGTGCTTCCACGATCCATGAGTATTTACTCAAAATCAAAACTATTACTGATCAGCTTGTCGCTGCAGGACGTCCCGTCTCGGACGAAGACCTCTGCCTCCATATTCTGAATGGACTTGGTTCTGATTATGCCGCGTTTGTCACATCCATTTCAACTCGTGATATCCCTGTTATGTTCCATGATCTTCGCGGCATGCTTCTCACACAGGAGTTGCGTCTTAAAGATGATGTATTGCATCTTGATGGCACTTATCCTATTGCCTATGTTGCTACCACTGAGACCCAAGGTAACAAATCTAATAACTGTGGCAATGGCTACTTTCATGGACGTTATGGTGGATGTTCCGGTGGACGTTCTCGTGGGCAGTTTGGTGGCAACCGATCTTCTAATGGCTGCTCCAACAATAACAGGCAACATCCCATAAACGGGAATTCTAATGGTGCACCACAAGGGCATAGTTATTTTACTCCACATCGCCCTAATAATCAATGTCAGATTTGCACCCGTATGGGTCACACAGCCATTGACTGTCGCTAGCGCTTTAACTATGCCTACTCCACTGGTTCTTCCGCTCCACCAATGGCTAATGTGGCTACTTACATGCCCCCTACCAATGATAATATTTGGTACCCAGACTCTGGCGCTACAAACCACATAACCTCTGATCTAGACAATCTTCATCTCTCACAACCTTATAATGGTTCCGATCATGTTCAAATCGGAAATGGCTCAGGTTTGCAAATCGAGAACATTGGCACCTCTTCTATTTCAAATTTCCATCTACACAATATGTTGCATGTCCCTTCCATTACTCTAAACTTACTTTCTGTCTCTCAATTCACTCGTGACAATAATGTTGCTTTTGAGTTCCACGCTGACTACTTTTTGGTGAAGGATCGCTGCTCGGGGAAATGCCTCCTCCAGGGCTGAACTAAGGATGGTCTTTACCAGCTCGTTCTGAATAAGAGTACTAATAAATGTCTCCACAGGCGCGTTTAGGAGAAAGGGTCTCTGTCACTCAATGGCATAATAGATTAGGGCATCCTGCTCTCCGGATTGTTCGTCACATCATTCATAATTTTGGGTTACCCATTACCACAGAGAAAGACTATTCTATCTGCAGTGCATGTCAGCAGGGCAAGGGGCACAAACTTCCTTTTGATCGGTCCACTTCCATTTCTACTAGTCCTCTTGACCTGGTGTACTCCGATGTCTGGGGGCCGTCTCTGATTCCCTCAACTGATGGTCATAGATACTATGTGATGTTTTTGGATGCTTATAGCAAATATATTTGGTTGTACCCCTTGACAGTAAAATCTGAAGTTTTATCTATTTTTCAAAAGTTTAAACTTCTTGTTGAGAACCTATTTGATCGCAGAATTAAAAGGTTTCATAGTGATTGGGGTGGAGAATTTCGGACTGTATCTCATTTTTTGGACCAATGTGGCATTGTTCATTCATATCTCAAGCCCTCACACGCATGAGCAGAATGGATCTGCGAAGCAACGTCACAGACATATTGTAGAGACCGGTTTGGCTTTGCTATCTCATGCTTCTGTTCCACAACAATACTGGCATCATGCCTTCACTACGGCAGTCTTCTTAATAAACCGGTTACCCACACCTATTCTTGGAAATGTTTCTCCCTTATTTCGATTACATGGCACACACCCAACTTATGACCATATGAATTTTTGGGTGTTCTTGTTACCCCCTTCTAAGGCAATTTCATCGGCATAAGTTAGACTACAGATCTAGTCTTCATGTTTTTTTGGGATATAGTGCAAGACACAAGGGGTATATTTGTTTTGATAAAACATCTAGCAGGACCATTATATCTCATCATGTTGTCTTTGATGAAACCCGATTTCCATTTCGGGAAGGTGTGACTAAAGCCAATGTGACTGAACCTAACTCCCAACCATCTATATTTGGGCCACCACCTCTTATTCAATGGGTGACACCCACCACCACTCAAACCATAGTGCAGGTGTCTTCCCCACCCACTCAACCCATGGAACAACCATCTTTAGTGCCTCATGACTCCATGACACCTGCTTCCTCATTTGCCACTCACACCATGGCCCTAAATACTCCCACTTCCCTCAATCCCAACTTGCCTGCACCCTCACCAGTTGTGAATCACCACCCTATGATCACTCGCAATCGAGATGGTACCCGTCAACCTAAGGTCTTGGTTGCAGCCACCTCCCCCAATGAACAGGTTGAACCCACCTCCTTCATAGTGGAAAACCGGTCTCTCCCTTGGCGACAGGCTATGGATCAAGAACTTACGACCCTTATAAAAACTGGAACTTGGACTTTGGTTCCACCTACTCCTTCCATGAACATTGTTGGGTGTAAATGGGTGTTTAGTCTTAAACGAAAAGCGGATGGTACGCTTGACAAATACAAGGCTCACCTTGTGGCCAAAGGCTATAATCAGCAGGAAGGCTTAGACTATAATGGGACGTTTAGTCCGGTTGTTAAGCCAACCACTGTTCGGCTTGTGCTCTCTCTTGCTCTCTCCAAATCATGGTCTGTACGCCAACTTGACGTTCAAAATGCCTTTCTTCATGGCATTCTGACTGAGGAAGTTTTTATGTCTCAGCCTCCAGGTTTCACGGATCAACAGTTTTCTAGCCATGTCTGTAAACTACACAAGTCTTTGTATGGCCTTAAACTAGACCCCGTGCATGGTTTGACAAACTAAGTTCATTTATGCTGGAAAATGGTTTTGTTGGTTCTAAAACGGACGCCTCTTTATTTATTTATCACAGGAACGGAATCACTATTTATATCCTTATCTATGTGGATGATATCATCTTGACAGGTAGTTGTGAAACCTTCCTCAACAATTTTGTTGGTACTATTGCAGCAACCTTTGCAATCAAGGATTTAGGACCCTTGCATTATTTTCTTGGAATCAGAGTTGAACCAGTGTAGAAAGGGCTTCTTTTATCACAAAAGCAATATGTACTTGATCTCTTAACTAAAGTCAAGATGGCTGATTGTAAGGGTGTTTCTACTCCTATTGCTACCAATAGCAAGCTATCTCTTCCAGGAACTCTCATGGATGATCCTACCTTGTATCGTAGTATTGTTGGCGCTCTACAATATGCAACTCTTACGCATCCGGACATTCAATATGCTGTAAATAAATTTTTCCAGTTCATGCATTACCCTGCTACTGATCATTGGGCAGCTGTGAAACGCATTCTTCGATATCTGAAAGACACATCTGGGCATGGCCTTATGTTTGAGCGGCAATCGCAAATGCATCTCTCTGCCTTCTCTGATGCTGATTGGGCTGGTTGCCCTGATGATCGTAAGTCCACTGGAGGATTTGCTATTTTTCATGGCACAAATCTGATATCATGGAGCTCTCGCAAGCAAGCCACAGTTGCACGCTCTAGCACGGAGGCAGAATATCGAGCTATCGCTAACACGGTCGCTGAAGTTACATGGCTCCAGTCTCTTCTCAAAGAGGTCCACATATTCCTCCCACGTGCTCCAACCTTGTGGTGTGATAATGTGGGGGCCACATATCTAATGGCTAATCCAATTTTTCACACCCGTACGAAGCACGTCGAAATTGACTTTCACTTTGTTCGGGACATGGTAGCAAAAGGAACTCTAGATGTACGCTTCATATCTACTAAAGATCAGGTGGCCGATATTTTTACTAAGCCCATGCCACGACTCCGCTTTAGTGTGTTGAAGGCCAACCTCAAGGTGGCTCCCTCCCCCTTGAGTTTGTGGGGGTGTATGAGAGAAAATCACTCGCCAGTTTTGGATAATGCCAAGAATCAGCCAGCTTTGGATAATTGCAAGAATCAAGGTGGCAGTCCCATATTAGCTAGAGCCACAATTGGTAGGCAATATTCACAAATTGATTATGACAAAGATGAGTGTATCAGTGATAAGATTACACCTAGGAGTGATAAAACTACACCCAATCATTCCATAAATGGAGAAGAATATTCCCCCATTATCCCATCCAAATCATTGTTAAATACCTTGTATTCCTAGGTTCTCTGATATAGTGAAAAACATATCTTCAGTCGTGGACGTAGGTTTGAAAACCGAACCACGTTAAACACATGTCTTGCTCTCCTATTCTTCTTCTTCAACACGTCGTAATAATGATGCATGGGAACCGATTATAGAATCGATCTTCGGCCAGTCTCATGTAAGTAGCATCCTTCTCAACTAGAAGAATGAAAAGGGCGTCACTCTGCATATCCCCAACACGATCAATATTGGGAGGAATGGTCCGCCCATACCCATTTTAGTGCAATCGATCATATCACCTTTCTAGTGCAATCGATCCAAACAAACACACAGTCATCCCAATCGTGCTCACATATAATAGTGGTTTCCTCCCCACTTTGTCAATGAGTACAATGGCAACCAAAATGAAAATAGTCTTGGTAAATCCAACAGCAACAGTTGCAGCTAGAAGCTTGGTTTTGTCCTCAATTCTAGCTTCTTTCAAGATTGTAGGGATGTAATATACAGTTGCACCTATACCTGTGATCTGCTGGAAAAATTGAACTCCAAACCCAGTTATCATCATGCAACGAACAGCAGGTGAAGGGCTTAGGAGTTCACGCCACACAGCTTTCTCTTCAGACTTATCTGCATTAGCAGTCCCAGTTGCTTCCAGTATCTCTTGGAGTCTCTATTCCACCTCTCCCTCATTCTCAATCGTCTTCATGGAAGTTCCAACAGCTCAAGTGATCGGAGAGATCGGAGTCAGGCACCTCTCCCTCCAATGGCTCCAAGAATTCCAAATTGATGAACCCACAATCGGCTCTCAAGAGAGTGTTTTATAAAAAAGGGGAAGGGGGTAAATGGGTCATTTAATATGAATTTCTAACAGAGTTAACAGCATAGGGTGTGATTGTAATTTCAAACTTTGAGGGGTTTAAGTGTAATACTTGAAACATATGGGGGAGGGGACATCCTAGGTTTTTGTATTTTGCTAGCCTTGGAGATTCCATTTCTTTGGCTGCATGGAGGAGGTTACAGCTAAATTTCGCCTGTGGTTCTTGAATCTTCAGTATCTTCGATCTGTCCTGTGATGGTTTATGGCTGAGCTGAAGTGGAGACTCTATAAAGGGCATAAGGTAAGTACTAACACACACCAGTCCAGACGGACTCTGATAATTAGATGAACCAAATCTCATGGAGCCTGCACCGCTTTCGACATCTCCTCAAGAGCTGCATTGCGGAGAGAGATCTGTACGTGGGCAAATCACTTCAAACGCTCTACATAAAATCTCAAATCCCTCCTTCCACCTACTTCTCCAACCACTTCATCATCCTCTACTCCAAATGCGGTTGCCTCTTCGCTGCACGCAAGGCCTTTGACCAAACCCCTCAACCAAATGTCTTCTCTTTCAATGCCATAATCTCAGCTTATGCCAAAGAGTCACAAACCCACCTCGCCCGCCAGTTGTTCGATCAAATTCCCCAACCTGACCTCGTCTCTTACAACACTCTCATCTCTGCCTATGCCGACTGTGGAGAGACCTCACGTGCACTGCAGCTGTTCACTGAAATGCGTGATATGGATCTCGACTTGGACGGGTTTACTCTCTCTGCTGCCATTACAGCTTGTTGTGACGACGTTACTTTAATTAAACAAATTCATTCTTTAGCAGTTTTTGGTGGGTTCAATTCCTTTGTTTCCGTAACCAATGCATTGGTAACTTACTACAGCAAGAATGGCTATTTAGATGAGGCCAAACGAGTTTTTTATGAAATGGGTGTAATTAAAGATGAGGTTTCATGGAATACTATGATTGTCGCATATGGGCAACACAGGGAAGGATCTAAGGCTCTGGAATTGTTTCAGGAAATGACTCGCAGGGGTTTGAGAGTAGACATATATACGTTGGCCAGTGTTATGACTGCCTTTACGTGCTTGGAGGATCTATCTGGCGGGCTTCAGTTTCATGCCCAGTTGATTAAAACCGGATTTCACCAGAATTCCCATGTTGGGAGTGGTTTGATTGATTTGTATTCTAAATGTGGGAATGGCATTTCTGATGCTGAGAAAGTATTCGAAGAGATCCCTGGACCGGATTTGGTTCTTTGGAACACCATGATTTCTGGTTTTTCTCAAAATGAGGAATCCTCTGAAGAGGCTCTAGATTGCTTCCGGCAGATGCAACAGTTTGGCTACCGCCCTGATGATTGCAGTTTTGTCTGTGTGATTAGTGCATGCTCAAACTTGTCATCTCCATCACAGGGGAAACAACTGCATTCTTTGGCGATAAAATCCGACATTCCAACAAATAGAATATCGATTAGCAATGCACTAATTGCAATGTACTCAAAATGTGGCAATCTGCATGATGCTAGACGGTTATTCAAGCGGATGCCAGAGCATAATACGGTCTCATTCAATTCAATGATAGCAGGTTATGCACAGCATGGTCTTGGAACTGAATCAATACTTCTGTTCCAAAAAATGCTTGAACTGGATATTGAACCTACAAGCATCACCTTCATTTCTGTCCTCTCCGCATGTGCACACACTGGAAAGGTGGAGGAAGGTTGGAGCTATTTCAATTTGATGAATGAGAAATTTGGGATAGAACCACATGCAGAACACTATTCATGTATGATTGATCTCTTGGGCCGAGCTGGCAAATTGAATGAAGCTGAGAAGCTGATTGAGATTATGCCATTCGACCCTGGTTCAGTTGGTTGGGCAGCATTGCTTGGTGCCTGTAGGACTCATGGGAACATTGAGCTTGGAGCTAAAGCCGCCAGAGAGTTTCTACAGCTGGAACCTTCCAATGCTGCTCCCTACGTCATTCTTTCAAATATGTATGCCAGTGCTGGTAGATGGGAGGAGTTTGCAATGGTTAGAAAAATGATGAGAGAGAGAAGAGTGAAGAAGAAACCAGGCTGTAGTTGGATTGAGGTGAAAAAGAGGATCCATGTATTTGTTGCTGAAGATAGTTCACACCCCATGATAAAGGAAATATATAGTTTCTTGGACGAGATGACAAAGAAGATGAAACAAGCTGGGTATGTGCCGGATGTGAGATGGGCTTTAGTTAAGGATGATGGTACGGGGGAAGACGAGAAAGAAGTGATGTTAGGGCACCACAGCGAGAAGCTTGCCATTGCATTTGGGTTGATAAGCACTCAAGATGGGGAACCAATCCTGGTGGTTAAGAACCTCAGGATATGCGGGGATTGCCATAATGCAATCAAATTCATTTCTGTCATTGTTGGGAGGGACATTACTGTTAGGGATGCACACAGATTTCACTGCTTCAAGGAAGGGACTTGTTCATGTGGAGACTATTGGTGACCATGGAAGTTTCTTTAACGACATGCATCTTTTCTGCATTGAGAGGAGGCACACTCAGGCTTAGCCGACTCATTACTATTGAGGCAAAGCATTTTGGCTTAAGACATGACCGGCAGGTTACAACTTTTCCATCAACTAGCCAACTGAATGTCGCCACTTACCCTTGATCTATGTAGTCAGCATCTGCAGGCTCTCACCATGGAGCTGGAGAAGTTGACCGGCCAAATGGAAGGAGTGTTCAGAGATGCTTCATCGTCTTAGTCCATTCGTATCTGAGATCATGGTTGGTTTCTTTCCCGAGGGATAGCTTAACTTGTTTTGGTTTCGGATCCAAATACAGAAGCGAGCTTTCCCTGCCTCAACAGCTATGAAAAAACAATTTATTGAACCATATAGGCTTGTGAAGTCGTTCAATCAGAATTCTAGGTTTCTCCTCTTTGAGCGATGAACAAATCTGAGAGGACATTCATCACAGAAGAAAGTTGGGGGAAATTTTTTTGAAAAAGAAACTGTACAACTGGTTTCTGTCTTATCCCATTTGCAGGGAATGTTGCAATATTTGATGTGGGGGCGAGGAAATTGATACCAACTTGCTTAAGGAAATAAACCTTGATTAGAGGTCGTTTTTTCTAGACTCGGACAGAAAGCTTTGTCATGCTAGAGCACACGATTGACAGATGGACCGAAATGGTTTTCTTATTGTGGAACTGGATTTGTGAAGCCAGGGATACTTGATAGAAACTATAATACTATTTGTTTTTCGGTGCATTTTGTCACCAAATGGTGAAGTGAGAAGCAACGTATTTTTGATTGTCTCTTGTCTTATTTTCAGAAGTCATTTAATGTATGGATAAAGAGTTTTCAAAATAATTTGAAAGTGATTTTATCATTATCAAAAGCTGCATATTTTTCGAGTAAACTTGTGCAATGATAAAATTCATCCGCATTGAAAAAAAATATATATTGTCCTTAAATGTTAAAAATTTAAGGTTGATTTTTTTTTTCCACCAACTTTATTTACGCTAGCAGTCCCCTTCCTTTGATTTCCATTTTTTTAGGGGAAAAGAACACTACCTAATTGCGTGACCCCTACATAGACATAGAGAAGGGCGAAATGATCCCCGCCCCTATGAGATACAGAATACCTAACCCTAGTTGATACAGAAAGGAAAAACGTAAAATTACCTCTCATATTTAAAACACCAACCAATACTGTCCACAAGAATATACAAAACCTGGGATGTGTCTTATATAAGGCCAGATGAAGTTCCCCAACTTAGCAGGGTTATAAGTCATGAAACTTAATAAGCCATTGAACAGCAATGTTTGTAGAAAAAATCTGTGTCCCATTAAGAGGACAAAACCAAGCATCAGTCAAAACCCGAAAGTTTAGAACATAAAGGAATTTGTATAACAATGTCTCCCTGGGCCTCTAGAAATATGAAGCGCCGTGGTGTGCAAATATACCGAGCCTCGGAGTTCCGAAGGCCATTTATGTTATCTTCAAAGCTACAAACCCTCTGATGATCTTCATTGACTGTTAAAGCCTAATTCCATTGAAAGCCTCTAGTTTTATTTTTTTAACGGAAAGCACAGCATAGAAAGTGATGAAATTTTACCAGATACTCTTTCATGGTTTTGGAGTTGGTACATGCCAATCTTGGGTCAGTAATTTTACACTCAACTTAAAAAAAGGGACAGTAAGAAGACTAATTTGGTTGAACAAAGTACAGCTAATTTCGATCGGCATTTCATTTCTTGGTTAAATGGCGACAGTCTTGTCAAGATCATAACATTGAGTGAATTTGTCAAAGAAACTGTCTTGCAGTTGCAACAAAATTCAGAAGAGAAAATCCTAACAAAAATCAAGCTAACCACACCCCCCCCCCCCCCAAAATGAAAATATTAATCAATAAATATCTACTATCTACTGGTTGGAACACAACATAATAATAAGTGATCAGAACTTATCGCATCCAGAGAACATAATTTACCCATCAGGAAGATGTATTTCGGATGAGAATGTTGAAGACACTCCTGCCTTGTCGTACTGAAAACCTCCATGAACATCGAAGATATCATGCTGCAGTTTCAATGGTATGCATTGAGATGAAAAACTTGACAGCTTGGCTTGTAGGACTTTCTGATTGCAACCTGCTCAAACTTCTTGGTGGCAGCTTCATTTTCTTCCAAGCCTGTTTGAAGAAAATACCGTATCCACCAAGAAGAGCTCCGCAACTTGGCCTTCACAAGGAAAACATTGTAGGTTATTCTCATGATCAAACTGTTGCATGTTACCGGAACTCAAAACAGATCATTGACATGGAAAAACACACCAAAGAAAAGTAGTTCTACATAAAGCATTCACAGTGGAAGATTTCTAATGAAATTTACCTTTACAATCTAATGAGCAGCATTTCTCACACGAATGAAACTATTAAAGGGAAAAATAATATGAATGTAAGTCTGCAGATGTTGCTTTTGCAAGTAATTAAAGGATACTACAAAAACCCAACAAAAACGACCAACCTTAAGGGGCTTACCAATGGAAATCGCTCATTCAAGTAATTGAACTTTAATTTTGCCTATAGTACAAAGGCCATACAAATGTAGAAATATCTTTTGCAAAGTCTACAGTTGGAACTGAATTACAAACTAACTGAACAGGACAGGACATGTACGAAAGGATGTCAACAACCTTAGCACAGAATGGATTTTCTACTACCAAATCAACCCTACTGAATACTGCTCAACCCAAGCTACTGCACCTCATGACACATGTAAAGGAGTACTTAATTCCACAATGTAACTCTAGGTGAGGCCAGAGGTTCTTTTGCACAACCAATCAGCCCCTAACCAATTATGACAAGTAATACCACATTACCATTGAATCCTGTCTGACCTTCCCCTCCCAAATGAAGAAACAGGGTGGGGGGATGCACAGCAAACAAGATAAATCATAAATATTTTTTCACATAAACGACTCAATTTATTGCAGAAGAACTCAATGAAGACACGACACGACAAAATCCAGAGTAGAAAAATTCACCACTAGGAAGATTGTCCCTGCCAAACTACCTAGATGAAGCCATTTGTCCATAGAACCAATGTCTGAATTTTCACCTAATTTCAGTTTCGCAAAACACCGAAAACCTGTCGAATTAGAAGGGATACATCATTTCAGAGAAACAAGACATACCCCTTATATAAAATACAGATTTAGACTTATTTCATTGAAATTTCGAGCTTTCACCCTTTTTTAGCCCAAAAGCTGAATAATTGCTTAAAACCCACTTTTTTTTTTGCCAAAAGCCTTCAATTTTCTGCCAAATCAAGGTTGGTTATCAATAGTGGAGCATCCACTTCAACATTTGGGTGGACTTTTAAAGCATCATTTGGCCAAATTTTCCCAAATTTTGAATTGGAAGGTAAATCCCCAAATTGCTTCGATTTTCTCCGAAATTATTATGTTTCCTTGCTTGAATTGCATGATTAGCAATAGTTTATCACTATACTAACATCCAATGTGCATGACCAAATGATCAACATGGGTCTTGATGCAGATAAGGCTGCACTTATCTGGTTGGACCAACATGACCGGCTTTGGAAGTCAAAAGCCAAGAAGAACCGGTCCACAAGTTTTTGATCTAACAAGGGTTGGAAGTAGTTTAGTTTAATACTATGTCTTTTGTTTTATCATGTTTGTTTTGGAATAGGATACGTAGGAGATAGAGAAGGAGTCTGTTTCAGTGTTAAGAGTCTAAGTAGGAGTCTGTCTTGTTATTCTCTCTTTAAAAACTTGCATATACTAATGTTAGAGGAGGTGAATTATTTGAATGAGAATTAGTTTGATTTGTGCTTGTGAGCATGTGTGTTTTCCCTTTCCCCCCTGCTATTCTGATTTTCCCTTTCTTCCCTAAGGTTTCTCCATCAGATCTAGTATGTTGTTGAAATTGGGAATTGTCTTGGAACAAATTTTTGAAAAAGTTATATATATATATATATATATATATTGGTTGGTGTTCAACTTTTTATGTGTAGGCCGATCTACAATTCAGACCAGATGAAGAGGAAGATAGCAGGGATGCAGACATTATGAACTTGTTTGTCACTCTTGGAGGCTTGAATCCTGGGAGGGTAGTCGATATAGTGGTGATGAGGGAAAATTTCTCTGACCACAGCACGGCCAAGGAGCGTTCGAACTAATGCTGCACTACCACTCCAGCTCCTAATCAGGCCAAGCTACCACCTCGGACCTCATCAGGCCGAGCTGCCACCTCGGCCCCCATCATGCCGTACTACCACCTCGGCCTCTCCTCTGGCCGAGCTTCCACCTTGGCCCGGCACCATCAGGCAGGGCTCCCAGAAACGTGCTCTCATCCACTCTTGCATTCAAGGAACGTAATCCCTAGTCACAAAGACGGGACTCTATCCACTACACGTCATTAGAGGCATCCACTCCTCTCACAACCCACACCTCCAGAATAAGAGGAATATTCTTGAAAGATGCCCCGGAATATGGAATATTCCTAGAAACAGAGAGCCATTCTCCTTAAGGACTCCATGCCCAGCAAGACTCTCCACGAACTTCCCCCTCTCTCCACTCCATCGGTAGCCTATAAATACCAAGGTAAGCCTCCATTGTGGAGATCGATCACTTCTTTTGACTGAAAACTCTCTTGAGTATCTGCTGTGGAAAAATCTGACTTAGGCATTGGAGAGTCCCCCGTCGGGTCAGCCCGGCTCTCCCCTGTCTTCTCTTCTGTGCAGATCAGCTAGACCATCAGGAGCTACAGGAAGATCGGCTAGTCAATTTTTACCGCATCAGATTGGCGCCGTCTGTGGGAAACTGTTACAAAAAGCTACTTGGAATCAATGCAATTAAGGAGTGAGAAGGTCGTTTCCTCTGCAACAACACGAGTGAGGCCCTCTCGCGATTTACCACTTGAACATCCTCATCCACCTCCAATGGCAAATCAGGAGAATGTCCCACAGAGAACCCTCCACAAAGACCCCCGCAAGCCCAGCCTGATGCGGACGTTACCCCAGGAGAGGGAGATCAACGCGAGTGAAACCCTCAGCAATCTCGCCAAGGCTCGTCATCCCAAGTAACTCACCTAAATATAGAAGAATAGATGTAGAGCCTGCAACTGTAGGTGTTAGCAATAAACACTCTGGTACGGGACTTCATACGTCAGTTTGGCTCGGCACTCCCTATGCCCTAGTTCGGCTCAGCTCAGCTGCCTAGACCGGCTCCGGACAGGCAACCTCAAGATGAATCACCTGACAACAGTGTCACCCCTCAATCAACAACCAGGAGGGGATTGGTCAGAACGTCACATACAGTTCGCTTAATGCCACCCCGATCTCCCACCGAGAGACGCCAACAAGGGCCGCTTTCTACCCAAAATGGGAGGGCTCGTCGTTCCACACGTAACCGGAGTCCTGAGACACATGATGCCCATAGATCCACACCCAGGGTAGGGGGACGCCAGCGCTCGCCGCAAAAGTCAACTAAAGGCGCAAGTCCGTGTGGTGAGGGAAGCGAGAATGCCTTACAATGGACAGCTCGGGAAGCACCACCCTATGGGGGCCATCAAGACTCGCCTCCTAGGCCGGCCAGAGGCGCACGGCAGCAAGGCCAGGATCGACTTGGAAGGCGCCAAGACCGAGGAAGAAGCCCCAGAAGAGCTGAAAGGGAGCGCCGCTCCCCGAATCGCTAAGCCGAGGAAAGAAGGGACGACCTGGAGAGCTGCATCCAGCGTCTCACTGAAAGGGTAGAAGGAATACAGAGGCAAAGGCACCCGGCTGACATAACGGTAACCCCAACCCATAATGCACTATTTGATGAGCTGATAGATGCTGAGCTGCCACCAAATTTCGTGATACCTGTCTTTAACGTATATGACGGCACAACGGATCCCTATGATCATCTCCTGTACTACAATTCAGCCATGACAGTCCATGGGAGGTCAGACGCAATTCTCTGCCGAGCCTTCACAGCCTCAGTAAAAGGGGTCGCGCTGATGTGGATGTCGAACTTGCGGCCCCGGTCCATTCATAGCTATGAAGAGCTGACGAGAGCGTTCCTCACACGTTTCCAAGCTAGTATGAAGTAAAAGCAAACCATACAAAACGTGATGAACATAAGGCAGGGAGCAAGGGAGACTATAAGGGAGTTCCTTACCCGATTCACCAAGGCGACGCTAAAGGTAAAAAACCTACCAGAAGGAGTGGCGTATAGCACGTTGTGCAATGGAGTAATGCACCCTGATCTAGTCTAATCTCTTGCCCTCGACTTGCCAGAGACAATGCCCGAGTTGTTAAGACGTTGCAATCAATATGCCAACATGGAAGAAGTCATAGCCGCCAGGGGGATAGTTGATAGGGGTGACCAATTAGAGAAAGAGACGAGGAGGCCTCCGAGGCCTAGAGACGATTCCCACAAGCCAAAGAACAGAATAGATCGGCCACTTGATACAGCTGAACCCGAGCTATATGAGCTTGACTGTTCGCGAACAAACCTGCTCTTAGAGATCCAAGACCATAAGTATTTTCGTTGGCCCAGGCCAATGACGACAAAACCAGAGGAGAGGAACCCCACCGGTACTGTCTATACCACCGAGACCATGGACATGACACTAAAGACTGCAAGTCTCTGAAAAGGGAAATTGATGAGCTCATCAGGGTGGGGTACCTTAACAAGTATTTGAAGCAGAAGTATGGTGGGAACTGGCCCAAGCTGAGGAGAGATGAGGTCGGGCCGAGCTGAGATAGGACCGAGCTGCCCAAGGTACCAACTACGGACCGAGCTGACATGTATGGTAACCAGCCTGTGGGTCTAGCCATCCTGACAATCATGGGTGGACCCACGGCGGAATCAGTTAGAAAGGCCAAAGCTCATGCACGATTCGTATGCATCACGGAATAGCCCATTAAGGCCCTCAAGCCAGATCCACCCATTACATTCTCTAACATAGACCTGGAAGAGATGAATTGGCGTCACAACGATGCCATCGTGGTTCAATTAGTGGTGGCCAACCACCCCTTCCACAGGGTCCTAGTGGACACAGGAGCCTCCGTTGACCTAATGTCCTACGAAGCTTTCATGAAATTGGGGCTTGGCACCAGAGCCTTAAAGCCGGCCCCAGGACCCTTGTACGGATTTTCAGGCACACTAGCAGAGCTAGGAGTTGTTGACTTGCTGATAACCATCGGTCAGGGAACTCAAATGGCCACTACCATGGTTTGTTTCATAATCACCAAGATAGCCTCACCGTATAATACGTCTTTGGCCGGCCTGGTCTTAATGGCCTTAGAGCGCTTGTGTCCACCAAGCATATGAAAGTCAAGTTCCCCATCAGCAACGGAATCGGGGAATACAAGTCTAGCCAAAAGGAATCCCGGGAGTGCTATGCCAACTTCATAAAGTCTGTCAAAAAGCCATGCTTTGGCCTAGCATGTATGGTAAAAATCATCGATTACCATGATGAAAGCTTCCTGAACTGAGCCGACCCTGTTGAACAGATGCTCACTCTCCCAATTACTGAGGCCGAGCCGTCAAAGACTGTTCAGCTGGGAGCATTGCTAAGCCCCCAACGCCGCGACGAAATTTTAAACTTCCTCGGCGAAAACTCTGATATTTTTGTGTGGAAGGCTTCTGATATGCCAGGCATCTCAAGGGCTGTAGTTGAGCATAGTCTAGATGTTAACCTAGCTTCAAGCCTGTCCAGTAGAAGCGCAGGAACTTTGAGACTGAGCGGAACACCATCATCAACGAGGAGGTTGACAAGCTCCAAGCTACAGGGTTTGTGAGGGAAGTAAAATACCCAACCTGGCTAGCCAATGTAGTCATGGTTCCAAAGTCCAATAGGAGGTGGAGGATTTGCATAGACTACACCGACCTGAATAAAGCCTGTCCCAAGGACTGCTATCCCTTGCCCAGGATCGACTCCCTTATAGACTTAACTGCAAGTCACGAGATGCTGACCTCCATGTATGCATACTCCGGTTATAACTAGCTAAAGATGAAGGTGGAAGATGAGGAGAAGACTGCTTTCCTCACCACTCAGGGCAACTACTGCTACACTGCAATGCCCTTTGGCCTCAAGAATGTGGGAGCCACGTATCAGAGGATAGTGAATACAATGTTCCGAAGCCATATCCGAAGAAACATGGAAGTTTACATCGATGACATGCTAGTCAAGAGTGCAAAAGGCGCTAACCATGTGCTAGATCTGAAAGAAGCCTTCGATGTCCTACGACAAAACCAGATGAGGCTAAATCCTACCAAGTATGCATTTGGAGTGACCTCTGGGAAGTTCCAGGGCTTCCTAGTATCACAAAGGGGAATAGAGAAAAACCCCTCTAAAATTGAGGCCATTCAAGAAATGCGCCCGCCAAGAAACATCCGCAAAGTTCAGAAGTTGACAGGGTGCCTGGCTGCACTGAACAGATTCCTGTCCCAAGCTAGAGACAAGTGTATTCCCTTCTTCAAGCTACTAAAAGGAGGAAAAGGACACCATCAATTTTGCTGGATAGAGGAATGGGAAGCGGCTTTTAAGGAAATTAAAGCCTGCCTGACCAGGCCTCCCCTGCTGAGCCGTCCAGAGCCAGGAGAGGTGCTACAACTTTATCTTGCTACTTCCTCGGTAGCCGTTAGCACAGTTCTTATAAGAGAAGAGGGAAGGATACAGAAGCCTGTCTACTACGTGAGTCATGTGCTCCTGGATGCAGAAACACGGTACCTGAGAATTGAGAACTTTGTATTAGCACTGATCATGGCAGCTAGGAAGTTGAGGCCTTACATCCAAGCACACACCATAGCTGTATTGATGGATCAACCACTGAGGAAGTTAACAGCCCTAGCATAGCAGGACGTATGGTGAGCTGGGCTGTCGAGTTAAGTGAGCATAACATTGAATTCCGACCAAGAAGTGCAGTCAAGGGCCAGGCACTGGCCGATTTCTTGGTAGAATGAACACAGACTGAAGAAGAGACAACAGCAGAAGTCGATCCGGACAGAAAGTGGAAACACTTTGTTGATGGATCCAGCACCACAACAAGGAGCGGCGCAGGACTTGTGCTGCAGAGCCAGGAGGACTTCGCGATACAGTACGCCCTTAGATTTGCATTCCCCACAACAAACAATGAAGCAGAATATAAAGCCCTGATAGCAAGAATCAAACTGGCAAAGGCAGTAATGGCAGATGACCTGGTCGCACATAGTGACTCATAACTAATTGTGAACCAAGTCAATGGGCAATATAAGGCCAAAGAACAGAGAATGGCCAAATATCTGAAAGAAGCTCGTCGTCTGATTACCAGCTTCAACACGTTCGTAATGGAACAAGTTTCGCGAGAAGAAAACACAGTGGCAGATGCCCTCTCCAAACTAGCTACAACGGAACTCGGTGACTACGTAAGCTCGGTATACTTTGAAGTACTGGACAAACCTACCTATGAGCAAAAAGTGATGTGCAACAATACGCAGTCAGCCGAGCCGAGCTGGATGGACCCCATTACAGACTATCTGCGAGATGGACATCTCCCAGAAGATCAGACAGAAGCAAGAGCAGTTAAAAGAAGAGCATCCAACTCTACACCCTCTAAGGAGTACTGTACAAAAGGGCAATATCTTGGCCCCTGCTGAAGTGCCTACCACCGAGCAAAGCTAAAGACACTCCGAGAGGTCTATGAAGGAATTTGCGAAGGACACATGGGAGGAAGGGCATCGGCCTACAAGGTGTTGCGCAAAGGATTTTACTGGCAAAAAATGCAGCAAGATGCAATGGAGTTCGTCCGGCGATGCTTTAAGTGTCAAGTACACGCCCCAATACCGCACGTCCCAGCTACAGAACTTAGCTCCATAATCTGCCCGATCCCATTCGCGATGTGGGGAATGGATATCCTTGGACAGTTCAAGAAAGGCAAGGGCGGTGTCCAGTTCTTGATTGTAGCTATTGATTACTTCACTAAGTGGATGGAAGCGCGTTCCCTAGCAAAGATCACTGAGCAGGCAGTAGAAAAGTTCGTAAGGGACGTCATATACCACTACGGTGTCCCAAAAGTACTGGTCACAGACAATGGGCGACAATTCGACAATCGAAAATTTAGGCTCTTCTGCAGTAACTTTAACATTGATTTTCGAAACACTGCAGTGGCACACCCACAGTCGAACGGCCAGGCAGAAAAGGCTAACCACATACTTCTGGATGGGATAAAGAAGAGGCTGGACCGAGAGAGGAAGAATTGGGCCGACCAACTACTTAGTGTACTTTGGGCATATTGTACCTCAGCTCGGACCCCTACAAAGGAAACACCGTTCCTATTAGCATACGGGACTAAAGCCTTAACCCCTGTAAAGGTGACCCAAGCTTCGTTCCGATCGACAATGTTTGAAGCATCACAAAACGAGGCAGGGCTCCAAGCAAATATCGACTTCATAGACGAAGTTCGAGAAGAAGCTCTAGTGCAAAATGAAACCTACAAGCAAAAAGTGCAGTAGTATCACAACCGAAAGGTTCGGCCATAAGAATTCAAAGTAGGCGATTTGGTCCTTAGAAAAGCAGCTACTGCAGACCCGAGAAGTGAAGGCAAGTTAAGCGCGAACTAGGAAGGCCCTTACATAGTCTCCAAAGTGGTTCACCCCGGTACTTACCACTTGCAAACTCAGGGTGGTACAGCTATACCAAGAGCATGGAACATCAAAAATCTCAAAAAAATTTACCAGTAGATCACACTGAAGTCCCGCACGACTTGGCGTTAGTCTTATAGATTTTATATTGCCAACACCTTAGTGTTCATATTTCAATTATTCAATTTCATTCATGGAGCGGATTGGACTCTATTTCGAAGCAATGTATTTGTCACAAGTGCATGCCACATATCAATAAACGAAGAAGCTTCTCTTAAATACCCAGCTCACTTAGGACCGAGCTTCAGCTTGGCAACATCTAAGACCGAGCCCCTAGCTCGGCACTACCAAGACCAAACCCCAGTTTGGCATCTCAAGACCTTAAAACATCTAAGCAATTAGAACCGAGCTTCATCTCGGCAACGTCTAAGACCGAGTCCCAGCTCGGCACTACCAAGACTAAACCCTAGTTTGGCATCTCAAGACCTTAAACATCTAAGGCATTGACCGAGCCCCAGCTCAGCACTACCAAGACCAAACCTAAGTTTGGCACCTCAAGACCTTAAACATCTAAGGCATTAGAACCGAGCTTCAGCTCGGCAACGTCTAAAACCGAGCCCCAGCTCGATATTACCAAGACTAAACCCCAGTTTGGCATCTCAAGACAAACATCTAAGGCATTAAGACCGAGCTTCAGCTCGGCAACGTCTAAGACCGGGCCCCAGCTCGGCACTACCAAGACCAAACCCCAGTTTGGCATCTCAAGACCTTAAACATCTAAAGCATTAGGACCGAGCTTCAGCTCGGCAACATCTAAGACCGAGCCCTAGCTCGACACTACCAAGACCAAACCCCAGTTTGGCATCTCAAGACCTTAAACATCTAAGGCATTAGACCGAGCTTCAGCTTGGCAACACCTAAGACCAAGCCACAGCTCGGCACTACCCAGACCAAACCCCAATTTGGCATCTCAAGACCTTAAACATCTAAGGCACTAGGACCGAACTTCAACTCGACAACATCTAAGATCGAGCCCCAGCTCCGCATTACCAAGGCCAAACCCAAGTTTGGCACCTCAAGACCTTAACATCAAAGGCATTAAGAGCGAGCTTCAGCACGGTGTTATTACGGTCCAAGTCTAAGCATAACACTTTAAAAGATTAAGATGCATAAGATAAATCCAAGCTCAACTAGATACTGGAACTATGCTTACAGGGGAATGAAAGAGGCATAATGAAGGAAGAAAAAATATTTTTCATTAATAAAAGAGGGAAAAAACCCTCAAAATTACACTACTCCCGAAGGATACATTTACGTAAAAAAAAGGAGAGAAAATTACATCACTCCCGAAGGAAGGAGAAAGAGAAGGAAAAGGAGAAGATAACATCAGGATTGCGGAGATTGTGGGCTAGCTCAAAAAGGAGAGAGATGGTTCATTTGACAGCTTTAGGGTCGGCTTGGGTCACCTCTTCACCAACCTCGGCTTAACCAACAAGCTGCACTGAAGGAGCTGGGGCAAAAGAGCACTGCTCATAGTCCGACAGGTCGTAGTCTAGCATCTTGCCCAGGATGAACTGAATTGCGTCTTCTGAGCCGGCCTGGAATGAAGCGACGTTGACGTCAACTAACCATTTCTGACCAACTTCTGAGTTCAGCCACCTCTCAGCAATAACCTCATCGTTTGACGACAGCTCGGCCTTATGCTTCCTTTCCAGCTCAGCAATCTGAGCTGCAAGTTCAGCCTCCTTTCTGCTGGCCTCCTGAGCCTCGGCCAGCTCACTCTGGAGAGTTCCTTCTCCTTGACTAGGTTTCTATTGGTCCTGAGCTGTTTAGCAACTTCACTCTCCAGCTCGCCGGCTCTCTCCTCGCTATCCATCGCCCTTTGCTCCTCAGAACGGGCCCTTTTCTTCTCATTCTCCAGCTGACCCGTGGCTATCTAAAGATCCCCACGAAGACGCTTCACCTCGTCGTCAGCCTTAGCACGGCCAACTGCCATGCTCTCAAATCGTTGAGCTGCCTCAACCTCAAAAGCAAAACTCTACAAGGACCCAACAGAATAATAAGTACTCGAAATATCAAGTGAACACGAAAGAGAGAAGCGGGGAATACTTACGTAACCCATCCGAATGTAGATCTAATCCGCGAAGTCAATGTCAGACAACTTCTTCATGCGGGCAATGTCCCTCTTGGGACGGCACCGACGACACCAGACCCGAGCAGTGGTGGAGTCCAGCACGGTGCCGTTCTCCATCAGGTCCCCCCAGGGATCCACGGGCTGCTTCCCCATCCGAGCCACCTTGGGAGGGTTGCCGTGCTGCGAGTCATCAATGGGCTAACGCCTCCTCTTCTGGCCATCCAAGCCCATAGTAGCTCAGTCCGGTGTGCCGGTCTGACCCGGCTCCTTTTCTCCTGAGCCCACTGGCTCCTTACCCTTGAGAGAGCCCGGAGTCCCGTGCCGAGCTGAGTATTGGATGGGCGGGGCATCTCTTTCCCGGGCTTACCCCCAATAGTGATTGGCGAGGCCTTATTACCCACGCCAGTGGGAGGGGCAGCCTTAGCGCCAAGGCTTGGGCTCGTCATGGCCTTGCCCTTGTCGACAGTCTTCTTGGAGGCCTGCTCGGCCGCTTCCTTCTTCCTCGCCTCCACCGCCACCACGGCAAGGGCTTTGTTGTCAACCTTTACGTTCACCACTGCAAAACAAAGATGAGCCGAACTTAATCAGTATGAAGGTCGAGCTGAATTATTATGAAGACCGAGCTGAATTAGTATGAACTGGACTCAATCAAACCCTCACCAGGGACTTCACTCAGCTCCCAGTCTCGGAGGAAGTCTTCGTCCTGCAGCATTCGGACGTCCACAGCCTCCCCACCCAAACACATTTGATATATTTGGAGGTCGTCTGGGGATAGCTTGGGAGCTCGGTTCAGCACCGAGTGTGGGCCTTACCCAGCTGCTTTTGAAGGGGTTCCCCTCCATTGCCACGTAGAAGTACCTCTCCTTCCACTTATTCACCAAGGAGGGCATGTTGATAAACATCTTCAGATCGTTGTAGGGACTTCCCCTGTCCCTCTTGGTGAAGTAGTACCACCCCGAGATGTGCCTCCTCACCAAGAACATCTTGCGGAAGACGTCCAACGTTGTACTTCGGCCCAGCTTCGAGACAAACACCTCAAAGCCAAGAATAGTGCGCCAGGAGTTCGGTGTAAGCTGGCTTGGGGCGAGACACCAGTACTCCAAGACCGAGCTGACCAGCTAGGGCACCTGGATCCTAAGGCTGCTCTGGAAGGTGACGTCGTAGAGGGCCACCTCGTCCCCAGAGGAGTCTACACGTTCATCTTTATCTGGGAAGCGCATCACCACGTAATCAGGGATGCCATACCGACCCCGGATCAAGTCTAGAACCTTGGGCGTAAAGATGCTCGGGGTGTTGACTGCGATTTTCTTTTCTCTGGAGAATGAAGCAGAGCCTTCCCCCTCAGACTCTGCTAGGCCTACCTTAGGAACTTCAGCACCTGATGGGCTTACCACCGAAGTGCTAGTTGCCGCGGCACTGGGGGGGCTGAGCTGGGGCAACCGAGCCAGGATCACCCATGGTTAGGACAATCTTAGGCGAGACCACCTCCATAAACTCAGTACCCGAGCTACTACCAGAGCCTAAGCTGCCACCAGAACCTGAGCTGCAGTCAGAGCCTGGACTACTGGAAGTGTCGTCACTGGAGGACGAAGGATCGGGAATTGGACACTCTGGGTGGTTTTCCCCAGGCCTCACGGCCATCAAGGGGGTCTAGCTAGGAGAGTCAAGGTCACGCACGGACGCCATATCGAGATCACCAGGCTGACGCTAGGAAACACGGAGGGCTGAGCAAAAGAAGAACGACGAGTCACTACCATAATGCGATCTTACTTACTGGTTGTAGGACGAGCTTGAAAGTGACGCGCTTGAGAAGACGAGCTGATGAGGACGAACTGGTATGAGAAGCTGGTTGGTGGTGTTCGAGACGCCGGGCTGCTCTGAGACTCTGTAGATGTCCGCGCTGAGGCTAGGAGCGAGTTGAACTGACTTTAACACAAGAACAAATGCGAAGTATTCTGAAAAAAAAGTGTCCTATTTATAGGTGAAGCCGGTGGAGAATGGACGGCTAGATCTGGCTGAGATCAACAGTGAACCAAAGCAGCCTCTTCGCCTACTCGAGGTGAAGTTATGGTGTTGTGACACATGGCAGAACCAGTACATTTCACGTTTAACGAACAGCGCACGATCGTGAAAGTCAACCGTATTTAATGCTCTAGCTGTCCGAACTAAACTGCTAGAGCGGAGGGCTAGTGATGAGGGAAAATTTCTCTGACCATAGCACGGCCAAGGAGCGTTCGAACTAATGCTGCACTGCCACTCCAGCTCCTCATCAGGCCGAGCTGCAACCTTGGACCTCATCAGGCCGAGCTGCCACCTTGGACCTCATCAGGCCGAGCTGCCACCTCAGCCCCCATCAGGCCGTACTGCCACCTCGGCATCTCATCAGGCCGTACTGCCACCTCGGCATCTCATCAGGCCGAGCTACCACCTCGGCCCCTATCATGCCGTACTACCACATCGGCCTCTCCTCTGGCCAAGCTTCCATCTCAGCCCGGCATCATCAGGCAGGGCTCTCAGAAATGTGCTCTCATCCACTCCTGCATTCAAGGAATGTAATCCCTGATCACAAGGACGGGACTCTATCCACTACACGTCATCAGAGGCATTCACTCCTCTCACAACCCACACCTCTGGAATAAGAGGAATATTCCTGAAAGATGCCTCGGAATATGGAATATTCCTGAAACCAAAGAGCCATTCTCTTTAAGGACTCCACACCCAGTAAGACTCTCCACGGACTTCCCCCTCCCCACTCCATCAGTAGCCTATAAATACCAAGGTAAACCTCCATTGTGGAGATCAATCACTTCTTTTGACTGAAAACTCTCTTGAGTATCTGCTATAGAAAAATCTGACTTAGGCATCGGAGATTCCCCCGTCGGGTCAGCCCGGCTCTCCCCTGTCTTCTCTTCTGTGCAGATCGGCTAGAGCATCAGGAGCTGCAGGAAGATCGGGTGGTCAATTTTTACCGCATCAGGTGGGTATGGGCAATGGCATGCATCCTTCATTGCCCAATATTCTAGTACTGAATATGGTGAACATGGTATGTGCGGTGTTTATGGTAGATATGGCCAGTATACTGGTGTACTGGTGTACTGGTGTTTTTCATGCCCACAATCTGAAGGTCATTCACACAGTGGACCATATTTTGTGAAGAGCAACTTCTCATCTCAACCACCCAATAATGTGTTTGCTCCACCAAGCAGTAACGGGGGGCCCACATACTTATGTTTACATACCAGTGATTTATACCCTAGGTTGGACTACCTTGCATTTGTTGATGATTTCACCTATAAGGCTGCTGTAATGGACTTCGAGAGAACCATCAATGCTTTAATCTTCCTACCAAATCAATCTACTTCACCTCTCAATCATGAAAGCTCCTGCGGAACATGGAAGCTTCACATTATGAAATCATCTTTCCACTTGAAAAGTGAATTTACAGGAAGATTTTAAATTGTAACCAGCATCCATCAAGGAGGAATGTATGTAATTGAGCTTTCCATTTCCTCATCAATGATCCTTCCAAAATCTTATTCAAGTACTAATCTCAGACTACCACTTCAGAAATGCAGGAAGTTCCCCTAGAAAGCAATAACTCTTTACCAAACATCATACTATGAAGAGTAGGCAAAGACTTGACTATATGAAAACCTAAATAGGATGTTGGCTCCATATTTTAAAGATACCCTCAAGGCCTCAATGCTATGTCACCATTGTCGTTTGCCAAATAATGCTTATAACACCACTCAGTTTACATCTCTTCATATATCTAGCCCACCAAAATCGTGTGGCCTACAAACACTTCTCCAGTTTACAAAGTGGAATCATTTTGTCAAATCTTGTCCATCACTGCAATAGAAAATCTTCAAACATTTTGCAAACCACTGCCAGCCATGGTTCGAGAACTCAATCGAAACCTGCGAAATTTTACAGGTTTCGACCGTATCATCAGGGGTCCAAACAATATGTCCTGTGACTTTTAAAAGTCATATGTTTCGACCAAATTCAACGAAATTTCCCATGTTTCAGTCGAAACATAGGGAAATTTCGACCAAACCAACTGGTTCTATATAAGTTAGTTTGAAAAGAAACTCAAGCATTCAATTAGCAGAATTCGGCCCTCCTTAGTTTTTTCTCCTAGGAGTGGGAAACTTGGAGAAACAGTGGAGATTTCCATTTTTTGCCTAACAAAGTTGAATCTAAGGGTGGTTCTCATCTAGGTTGAGATACATAGCTGATGTTGATGATGCATCTTATAGATGGGCAGTGACAGACTACCAAGACAATTGGGCCCAAAACATGTCATGGGAAGCATATGTGGTGCATTCAGAGGAGCGACTACTACATCTGCAGTGGTACGCAGCTCGTGGGACGGAACCGCCTAGACACTCTACTTGGAATTGACTTACGAGTGTTGAGTCTTGAGTCTTAAGTCTTGAGTCTTGAGTCTTGAGTCTTGAGTCTTGAGTGTTGAGTATTGAGTCTTGAGTCTTGAGTCTTGAGAGTGTTGAGATGATACAATATTTTATTTATTTTGGATTATGTATTATGTATTGTTGTGGATTGTAGACTATATATAGTCTAGACTATGTAATTATGCAGTTAGGGGTGTCAATTTCAAGCCCACACTGGTAAACCCGACTGAGCCCAACACGTTTATGGCCTGACCTAGACCGGCCCGATTAATCAACGTGCTGAGCCCGACACATTTATAAATAGATAGTACACAGTGCAGCCACCTAGCCTGACGGGTGCCTGACCGGCCTGACACATTTACAAGCCCGATTTGAACCGACTCCTTTAAGCCCGACCTAGCCCGACACCTTTAATACTAGTATTTTTTTTTTCTAATACTATTTGTATTTAGTGCTAAGGCTATGTGATATGTACAATTGAGATGGTGGCAATTGTTATATGAACATTCATCTTTTTTATGCATAGTTTAATTGATTTGAATTTACTAAACTTGGGTTATGTATATAGTTTTATTGATTTGAGTTTCGTGGGTTGAAGATCGAGTACCTTAATAATTTAGTTACTTTGCCCATCTTTGGCTTAATTCATTTTAACTATGAAATCTTTTTCTTTATTATGCCCATCATTCCCGATTAAAGCCCTAGACTGACCGGCCCGATTATTAACCGTATCATGCACGCGCTAGATAAGCCCATTTAGATAAATGGGTGTTCACGGTGCAGCCCTAGAAATTGGCCGAACCCGACTAGGCCTGACCGAGACAAACTCAGCCCGACCGCTTGACACCCCTATGTAGTATAGTTTCAGAATTTCAGTCAACAACTTAGCATAATGATTACCGAACCTTTGGTTCACCACACAAGTATGAATTTATATGTTTTTTTTTTATGAAACTAATTATGTGAATGTGTTAGAAATGTCTAAAATAAGATGTACACAAAAAATAGGAAAAAAAAAACACTATTTGGGGGATCGAAACCTAAGTTTCCACCAAACCGGAAAAAATTCCTTGGTTTCCTCGAAATTTCTCAGGTTTCTACCGAAATTTCAGTCTCCCCAAGGGTCGAAACCCGATACCTTGAACCTTGCTGCCAGCATCTCATGGAATAGAAATACAAGATAAGAGGAGCTGATCACAATTAGTTTGGAGAAGTGTCAGTTGAGTTGAGTTGAGCTTGATGCCAACATCTTAAATAGAGATTCGATATAAATTGGACTTCCAAAGTGGCTCTTACCAAATGGATGCAAAATCATGTAACCAGCAAACGAGGAGAAAGTCATCTTTCCACAAGGCCAATATGTTCTTTACCCATTCAACCACTAGATCCCAAATGCCATCAAAAGCCCCAAATTATTTTATTCTAATTTTCGTTTTTAGTAAATAAAAATATATTGTTAGAACTTAACGAGCATGGGAGTCTTACAAATTTAAAGTGAACCCCACCCAAACATAAAAATTAAAAAAATAAAAAATAAAAATAAAAATGGAAATAAGGAAAAATATACTTATGACTAAATCTATTAAAAAATAAAATAAAAAAGGTAAAGAAATACTGATTATAGAGCATGTGCTGTCAGCTATGCTAGAGAGAATCAGCAAAAATAATATGCTCCAAATCTTTAGAGTTTGAAAAGTATTATTACTTTTATATATATTTATATCCATAATTTGCACTTCATTTTCTTTAACCATTTCATTTCCCAGTTTATTCTTTTTGTTTTTTCTGTCTCAAAAGAAAAATTAATAATAATAATAAATAAATAAATTGCTGCAATGCTCTATTTCAATAATACCATGTAAAAAAAATTAAATCAAAACACTGTATCAGCTTTAATAATTCAAAATTTGGTGAAGTCAACTGAAGTTTCAATCATAACCTCAGTCAGTTGAATTGCTTACAATCAGAGGTATCAATAAAAGAGACAAAGCAAATCAAATTTCGACATGAGTTAACCAGTTAATTTATCATACCCCAATATGCTCAACAATTGAATCTTATCAAACTTGTGCCCAACAAAAAGAAGCTCATAACCTCATGATAGGGAAGTACAGACCTAAGCGTTAACACTCTACTATCTAAACATAAAAAGCCAGGGAACCGGACAATCTAGAAGTGAAGGACAATGCATTCCATAGTCCAGTAACTAGTCAACACTATATTTTACATCAACAATGCATATCCAACAAAGAAGTAAGCAAACAATGATGAAATAGAAATCAAAATCCCAAAAAAATAAAAACAAAAAACATGTAGAAAAACTTACTGGTCTTCCAAATTTGGATAGCTCAGCAACTTTGGCTCTCTGCTGACCTGGATAACCTACATATGAACGGAAAACAAATCAAACTCAAAAACATTGACAATCTTTTAATGTAAAATAAGGAGCCAATGCAACATATACTGATATGCAGTTGCTTAAATTTTCCCAGATAACTAACATAGGTCAAAGGCCTTTATTTTTTTACTTATTTTGAGTTATTTCTAGCTCTGAAGCCACAATGATAGGGGGTCTCCACCATGTCGATAGCCAGAATGGAACATCTAAACTGCTCATATATTGAGTTGAGACCATTTATACATGCATTTTCGGAACATTTCTTCTTGGCATACCATCCAAAAATAACGTAGGAAAATATGCAGACAAAACTAGAAGCAACTCAATTTTTTTATCACATATGAGCAATTACAGAATGCACTTTGCATTTCCCTTAAGGAGAGGGGGGGGGGGGAGCCAAATATTATTTCACGATGGAATAGTGACAAACGGCCCCTAACCATGTAGTTATGATGAACAGGGGGAAAAGATAATTATAAAGAAGGGCGAGGGTTCGCTGAGCAACTGCCACAGAGGAGCACACCAATGAGGTGCGGCGATATGGTTTCATAATAGGAGGGCAACGAGGTCATTTCATGTGATGAGGAGAGAGATATAAAGAGATGGTGCTAGCATTTCCTCCACTGGCAGCTCAGAGAACCTCTTCCCTTTAAAGAATTTTCCAACTCCAAAAACCCATTCCTGAAGTCATAATGTGACAGAATCAATATATGAGACTGATTCATTCATCTTTACCACCTAGAAGATGTCACTCTTATTGATGAGATTAAAGGGAAAATCAGTGGGCAATCTTATTTAGACATATTTACCGGGAGGCCAACGAAGTAGTATGTTGAAGGATGATTGCAACAAAAGATCTTCTAATCAGACCTATTTGTAGGAATTATTTAGCAGCTGGTGCAAAATCTTCTAAGAAAGGACCTGAATACATATTTTAAAATGTCAATGAAATTACCGGTAAAAATAACAAGACCATCCATGGATACCCTTGCCAGTTCTGGAAGAGTTTTGTTGAGGTACTTTGGAGACAAGTAATCCAGAGCATCTGACACAATAACAAGTGAGAAGGACTTTGCACTGTAGGGTAGAGGAAACTTAAGATCAGCCACACGCACAATGCCCTTGCGCACAAGACTCTTGCAGGTAGCATCAGCATCTTCCATGTCATATGGTTCCACACCCCAGGCTTCTGAATCCTCTTCTTTTATCAATTTATAGACCACTGAACAAGTGTCAGGGCCTACGTGCAAAACTTTACGCATGGCTTCACCATATGCTTTCTTCAGGAAAGGTAAGGCTCTCTGAACTTCTGACGTAGATGAAAGATCACCTGCAAACAAGGACATAAATTGAAATCTACAAATTGGTGATAGATGACCCCGCCTGAACAAATCAGGAGACCAGCTTACATTATATTGAATATCAAAGAATAAGAACAGTGCCAAATGTTCCTTGTAAATCACTTATTGCAGCTTATCCATGCATTTTTTGGAATCAACACACATTTCTTTTTGTCAGTTTATAAATAAAAAAATGGAGATTACTGATAGTTCAGTATCTCTAGACAAATAACGATCCTAACACAGGTTAAAAATTAATCAAAGCAGATATAAGTACAAATTTTTTTTTTTTCTTTTTTTGAATGAAATGTTAAATTACAAGAGGAAAATAATATACAAGGGGAAGAAGGGAGGGGGGGGGGGGGAGGCTACAGGCAACAAAGAAGGGGGAGCAAACCCAAATAAAGAGAAGGGGGAAACAGCCTCAAAAAGCCATGCTACAGAGACGATAGGGGGGAAGAATGGAGGAGGGGAGGCCCAGGAGACAACAATGAGCATGTTCCTTGGGATATCTCTAACCGTGTGGTGGTGGAGGGATCCCAACTTAGAGCTAACATCAAAGTAGATGACATTCCAAATCATATCAAAGAACGGGACTTGGAAGTCCATCTACGGAGATTTCTCTCCAACCAGAGGTAGTATATGGTGGCACAAAAAGCAAGCTTTCCAGAAGTGCCACATACAGTGGAGCCAGCATGTCATATCAACCTTGAGTCATTCTCGACTAAGGGGGAGGATCCTTCTGATAGAAGGCCAACAGTGCCTGAGGACTCTCTTCCAAATGATAGAGGAGAAGGTGCAGGAGAAGAAGAGGTGGTCCACATCCTCAGACCCATTCCAGCAAAGACAGCAAGAAGGGGGGACCTAGATGTGGCGATGGTTGAGAAAGGACTGCGTCAGTAGGTAGTTAAGGATAGCACGCAAAGCCGCGAAGTTGTGGCAAGGGATATGACCTTTAAACCAAATGATCTTGTGTTAAAGAACAAGAGGGCCTTTGGATTAAGCAAAGTCCCAAGCTAAGGATGAGGTGAATGTACCAGTGGGGGAAGAAGTCCAAGAGATTTTGTCTTCTTCCCCTGTGGCCGGGGGGAAGGGGGGACGGAAGACGTCTATGGGGGGGAGGGGGGACAGCCACTATTAGATGAGGTGAACGCACCCGTGGGGGAAGGGGTCCAAGATATTTTTTCTTCTCTTCCCCTATGGCTAGGGGAATGGGGAGGGAAAATCAGATGTCTGCAGCGGAGTGGGGGAGGAGGGGAGACCGGGAGAGGGGACCAGCCACTATTAGAGATAATGGAGGAGACAGAGGAATTTCTACCCAAACCAGAAGAGTAAAATGACTCTAGGGCTGGTAATAGAGAGGAGGATACCCGAGGGGTGCCAGGGGTCAAGCCAGAGTGAGGTAGAGGTGCCATTACCAATGGAAGTGGAGATTGCTCTAAGGCAGTGGGTCTCATGTTGAGAATGTTGCACCAGACCCAAGAGGCGTTAGGGCCAGGAGAAACGGTCCAGAGGGAGTCGTTCTTGAGGAGGGAAGAGTAGACCCTAGAGACCCAAATGGTATTTTGCTTGGACATGATCTTCCAAACATAGTTTTTAAGGCGTTGCTAAGGCGTCGCCTTACTAGTGCCTTGGCGTTGATGCGGTTTAGAGATGGTAAGGCAGTACTCCGCCTTATGTGAAGTGGCGCCTTATGGGTTTTTTTTTTTTTTTTAAACACGTTAAAATTACTTGATAAAGATTCCAAATATAGATTTTTTATTGGTAGGTGTATGGTTTTGTTAACACTTGAGATGTGCGGGATCAGCTTTACTCCACCAAAAATAACCAAAACAAACAAAACAAAAACACGATTCACAAACAGGGTTTAGATTTTGTCAAGGGTTTTAAGAAAGGGCTTTGAGAAGGAATCAAGGAACAAGGAGGAACCACTGATTTAGGCGACTATTTTGCTCCGGCAACAGTGAGCTTCATTCTTCTTTGTTAGGAGTAGAAATATAGAAGATGATCTTAGGGCTTAGGCACTCATTTTGGCATCACAGAAGTAAGTTTAATAAATACTTGTATTTTTTATTTCTTTTCTTTATATTTATAATTTTGTTTCATAATTATGTGTTTATATTATATGTTAATATGTTATGATGATTGATGATTGATGATTGATGAAGATGAACTTAGTTTATTCACTTTATTGATTTTTTTTCTTGATGAATATCTTAAATTGGTTGAATTTGAGCCTTTAATATTTATTTAACATATGAGTAATGGGATTCAACTAGGATTTGAGCCAAATAGATTGGTTTTATAAAAAAATTACACAGGAGCGCTTTAGTCAATAAGGCGACGCTTTATGCACGTCTTATCGCTAAGGCGCTCCGAAAGACCCTCAAACGCCTCCGTTGCCTTACCGCCTTAAAAACTATGCTTCCAAATGAGTTTGAGGTTACCCACAGTGTTGACTTCCTGGATGCATCTTAATCCCAGCCCTCCTTCCGATTTAGGGAGGCATAAAGAAGCCCAGCAGATAGGTTGGAGGAATTCGGAGGAGTCAGTTTCTTTCCATAGGAAGGAGCAGATAAGCGATTCAATGGCTTTGGTGATGGAGGGAGGGAGAGCAAAAACACCAGACCAGTAGAGTTACATAGACTAGAGGACAGATCTGGCCAGCTCAAGACCCCTCGCATAGGAGAGAAGTTTGTTTTTCCAGAGTCGGAGCTTTTTTCTAATGAGGTCAAGCATAGGGGTGCAATGATGGGCCGAAAGCTTGGTGGGAATGAGAGGAAGACCAAGGTATTTAACAGGGAGAGAGCCATGGGTAACGCCCGCAAGATGTAGGAGCTTTGCAAGCTTCCAAGACTCCAACGAGGAAAAAAGGGGATTTGAGAAGATTATTTTTTAGACCAGAAAGGCTTTAAAGAGAAGGAGAGAGGAACTGATGGAATACATGGAGAGAGAGGACAGCTTAATTTAGTCTGATTCTCAACCAACTTTTGTTTTTTTATATAATTAGCAACCAGGAATGTCTAATGGACTTGTTCTGTTTAGAGAGGAAACAAGATATGCAATCAGCAAAAGTCACATCCCCATCCTCACCCCCAAAGAAAAGGTTCTTAAGGTATTATACACTATTGGTATAAGAATCAAGTATCAGTTATTAAACAAAACATCCACAAATTTTGGAATATACTAGAATATTACTTCACATTGTAAACAGAATGGCAAGTCATGGAACCCACAATACCCCCCCCCAACCAAAGAAAGAAAAAAAAGAAAGGTAAGGATAGACAAACTTACCTTCAACCTTGCTAAGAGCTTCTCTATCTCCACCAAGTCCACCTATAATACGAGAACTTAAGAAGTTAACTACCTGCTACATCAAACACAGCCCAACAGCATGAAGACAAAATATATACTAAATGTAGAGCAGTAGCTAATCTGTTCCCATAGCTAATTTTCCCCTTACTTGCCATGTGCATATAGAATATCCACATTCATTTTTTGGAAGGGTGTTAGCTTATAAACCTTTGGACCGCAATGAAAATGCTTGTAACCAGCTCCAATACAAACCTGAACCACTATAAGAATAGGCAATAAGAAGGAAGCCGCCCTGAAAGTCAAAATAACACCAAAATCAGGAGTCCACCATAAAATCCCATCCCAATAAGTAATGACTTGCTCCCATAATCATAATCCCAAGAAGATATCAGTTATCTACAGATAAATACTACTAGAGGAAAAAAAATAAGTTAAAGAACTGTAATGATATATGAGGGAATACCACAAGTACAAGCCCAATTGATAGCAAAGGTGAAGCGCGTGATTTCTGATGCAATGCGCTCGCAAATGGAATGCCGCCATCTGCAGGACGTCTGGCAGGATTTACTGGCCTTCTGGACATGGCTGCTGGTCGAAGTAGTGGCTAATCAACAAGTCTTTAAGCTGATTGAAGAGTGAAGAAAAATGGGGGACGGTAGTTGGGGGGAAAGGAAAACGAAGAATCAGATTGAGTTATCTACAACAATAAACCACATGGTAATAGTCCAAAACTTCATGACAAACTAATAGGCATGAATTTCCTACCCCAACCTACCAAATTAAATGCTTCTAAGCTATGAGTAAAGACCATATTAGACACTTGAATTCCAAAATAGAATGCAATAGCAAAATGTGAAAATTTTCACAAAAACTATATAACATGAAAGAATCAAATTATTCCAGATCATAGCATCCCAATTTCTGGGTTTAGTCCAGCTGAAAGCTCAAAAATTAGATTGAGAAGATTAAAATTTAAATATACTCACACGCTTCAGAGTCCGAAAAAAGAAAAATATACAAATGAATCTGAAAAGCGCATCAAACTTCCCAAAAAGAAAATGTGAACTTAAAGCCAAAAAGTCGGAATTGAATTCCAAACAGATCCGACACAATTGCGGTAACTCGTTCTCATTCTCCAAACCTCATAATGTAGGAAGAAGAACACGATAGTGATTCAGCTCATAAATTTGAAACGTGTAGTCATGCACCGATTGGATTCAAATAAATGCAACGCATTTTTTCAACAAATTTGAAGATCAATTGGAGCATACAATGAGAATCAAAAGAAAAGAAAAAGAGGGAAAATTTCAAGGTAAGATACAGAGGTTTTTCTTTAAACGTACATGTGATGATGACGATGATGATGATGATGAAAAAGAAGAAGAAGAAGAAGAAGAAGAAGAAGAGAAGAAGAAGCCGATTAAGAACGTGGGAGGAATTGCGAGTAGCAGGATCTGGTGGATCTGTTTCCGGAATGTATTCCACTACTATTCTTAGCTCTTCAGAGTCCAGAGGAAAGTATTAAGGACGAGATGGAGACTCCTAAAAGTAGAGTGATCCCCCTCCTCCCTGTCGCCGTTATTGTTTTCTTGTTATTTCGTTTTTTATTTTTTATTTTTTATTTTCTTTGGTTTCCTAATACCAATAGTGTCGGCGCTTATGCAATTGCAAGTTGCAAGGCAGTCGAGCTCGGGTCAAGTATCAACTACACGGATGTGACGGTTTCACGTATGGTTTTTTCCAGGAAAATTAAAACTGAAGGCTTTAAGGTCACGGTGCGTACGTAAAATTTGGTTTCCAATGCATCTCATATTTCACCGACATACAGGGCTGAGGATGGCCATGCCTGCGCGTGCTAACAGCATGCACCAATGGGGAGCGTGGATGAGAGGGATGGGGTGGTCTTTTCCAAGGGGTGAGGAGAGTGGTAGACATGTGGCTGTACACAGTTCTAACATACCCCAACCTTTTCCTTATGGGTTCCACATGTTACGAGTTGGATTGATAAGAAAAAGAAATAGAATGAAATAATAAGATATGCAATTTGGGAAAAAGAGAGCTACCCACTTGTGTGTGTCCATGCTTAGATATAGGCGAGCCAAAAAAACTGTATTACCCCTCCCTCATCCCTTGCACTGAAAATGCTTTCGCGTGACCTCCAATTGGTCTATGTACTGGTACAGTGACCGTGCAAACAAATAGCTTCTCTTGCCCATGTAATTTTTAATGGGTAAAAATTGATCGAAGAGAGAGGAAATGAGAATGGGGTGGGATTCTATGAGAAGTATAGAAAACAGAAAGAATAGAGAGACGCACAAAATCAATTTTTACATGAATAGTGTCAAAGTCCTAGGACTTTGAAATCTGTGGGTTGCCCTTTCTCTTTGTTGAACTGGCAACTATCTTGATCATTTGCCAGGAAACTCGCTGGCATCAAGGCCTGCAGCAGACAATGAACGGGTAGATTTAAGTTGTGGGTTCATCCGTTCATTCCCAAGATGAGCCAACAACTTTTCTTTCTTTACCAATATTGGATAGGACTTGCCACCTCTCAGAAGTAGCTGAACTGCGCAAAACAAGCGTTGGTCATTAGGTATCCACTCCACTAATTATTTCAACTAAACTTTGATTCAGAGATGTTAACACCAGGCTTGAGTGTCTTATGCCCTGCTCTGGAACGCAATTATGTAGGCTTGTAGATGGAATGAATTGTCGTTGTTGAACACCCAATCGAACTTGATAGTTACAGCGTCACTTCGTAATAAAAATCTCATCTTTTCTATCTGGGAAGAAAAGCGAAACCACATTCGTGCGAATCAGACTGGATTGCCGAGCAAAGAAACAAGGCAAGGTGCAGCTCAAGAATTTCCCTCTCAATAAAATGACAAGCATAGATATGCCTATCATCTGAACTTACCATGCCACTTATATGCAAACATTCTAGCTTCATATACTCTCATTCCAAACTTCAAATCCATTAAGTGTAAAATTCTTCAATAACTTCCAAGATAAATGTCCTGCTAACTCGAGAGAATAAACAAAAAAAGGGCATAACTCACCATAAAATGGTTTTGACGACTTTTGAGCATATAACGAACTTGCAAATGGTATACTTGTATGATATAACTGAACTAACACTATTTGATTTTTTTTTTTTTTTTTTTTTTTTTTTTTTTTTCGTTTACAAGAAAGGAAATTGCAAATGGTATTTGATTCATTCCATCAAAAATTTTATTTTAACGTATTCTACAGGCAAAGTAGACATGTACTGCAGTCGATACTCTTAGATTGCAGTCGCATATAAACTAGCAATCAAATTATTTGTTTCTTACGGTAACAAACTCATGAGATAGTAATAGTTTATGTTACTTTAAAAACTTCCCCTCTTAAACGAGAAAAATTCAGCAAAAATAACTGAAGCCTAGCAGTAGCAGGAGTTCCTCCAGCATTGTTGGATAGCCATGTGCATATAGGTTTTTCAACCATCTTGGCACCTTTTTAAACTGTACAACTCTTCAAGGCAGAATATTCAACTGTGTCTACAGGCCACCTAGTGAAAGACCAACCAAAATGGATCAATTTATGTAAGCTGTGAGCACTCCAGGCACTTGATTAAAAATGATTATCTAAAACAGAATATGACTCTCCTTCCAATTCCAGTAAGTTGAAAGAATATACTCAACGAATACTTACTAGAGTTCAACTGCTGTACCAGTGTCCTCAGAACGAGGTGGTCTCCATTTACGATCTAAGGTCTCCCTTTTCACTGTTTTCTGTATCTTTAGTTTCTCGTCAATGAGGTATAGCAACTCTTGCAACCCAACTCCCGTGATAGAAGATGTTTCCACATGTTGAAGACCTTGAAATTCAGAGCCTGGATTAGACGTGGTTTTCCAGGCTTCAGGGGACTCCCCTTGATGCTCATCCCGAGTCTCCAAATCCTCCATGCCATCACCCTGTTCATCACCCAAAGGTTGTACACTCTCAGGAGATGACAGCTCAGATGCACCATCATCCTCGTCAATGGACTCACTGGGTGACATTTCAGACACTACATCATCCTCCCCAGCTTCTGAGAAACTAGAAACTTCATCATCCTCTCCTTCACCCAGATATTTGTCAGCTCCAGCTTCCTTCTCTAGGAGATCTACCTGAGCAGGTTCCATAATCAGACACCCCTTGATGCCAAAGATGCCAGAAGAATGCATGTCTGGTAGTTTTAATTAAAGGGAGCTGTTTTCCTGGATGGACAGCCCAGTATGGAATCTAGGATAGCCCACGTAGTTGTTCCACATGGCAGGTCAAATGGGACAGAAATTTTTGGAGAGGTAGGCCCAAAGGTCCCCTGTTAACATGTATTGTTTCACCCACATGGAGTTGACCAAGTGGCAAAGTAAAGCAGTAAAAAAATCCAGAACTACTGTGTGCACCAATACATAGTAGGTTAGATAATGGAATTTGAGTCGCAATTTGACACGTGGCCAGTCCAAGGCACTCCCTACATATCCAATGGCTGGAATTGCCACTACACTCTTCCATGTGGCACAACTAGGTCTAAAGCTCATAGATTCCATGGTGGACTCACTGGATTAAGGAGTCCACGGAACATTTGCCTTAATTCACATGGCAATGATCTGCCAAAGATGATAGATGAAACATCTACCAGGTGAAGAGTAATACCTTATTCCAAACTTCAATCATATTCTGAAGCTTATCCTCAGAGACCCCTATCTGCTGCAGTACTTCAAGTACAATTGACCGTTGGTCCTCCAGATCGACTGCAGTCGAGTCTAGTACATGCTGCACCGAGTTCAAATACAGGCGTTAGAGTTTCTTCTCTGCCAAGATACCTGAAATTCTCAGTATACCAGCACCATAGGAACATAACATCAACACGGAATAAAGAAATTAAAACAAAAAAAGGAGATCATCTGACAGATACTTCAGGGACATCTAAGTTTTTCAACATTCTTACCGGTTGCGATTAAAAACCTTGTGGTAGACCTTTTCAGTTTTCTACATAAGCCTATAAAGTCTAACAATAATTGTATTATAGGATATCAACACCTTCATCCATGTCCTTATTACCTATTATACCTTGAAAGAGAGTTTAAGAAGAAGATCAACAAAACTCTGAGATATCAGTGTCAATCAGTCTAACTATACCGCATACCCTTCACAAGCATGCAAAATATACAATGTGTACATCATATACAGCACAAAACTGAAAATAGAATGAGAAAAGGAAGATAGATATCTGCAAGAAATCAAATTATCACTGAAGCAATGACCACCAATGTTAACCAAAATTTAGCAGATTTTTCATAGCTGTATATACAGCAAAAAACTGAAAATAGAATGAGACAAGGAAGATAGATATCTGCAAGAAATCAAATATCATTGAAGCAATGACCACCAATGTTAACCAAAATTTAGGACATTTTTCAGAGCAGAAGATCAGCAGCTCTGATCTGACTAAATCCTTGGTCGGAGATCACCCCTGGAACTCTCTTCAATTCCCTAAAATATGGGCAGAATCTAATGGACAGAAAATACCTTGTCTCGCCTATGTCGATATCAGTTAAATAAAGGCCAAAACAGGGCTGCCGCCAACTCCTAGAAGGTGGTCCTATGCTGTGATTTAAATATCAATATGCAGCATATGAACAGTAGAGGATGATGATTAATCCTTCCAAACCCAAGTTAAATCATCTTCATCAAACACCGACAACAATAGGAGAAAGAATTCTTACTTGAGAACAGGAAAACAGAAAAGAGAGTAGGGAATATGAACTTTTATTTCCCACCATTAGGCCTAGATCAGAATCCCTCCAATCCCAAGAGTCTCTCACTCTTCATGGAGTCACACAGCAGCAAAAGAGAAACAGCCATTCTTCATTGATAAAAATTGTTGGTTGCTTATAAGCCTTCAATGTTGCTATTTAAAACAAAAGAGGCCATTGCTATGTAAGAAACCTATCTAATCAAACTTACATAGTCATTAGGTAACTGAAAAGGAACAAGGGTGATTAATCGTGGGGGTAGATAGGATGAACCCTAGGTCCAGATTACACATCCCATCTTTTTAATAGGATCTCAAGAAAACCCTAAACCAGAATTTAGGTCAACAACAAGGTCGAAGTCAACCGTATCCGATGAAGGTCAGATTCTGGCCAATGTTCATAAACTGTTAGAATAAGCAAACCCAAAATACAGCAACATCCTAACAGCATATGTGAGTCAACAGTCAAAACAGTATAAACTTGAAACTCGTAACCAATATTTAGGAAATTAGTAAGAGCAGAAGATTAGCAGTTCTGATCTTACTACAACCTTGGTCAAAGGTCAACCCTGGACAGCTCTTCAATGCCCTAAAATATGGTGAGAATCTAAGGGACAGATTACCTTATCCTATGTCGGCCAAATAAAGCCCAAAACAGGGCTGCACTCCTAGAAGGTGGTCCTATGCTGTGATCAATTATAAATATACACAGCATATGAACAACAGCAAAAGACGATGATTAATCCTTTCAAGCCCACGTTAAATCATCTTCATCAAATACCAATAACCATAGGAGAAAGAAAATTTACTTAGGAAAACATAATAGAGAATTACAGAATATGACCTTTGAATTCCCACCAACAGGCCTAGATTAGAATCCCTCCAATCCCAAGAGTCTCTCAAATTTCACTGAATCTCGCAGCGGAAAAAAGGAAACAGCCATCAATAATGAATCCTTGGTAGGAGATGAAGGCCTCCTTCCCCTGACCTGGCCTGACCCGTCCCCATTCCTCCTTCCCCTCCCACCGGTACCCATTCAAACCCCGCCATCTTGACTCCTGATCCTTCCGCCACTCCGCCCTTGCTTCCCCAGCCTTGGAACTCTGTTGTCTCCCCTTCCCTCCTCCTCCTCCTTTCCTCCAACTGCTGGCCACACCCTCTTTTATCTCCCTCCCTCCTCTCGCAATTCCATCCTTGTGGATCTCTGCCCCCCTGGCCTCCTTGAACCTGAAATCCTTAAATAGAAGTCCTGCCTTGTAGGTTCCTTCCTTGGCAGCCGAACCCCTTTTACTATGGTTAAGTCCTCCCTCCTCAACCAATGGAAACCCTCTGGTACCATCCGCACCTTCATGCTGGAAACCGGTATTTTTCTCTTCAAATTCTCTGATCCGACGGATAAATGTGCTGCGCTCGATGGAGGCCCCTGGTATGTTGGGAAGAAGCCCATATTCCTTCGCCAATGGGATGAATTTACCTCCTTCAGTCAATCAGAACCCTCCTCCATCCCCCTTTGGGTTGTCTTCCCAAATTTTCCTCTACACTTATGGTGTGCCAAAGGTCTTAGTCTCATCGGATCTATCATCGGAAAGCCCTCGTACTCCGATAAAAGAACGAAATCCATGAACTTTGATAGGATCTGTATTGAAGTTCAAGTCCACCAAGTACTTCCTTCTACAGTCACTATTTTGGATGGAAAGGGTTACTCCTTTGAACAAGAGGTTCTTTACTACTGGATCCCGCTGTAATGTACCCTCTACAAGTGCTTAGGCCATTCCACCACTATTAGCACAAAAAATCAAAATATTCCTATGTGCAACCCTGATGTCAATGCCATTAATCAAGGAAACCATAGCACATGATCGATGAATGCTGTAGGCAATACAATAAAGGCCTCCATTCTAGGCCGTGAAGCGTGGCCGGAGTCGCAGACCTGAATTGAAGGCCGCCGAAGACATCCTCGTTGGCGGTGCATCCAGTTCGTGGACCGTTGGTCAGACAGTGGATCCTTTACCCTCGGTCGAAACATGTTCTCGCTTCTCACTTGCTTTGACAAAGATGATGGTGATGGTACTCTGGCATCTCTGGCTCCTGCCTCCCTCTACCCTAACCCTGTTGCACCTCCATCGGATGAGTTGTACCTTTCTACTCTGGCTGATGGTTCCTCTCCTTCCCTTGCTGACATGGATGACAACCTTTTCTCTTCCGTGTCAATCCCTTCTGAGCTCTGCCTCATCGCTTCCTCCTCTCCTCTCCCTCCCTTCTGTGACTCCCTGACCTACGGCTTCTACCCTACACTCCTCTTTAGACTTCCAGCCTCTTCCAAACCAATCTTTATCCTCTACTTCAACCCCGGTTCGGTCCGACCCCCCCCCCTTTGCCCCCTTAAACTAGTTCATTCCCTTACAACTTCTCTCTACCTTCTCCAAATTTCCTCTAGACCACCCGCTCCACCCAACTAAACTTTATAACCCACCTACCTACCCAAACCCATCCTTAGGCCCCGACTCCATGCTTGACCCACCTTCTAACTCTCGCCCTGCTACCTCACCCGACTGCCCTATCCACCTCCCTGCTTCTTCCTCACCCGAAGCCACCAACCCGCCGTCGTCGTCCCTTGTTGCCCCCTTCACTGCCGCCACCCCCTTAAATGGTCTTGTGTACTCTTCTGCAGGTACTACCCTTGGTGCTTCTATCTTGGAAGGCCCAGACAATGCCCTACATTGCTCTCCTGCAAGCCCTTTGCCATAGACCGTTCCAGCGATGCCCCCTGTGCTGGTTCTGTGCTTGCGACTGCCCCCGCAATTGGTTATTCTCCAGGCACCTCTGCCTCGGAAGGCCCAGACAGTGCCTCTACATCACAAGCATCTTCCTCGACTCTGCCCCAGCAACTCCTCGAAAGGCCCAGATGTTATCCATTGTACGATGGATCCCAGTGATGCAGATTCTTCACCAAACTAGGCTTGTTTTATTAGGAATAAGCTTAGGGTTGGGTTGTATACGTGTTGGGCCTTCAATCCATGTGGTTCGGAGTATATTGTGCTACTTTTATGGGTCTAAACTAGGGGTTCTAAGGTTGCATACGGGATTCAATGATTTGTTTCCTTTTTCTTTAGTTTCCTTTTTTTTAGATGGGGTTATTTAGTTTCTAATTTTCAGTCTTAAATTAGTTTCTAATTTTCAGTCACAAGACTTTCTATTTTGTAAGTTTCTATTTTCAGATTTAGTAACTAGTTGAGTTTCTAATTTTTAGTTTCCTATTTCAGTTTTTGGAAACTAAAGTTAGTTTCTATTTCATGTAACCCCTATTACTATTATAAATAAAGCTATGGCTCCTTTAATGAGCCACGATTTTCACAAACTACATGGCTGCTGCTGCTGTTTTCTCTGCGAGAGAACTTCCTTGTGTTTGATCAAGGCATTGGGTTGGTGTTCGATCCGACGACTCTTTGCGGCGAGAAGTCCAAGAGGTTCATCTTCAAGTGCTCCTTTTCTCCTTCAAGGTTTTCTTTTTCAAGGGGTTTATTGCTGTTCAACGAACCAGGTATTTAAATTCCAATTCTGCCCAGAATTACCATCTGTTGAGAAATCGATCTCTATTCCCTGAAGTTCTTACAGCCCTCAGTTGTGACTGGATTTTGGATCGATCCTTCCTTACCATCAAGGGAACACTCGACCTGAAAGAGGGGCTGTTTTGATCAGTCGTTTGAGAGATAATTAAAATCTCTAGTTTTTTTGGACTGTAGTGAGAAGATCAGAACCGATAGGGATATTGTTGCTTTTCTGCCTCTGAATGTTAACCAGATTATACCCTGTTAAGAACCTATTTCTGCACCTGAATTAGCTATGATTTGCTGGTTCATAATCTGAAGTCTTAGAGGGACAGCTTGGGATTGAATTCTGATTTCTGAGAATTAATTCTTCTCTATTTTCTGATCTGTTGATTGCTGCCCATATGTGGATTATTACTAGTTGTTCTTTGTTTAAAAGTTCCTGAAGTTGAGACTTGGTTAGACTCCCTATCCTAGTCTACATTAAGTGGTATCAGAGCATGGTTGGGAACAACACCCCTACCCTAGCTTCTCTTATGGAGATGCTACAGACTATGAGGACTGAGATGAGGGCTGAACAGCAAACCTTACGGACTGAATTGAAGGCTGAGTTGAAGGCTGAATTGGATGCCAGGTTGTTGAATGAAGAGACCCCACCCCAACAGCCTACTGGCAGTTCACGTACAACACCTGAAGTGGACACTCCAATGAATGTGGTTACTCAGTTGGCTAATAGGAGAGCAAACCCTAATCTGAGAGCACCACAGAGGGTTCCGGTAGCACAACTTAGTTTTGAAGAGCATGTAAGAGGATATTTTGAGACTGAGCGTCCCGTGCAACAGAGGTATTCTGGAGATTCACAGAAGGTCAAGCTCGATCTGAAAGAGTTTGATGGGAGATATGACCTCCAATTGTTCTATGATTGGGTAGTGGCACTAGACGACTATTTTGACTATTATGAGTTACCTGAGGAACGGAAGATGAAACTAGCTCGTGCTAAGCTAGTTGGGGCTGCTCGTGAGTGGTGGAGGACCTATGAGCTAGAGTTGGAAGACCGTGGTAGAGAACCTACTAGTTGGGAAGAGATGAAGCTTGAGTTATCAGATAAATACTTGCCACGTAACTTCAGAGCTCGCATACAAGACCAGATGAACTCTCTTCGTCAAGGGTTTATGACTGTTGCCGAGTACATGAACAAGTTTGACGCACTTTATTCTCGTACAGGCATAAGGGAGAATGAAAGGCAACTGTTATCTCGGTTTCGACTGGGATTACGAGTTGAAATCAACAGGGGTATCGGAGTTGTTGAAGTGCACTCAGTGAGGGATTGTTTTGACAAGGCCCTACGAGCAGAGGAGCTTCTAGCACAGCCAGTTAGAAGGTTTGGTTTCCAAGCTGGGGAGGTAAAGAAGAATTTTCCAGCCACTAAACCTAGTAGCTCAGCACCTCCAAAATCCACTTTTCCTCCACGAGTTGATCATAAAGGAAAGGCACCCATGACAGGTAGTAATAAGGTACAATGTTTCCATTGTCAAGAGATAGGACATTTTGCTAAGTCTTGTCCGCATAAGCAGAGGGTTAATGCAGTAGCTGAGGTTGAAGACTCCAATGAGGAGGATGAGTCAGCTCTTTATCCCTACCCATTAGATGATGATGATGATGATGATGGTGGATATGACTATAATATGGAAAACACTAATGAGGATGATACCCAGGGAATAAATATTGTTACTCGCATATTGGTGGCTGAAACCAAAGGAGAGGATTGGCGACGTAACTGCATATTCTACAGCCGTATGAAGTCAGGTGAGCATACTTGTTAGATTATCATTGATAGTGGCAGTTGTGTCAACGTTGTTTCTGAAGCCTTTGTGAAGAAAGCAACCTTGAAAGTTGACCCACATCCTCAGCCTTATAAGGTATCCTTGTTGAATGGTAATACCTTAGAGGTGAATAAGAGGTGCTCAGTTCCTTTGAAACTTTACCGATATGAAGAGAAAGTTTGGTGTGATGTGATCCCAATGAAACTCACAGATGTATTGCTTGGTCGTCCCTGGATGTATGACAATGATGCCATGGTTGGAGGGAAGAAGAATCTGTGTACTTTCATGTGGAAGGGTGTTCCTACAACTTTCTATCCGGTAAATGTGCCGGCTGAAATACGGCGGAAGAGATCATTAAGGTCAAATCAGAAGGGCATTGACAATGAGAAGGTATTAGTTCTGCCCACAAAGGAGTTGCTAACTATTTCCCATAAACAGTTCTTACGCACAAGCCATGAGACTGGAATGGTTATGGCACTTGTTACTAGGGAAGTCACCCCCCAACCTGAGGTAACGTATAGTGCACCTATCAGAGAGCTCCTGTCTGATTTTTCTGACTTAGTCCCTGATGATCTCCCGGATGAGTTGCCTCCCATGAGAGACATACAGCATGCCATTGACTTGGTACCTGGTTCGGTTTTACCCAACCTTCCTGCTTACAGACTTAGTCCTACTGAGCATGCCGAGCTGAAACGGCAAGTGGATGGGTTACTACAGAAGGGCTTCATTGAGGAGAGCTTAAGTCCTTGTGCAGTACCAGCTTTACTCACGCCAAAGAAGGATGGTTCTTGGCGTATGTGTGTGGACAGCCGTGCTATCAACAAGATAACAGTCAAGTACAGGTTTCCTATACCACGACTAGATGATATGTTGGATATGCTGTCCGGGGCAAAGGTATTTTCCAAGTTAGATTTGAGGAGTGGCTATCATCAAATTCGCATCCGTTCTGGGGATGAGTGGAAGACCGCCTTTAAGACCAAGGATGGCTTATATGAGTGGAAAGTCATGCCGTTCGGTCTGACAAATGCACCTAGTACTTTTATGAGGGTGATGACACAGGTCCTTCGTCCTTTCATTGGTCGCTTTTTGGTCGTTTATTTTGATGACATTCTGGTATACAGTAAGAACCAAGAAGAGCATCAGGATCACTTGAGGCAAGTCTTGAGAGTACTCCGTGCTGAGAAGTTATACATTAATCTCAAGAAGTGTTCATTCATGCTGCCTAAGGTTGTATTCCTTGGATATATAGTGTCATCAAAGGGGGTTGAAGCTGA
>NC_056558.1:26467196-26471272 GCF_013358625.1 Macadamia integrifolia
CCCCTCCCCTCCCCTCCCCTCCCCCTTTGTACCTCCATCCTCTGGTCCTAACCCTAAGCTCTCTAAGAAGAAGATTTTTTGCCATTCTACCCGTACCTCCACCATAACCAAATCGCTTTTGGCCAACCCCGCTACTCCTTCCCCCATTATTGAGTACCTCCGTCAACCACCCCCAGGTCTGGTCCTTGCCACCTTAAGTCTTCCTGATCCCCGAAGTTCCTGTTGCCTCCCCCCAACCCTTCTTCCAAATGATCCCCTGGACGCTCTAGAATGTTCGAGGTCTCAACTCCTCGTCCACGCAAGCTGATATCAGGTCCCGTATCCGTTCCTCTCAGACCAACTTCTGTTGCCTCCTTGAAACTTGTGTCCTTGAGATCAACACCCCTAGAATTGTCTCCTCCATAGCTCCTTCGTGGTCATTCCTTGCTAACTACCCTCACAGTCCCAATGGTAGGATTTGGATCCTCTGGAACCCCTCTTCCTTCATATCTCTGCTCTTTCCTCCTCCACTCAAGCCATCCATCTTTCCATTTCCCATTCTTCCGGGGCCTGCATTTGTTTCTTCTCAGCGATCTATGCTCACAACCTTGCCTCCCAGAGGCTCCCTCTTTAGGCCGACCTGCAGGCCTTTGGCCCTTCCACAGGCTCTTCCCCTTGGGGTGTTGCGGTTGGGTGACTTCAATGTCATCAAGTATAGCCACGAAAAGCATGGAGGCAATACCATAGACCCCCAGGCCATCAATTCCTTCAATGATTGCATTGATGACCTTAGTCAGAGCGACCTTCGTTGGTCAGGTGTCAAATTTACCTGGTACAATCGGAGGTTGGGAAACCTACAAGTTGCCTGCAAGCTTGACAGGGCTCTTGTTAACGAGGCTTGGCTTAACTCTTTTCCATCCTCCCATGCTAGCTTTGATCTCCCTAGGATCTCTAATCATAGCCCCATCTCTATCCATGTCCTCCCCTTCCTTTCTTTTGAGCCCAAGCCCTTCAAGTTCTTCAACATGTGGACTCTTCACCAAGACTTCCTTCCGATTGTTCGTGATGCTTGGTCCATTCTTGTTCCCCTTTCCCTCCCCCCCTAATTGCCTTTGCCAAAAAGCTCAAGAATGTCAAAGCTTCCCTCAAGAGCTGAAACTCCTCCTCCTTTGGCTACATCTCCTCCCATGTCTCTTCTTACCGTGATAAGCTTCATTCCATCCAATCTAGGATCCAATCTGATCTCCTCAACCTGAGCCTTGCTGATGAAGAAAGGATCCTTGCTTTTGATCTTTCCCTGTTCCTTGCCCAAGAAGAGAGTTTCCTCCGCCAGAAGGCCCACATCAAATGGCTTAAGCGAGGGGACTCTAACATGGCCTTCTTCCACCAGTCCCTTAAAGCTAGAAACAATGTCAATTCCATTCCCAAGCTTATCTCCCCCTCTGGGGCTGAAATCCTTCTTCCTAAGGATATCAAATCCGAGGCTCTCTCCCACTTCCACAACCTCTCTGGCCTGTCTACCCCCCCCCTTCCTCCAAACCTCCTCAACAAGTTCATCTCGGATGACCTTCTTCCAGGCCTTCACTCTATCCCCTCTGAGGAGGAAATCATCTCGGCAATTCTCTCCCACACTGCCAACAAAGCCCCTGGCCCAGATGGTTTTAGTATGGGTTTCTTCTCCTCTTGCTGGGATATCATTCATCCCAATCTCATCCATGCAATCCGAAGCTTCTTCAATCCCAGTCAGATTTGTGGCATCAAACATACCTTTCTCTGCCTCATTCCTAAGAAAGAGGGTGTTGCTTCCATGAATGACTTTAGACCCATCTCTCTTTGTAACCTGCTATATAAGTTCATAGCCAAAATCCTGGCTAATCGGATCCAGAAAGTCATTGACTCGCTTGTGAGCGCAAATCAATCCTTCTTCATTGCTAGAAGAAGTATTGTGGATAACATCATTCTCTGCCACAAGATTGTCCAAGGCCTTGACTGCAAATCTCATTCCTTAGCCGCCCTTCTCAAAATTGACATTCGTAAGGCCTTTGATTCCATTAGCTGGTGGGATTTCATTTCTAAAGTTCTTCTCCAAATGTCCTTCCCAGCCTCCTTTGTGCACTGGATTCACTCATGCATCTCTACCCCCCGATTTTCTATCCTTGTCAATGGTAGCCCTGCCAGGTACTTTCCTTCCTCCAATGGTATCAAACAAGGACGCCCCTTATCCACCTTTCTTTTTTCCCTGGCCCTGGAAGTCCTATCTCGCTCCATCCAATCAGCCACCAATCTTCATCTCATTTCTCCCATTCCCAAATGTAAATCCGCCATGCTTTCCCATCATTGCTTTTGCGAATGATTCCATGTCCTCTCTCCACTCCTTTGAATGCCTTTCGGGTCTCCATATAAACCTCCTTAAGTCCAATCTTTTCCTCTGTGGAGTCTCTAATTTGGCTCAAGCCCATCTTCTTAGGCTTACGAGTGTCTCTCTAGGCTCCTTCCCAGTTAAAAACCTTGGCCTTCCTCTTATCACCTCCAGACTCTCTGCTCATCACTGCTCCCCCTATGCTTGACCTCTTGAGGAAGAGGCTCCAGCTCTGGAAAGGCACGCTCCTCTCCTATGCGGGTTGCCTTACCTTTATTAGATCAACCCTTCAGTCCATATACCTCTACTGGTCTAGCATTTTTGTCCTCCCCTCCTCTACAATCAAAGCCATTGAATGCCTCTTCTGTTCCTTCCTCTGGAAAGGCTCTGACTCCTCAAAATTTCTCCGCCCTCTCTGCTGGGATAAAATCTGCCTCCCCAAATCTGAAAGAGGCTTGGGAATAAGAAAAATCAAAGAGGTGAATTGTGTTGGTATTCTCAAACTCATTTGGAAGGTTGTCTCCAAGCAGAGAGGCATCTGTGTCGACTGGGTCCTTTCCCACCCCCTCAAGGATAACTCTCTTTGGACTGCTTTGATCCCCCCCGACTCCTCTTGGATATGGAGGAAAATCCTCAACCTTCGGCCCACCACTCTCAATGCAATTACATTTTCCGTTGGCAATGGCATCTCCACCACCCTTTGGAGAGACCCTTGGCATCCTTCGGGAATCCTCTCCTCCCTAGTCACCCCCAGGACCATTTATTCCTCTGGCCTTCTTATTTCTTCCTATATGTCCTTGATCCTCTCCCCCCCTCTGGCCGGTCACCTCCTCCTTCCTCTCCTGCTCTAGCCAACTTTTGGTCCTCTCCCTCCCCTACCCCCGGGCCACCGTGGAAAAGAAGATAAATGTATTTGGCTTCCCTCCTCCAACAGGATGTTTTCTGCTACCTATGCTTGGTCCTATGTCAGATCTACTAGACCTCTGGTTCCCTGGCACAAAATTGTTTGGTTCAAAGGCCATATCTCTCACCATAGCTTTACAGTTTGGCGCACCTTATCCAACTGTCTTCCTATGCAATCCTTCCTCATTCATCATCACATTCTTGTTTCTCCCTCTTGCTGCCTCTACCCTCATGGCTCCGAGGACACTACTCTCCTCTTCTTCTCCTACACCCTCTCCTCCTCGATTTGGAAAAGAGTCATCTCTAGTTGTTGGCCCTCCAAAAGATCCATTCTTCCTCTGGATAGGGAATGGGTCTTGATTGATATGACCTTCGGGGGCTCCTCCATTTGTGACCCTGTTAGAAAATTGGCTTCCTGTGCTACCATTAACCGCATCTGGATGGAACGTAACATCCGTAGATGGTCCTCCAATTCTCGTTCTACAGACAAGATTTGGAAGCCATCTACTTCGATGTCTACGCCAAAATCAGATCTCTTCACCCTCAGCAGATTCCTAATACCCCTAGGAATAGACATCACAGCTTCCTCGAGACTGCCGGTTGACATCGTTTCCCCTCCCCTTTGATGTTCTCCCCCCTTCCTTTCTTCTGGGTTTTCTCTTCCCCCCCTTAATGTATCCCCCCTGGTTTTATTTGTTGCGCTTTGCTCTTGGGTTAGGTTTGTTGTCACCCTCCCGGGTTTGATTGTCTGTTGAGGTTATGCCTCCTCCCCCCCCACTTCTCTCCCCATGTATATTCTTTCTGTTTGGTTATGAATTTATTTATTCATCCCAAA
>NC_056558.1:26471295-26497610 GCF_013358625.1 Macadamia integrifolia
AAAAAAAAAAAAAAAGGAAACAGCCATTCTTCATTTATAAAATTCGTTGTTAACTAATAAGCCTTACAAGCTGTTATTTAAAACAAAAGAGACCCTAGCTTTGTAAGAAACCTATCCAATCACACTTGCATAGCCATTTGGTAACTGAAAAGGAAAAGAGACACTGAAGAGGGAAACCCTCTACACAAGTCAAAAAACTTAAATAGATTTAAAAAAAAATTTTAAAGCTAGCCCACGATGTGGGCTGGTGAAACACAACTAGCCCACAATGTAGGCCGGTGACTTGAGCCCACAATGGGCTGTAAAGGCCCACTGTCAACAGAATTAAAAAAGCCATCTTGCTTTAACAATCATGACCACCAGCTAACTGGCCTTGTGCCCTTCTTTCTTTCTTCGGGAGTAAGTAATAAACTCCCCTGCATCCATTAGTCTAAAAAACCTTGATATTTTGAGTTCCTTCAATCCTATCAAGTTCATACACCATTGGATGATTTCCTTCCATCCAAGCAATCAAGTCCGTATCTCATGGATCCATACAAGGCGTTCTGTTCAAATACTATATCTTAGAACCATTATCTAGGTACCAATTTTTACGTTGGATATCAATTAGGAAAAGCTGTGCAAGACACGCAGAATATTCATCATTCGTAGAGTCCAATCTTTCATATTGTTCCCTAATAAAGGTTGGAAGAAGCAGAATTCCTGTACCATTAAAGACAAACCCATGGAGGTGGAGGGGTCAAAGGACAGGGTATTTGTTATTTTCATGGGTATCTATCCTAGTATTATTTAGGGGAATTTGGATCTCAGTTTTCCATAGCAGTCGATATGAGATTTTCTCATATGTTGGGAATAGAATTCTCTCCATTTTTTCTTGCATCTCTCAATAATCAAGATGATTAGTCCCTTTTCTGTTCTGGGGTTCAGTCCATCTTTGAAATTTCAATAAAATTACCATCATGAGGAAAGATTCAAATTTTAGTATTTCTTTCACCAATAAACAGACAAATATTTGACGTTTATTTCCTTATCTAAATTTTTATGCAACAAGCCAACAACCCAGGGAACATACTACTTGCAGGCCAAGATGATGCTTTTACCCATGCTCATGTGCATGCTCATGTGCAATGTGAAAACTACTAGTCATAGTAACCATACAGACTACAATGGAATATGAAATTTCATTGAAGGTATATTCAACTAAGATTTTCTGTCAGAAAGGAGTCAAATCTTCCAATGTTATTTCCCACTGTTTATGCTCCCAATAAGCGATCATTTACAATTTAAATTAGACAAGCAAAAGCTCAAAATCAGCAAAAGAAAAGCCATGCAGCTTATTCATACCACCAGAAGGTCTGCTTCCACTACTTCTTCCAAAGTAGCATGAAATGCTTCCACTAACTGTAAATCACATTAATAGACAAATCAGTCAATGGAAGCCCGAGGAATATTTATGAATTAAAATCACAAAGCACCATCTCTCTCCCTGCTAATACCTGCACGGGTAAATCTGAGATAAACCCAACTGTATCACTAAGAAGCACTTTCCTCCTGCACATTGCACGGTTGTTCAGACTTCAGACCCCCAATTAAGATAGTATATTGAAACATAAATCCAATTCCAAATTGCTAATACATCTGCTTGTGCATGCTGACTTTTTCCCCGCATCTTCTTTTTTTCTTTTTTTCTTTTTTTTTTTTTTTTTTTTTTTCTTTTTTTTTTTTTTTTTTTTTCTTTTTGTTTTATTGAAATGGATATCCATCACCACCAGACAAGGAAAATCAAAGAACGCCTACTCCTTGACACATATATTCATCGGAAAGATATGATACAACAAAGAATCATATAACAAAAAGCAACAAAAACGTTAAAAGGGAAAATTTAAAAGCACATATGGTAAGTATTTGACTTTCGACATCTAGCCAGCTGTAGCTGATCAACTAGTCAACACTGCACGACTAATATGCTAGTCAACATGTACAACAACCTGTTGATTGACCATGACCGCAAGACGTTTGAATTACACTTTCCAGCATCAAATGTTGGAATGGCTTATGTTCGAACTTTTTGGTAGCACATAACAGCCCATACACATGATATAAGACAAGAATACTGTGGCCAGCACTGCTACTGGGGCATCATAACCCTTGAGCCAATAGAAATTGTCACTAGGATATAATTTATCGTCTGGGTCTAAGACTTAATGGGCTTGGGTCTGGGGGAAAATTAATCGACAAGTATTAAAAAGCAAGGAAGGGCAGTATTTTTCATCAAGAGTATAGGAATTATGCAAAGATGTTAATACATTATTATTAATTATATTACCCTGAAGGAAGAATTACACTTCTTAATCGAGGATCCACTGTTGCAAATAATCTGCACAAATTGAAAGAGAGTGAATGCATGACTAATTGCAAGACACAAATAGAAGCAACGAAAAATCAAAGTAGGAAAAGAAACAACCCTGCACGACCATGGATACAAGAATCAAAACCTGATGCATACCAAGAAATATCAGTGGGAAAAAAATTTGATTTGGAACTCATGCATGCAGGATCTTATGAATTGTATCAGTAAATACACAAATAGAAGACTAACTGGGAAGGGGAAACTTCGAAACCTTGAAAATTAATACAGGAAAAGATGGTCATAATCTATGGAAGACGTTCTTTTTTTATTCCACAAAAAATGAGAGATAATTCCTGCTAGATATTCATTTATGTCAAACAAAAGTGGGCAAAAGAAAAGAAATTCAAAATGTCAGCCAAGAATCCCATTGAATCAATGCAGGTCCAACACGGATATTAATATATAATGCAATAGTGAATTTATCAGAAATATAAAGATGCCTGAACATTTAAGTCTGTAAGAAATGGTATAGGATAGGAATACCTGTCATCACTGTATAAATCACTGTCTGAAAGAGCACTAACTAAAGTTGACTTCCCCTGTCATAGAAACGTGCAGGAAAATTAACTAGGTCACTCAAAGTTTGTCAGCTTTCTTATCATTTATAATCAAACCAGATTCACTGTTTTGCAAGAAAAGTAGAAATCAGTCCTGAAAACATACCGCATTTGTGTACCCAACAACTGCGACAGTTACTAAGCCTTGACCATTTAAGCCTCCACGCCTCTTGCGAGCAGCACGGTGCACTGCTCGAGTTCGACGGACTTCTTCAATTTGGGATAGTAAATGATTCCGCCGCTCTAGGATTCTGAAAATTGGAGTCTAATGTGGTATCAATCTAAACATAATATTTCGAATAGAGCTACCAATATCTGCACTACTCATCAAACACAATATTTCATTAAGTTAAATGTGTGCAGCTAGATAACAGGTCACGAAGTCTCATTCTCTTAAATTCAGAAGACAAAATTTGTAGGAATATAAATTCACATGAATGTATGCAGGAGTAAATCAGGTACCAACAAGAAAGATGAAAGGAAGAGTTTTTTTTTTTTTTTTTTTTTATTAACTATCCAGGAACTAGAATCAGTGTCGAACCAGTCTAAGAGTTCCAGTGCACAGAGCACCCAGAAGAGAAGAATAACATCTCACGATTAAAGTGCTACATAGGTTTACTCAAGGCAAGGCTTCAAGATAAACCATCATCCCATCATGTGGGGAGTGCATCCAATTAAGTGCCATGTGGGGCCTTCCTACGGCAGCAGGTATAAACATAAGGGCCCGATCCCCTTGGATTGAGTACCATTGGCACTTATGGAAGTCTCTTCTGATTTATGAAGAAGAACACCGATTAAGACCTTAAAACCTCTCATAGTTCCAAATAACCAAAAGAAATTAGCATCGCATGCTTCACAATGAGGTTAAGCAATACTTCTTATAAAGCATAGCAGCTGACATTCCCATGCTCTTGATCACCTCAAAGGTTTGTGGAAGCAATGATGTTCAAAGTAGAATCGTTATGAACTGGTCTGTCATATTATTATACATGCCTGTGCTAAAGATGGCCCTTTGCCCTATGATACTCCATAGGTTTGTGGAAGCAATGAAGTTCAAAGTAGAATCATTATGAACCGGTCTGTCATATTATTATACATGCCTGTGCTAAAGATGGCCCTTTGCTCTAATACTGCATAGCTAACAAGTACACAAGACTGGGGAAAAAATTCATACTACAGTGCAGGCCCATTGACCTGAGATGGGTCAATATACAATGCATGTGCCAAGGACACCTAACCAGCAAAGGAAAATAAGGTAATTGGTGAGCACAATCCAATGGTAGAAGACAATACTTATTCGAAATGCAGTTTGCAAAGCTCAACAAGTTTGATATAAATATGACAATATCATCTAAGGACAAAATAATTGCAAAGCTTCCTCATGCTGGTGTTCAACAGTTCCTTCACGAAGAGGAGTCACTTTTTTTGATGAAGGTGAAACACAATTAAAATAAGCGTCCTATGTTTGACCTAGTATACGGATATGTATCTCAGCATCAGACATTGGTGTGAAGAGCGTTAGGGATTATCTTGCTACAAGTGCTCATCTAGCATATATTGAGTTGAGATCTTAAATATCACAATTGATTAAGTCCGAATACAAATATTAACACTGCATCTATAGCTATTATTGAAGGTCACTCACCAATTATACCTCTGGTCTCTACTAGGGAACTCACCTAGATAGTAGACTAAGTCCTAGCCACATTTATTAACTTTACAATTCCCTTTTCTTTTCAAAAACACCAATTCAAACGCATTCTAGTTCAAACTAGGACAAGAAAGTAGCAGGGATTTATCCAAAACAGTAATATTCATTCCAAGAAAATCCTTATGTACAGAAAAAGAAAAGTCCATTAGTCAACTGCTAAAACAGGAAGGTGAAGTAGACCTTCGACGTTGAAGTTGGAGTTCTGTCTCTCCAGCACCACTAATGAAACCACGTCCCCCACTTCCTCTCCTGCAATGGCAATAATCTGCATCAGGAATGTTCAAGAAAATATATAGTTACATCCAACTTGCAGGATGTAGCACCCAAACAGTAAATTAGAATTTTCAATGAAGCATTTCTGTACAATCATCACACGATGAGACCTTTTAGTGTGGAAGAGACATGTTTATAAGACTGACAAGATCGAAAACAAATTTTTTTTTATACGTATAAAACTAAGTTAATTAAAAAAAAAACAAAACAAAACAAAACAAAACAAAAAACAAAAAACAAAAAACAAAACAAAAAAAAAACTGATTAACAAAAAAATAAATCAATTGAATATCAAAGAAATCGGGAAAATAAAACGTCTATTTGAAAGTCTACATCACATAATCATTAGTCCATGGAACTCCTTCTCAGCAAAATGCAATCAAAGCACACAAAAACAGAAAAATAAATCAGCAAGACAAAAGCCCTTGGCAATTTTCCTAGATCAAAGCACAAGCGAGAAGTGTTCCATCTAGACAAAACACAATGTGCTATTACTGTAAAGTCTGTAATAATTTCAGAATTGAGCAAGTACTACTTGACCAGGTGAAAATAATCAACAACATATCACATGTCGTGGATAGCTATGAAAAATTAGGATGCCTAACGAAAAAATAAGCTTTAAGGAGGATGAAAGTAGGTAATGTACCAGGTCCGCATGGGGTTCCAATAGAAGTGTGTAAGACCTTAGGAATTTCTGGTTTATCTTAGTTTAATGAGCTGTTTAATAAGATTATGAGCACTAGAAAAAATCCAGATGAATAGAGAAGAAGCATTGTGGTTCTGATTTATTAAAATAAAAATGATATTAACTTATGAGTCATACTATAAAATTATGGGAGAGAGTTATTGAAACTCCCCTGAGACAAGAAACTAATATGACAAATAACTATTTTGGTTTTATGCCAAAATGATTAACGACATAAGCTATTTATTTACTCAGGAGACTCATGGAAAGATGTGGAGAATGTAAGAAGGATCTCCATATGCTCTTTATCAGCTTGTAAAAATCTTATGACAGAGTCCCTAGAGAGTTAATGTGGCAAGTATTAGAGAAGAGATGTGTTTTAAGTAAATATGTGGAGATAGTTAAAGATAAGTGTAAGATCTACATGGGACATGGTAGTAAATTCCCTATTACTATTGGTCTGCATCAAGGATCAAACTTAAGCCCATATTGTTTGTAGTTTGTACTAATCATAGATGAATTGACTAGACACATTCAAGATTAGATCCCTTGGTGTATACTTTTTGCTGATGTTTTTTGCTTTGATGGATAAAACTAAGCTCTCTTTGATATGATTTTTATAAATTTTTCATGGGGTCATAAATTGAAATTAGGGTGTTTGGTATGATTTTCACCTTATTTACGAGAAATTGAAATCAATTTCATCTGAAATAGTGAGATAGCTGAGGAGCTATTTTCAACTTTCAATGCTGAAATTGAAATTTGTTTCAATCTATTTGTGTGCTCCACTTTTAATGAGCATGTTGTAACAACGGCTCAAAAGATGGATATTGTGGTAATTTCTCTTAATAAATAAATAAAAACTCTCCACTCACACTCTAAAAAAAGAGCTTACCTAATGCACAAGGCTCCTGCCACACAAGGGAGGGTCATAATGCACACAACCTTACCCTCGCTTCACAGAGAGGCTGGTCAAACCTGCGACCACGAAGTCGCAATGGAACAACCTTACCGTTGCTCCGAGGTCCGCCCTCTCTAATTGTTCCATATTTCTCTTAGATGTAGATTGGGGCTATATTTCGAAGAACGGTTATTTTTTTAAGGTCACTACTGTAAAACATACTCCAATGCTACCTTATCAACTCTGCAAATGTGCATTGTACCAAGTAAAAATTCCTTGTGTGAAGGCCTATGAAGTGGAGGTCACTTCCTGTTCACTTCATCAAAGGATATCCAAGCAAACCCAAACAATTATTGAGCTCTCCTCAATTCAATTCCTCACGATGTGCTCTGAATATCATTAAAGAGCACCAAACATTTGGTAAGGCTTCAAAAGATATGGCAGTTCCTGGTCTTTTGGTGCCTATTAGCCCATCATCAAGTTTGCAGCTTTAGTTTCATAGAAGTCCCCAAGGAAGAGGCTAGTGGATTCTAGTAAAGAAATCTTATTGTGTACTTTTTTTTTCTATTTTTCTATTTTTCTATTTTCTTTTTTTTTTTTTTTTTTTTTTTTAGCCTAATGTGATTTGGTTGTGTGGTGGAAGTCTCAATGTTGGTGAGTGGAGGTAGGTAGTGGTTCTTTGTTTTTTGGTTCGTATGATGTCGAATAGAGATAATTAAAGGGCAAGGATCCACGTACCCAACCCCATTTAGTTGGGATAAGGCTGAGTTGTTGGAGATGAGTGGAGGTGTCGTGCATGATGGTGTTTAGTGGTGTGGGGTGGAGCTTTGTGTGTTTGGTGTGTGGAGTTTCTGCTGTCGACCTGCTGCCTTGTTGGATGGTTTTTTTCTTGCTTCTGGGTGTTGCAGTTTTCATCATGGCTTTAGTGGAAGAGGGAATGGCAGGGCTCTCTTGTTAGGCTAGAGCTCCTATAGGAGTTGGGTCTTCTTTTGCTGATTCTTGTTTGATGAAGGACCAAAGTAGCAGGGTTATCCATGGAGTCATTCTTGATTATGAGGGTGGAGGATCCAGGGAAGAGTTTCCACCTCTCTATAGTAATCTAAGAGCCCCTTTCTTGTTATTGGTTCCATAGAGAAAGAAGAGCATGGAATCTATTTTCAAAAATTAAAGTTACCATATGAATTTCTTACTCATGAAATTTTTTCAATTGATGCAACCAAAAAGTAGCAATTTTTTTTTCAAAAACCTATTTGTGGACTCATTTCAAAAATAAATAAAATAAATGAAGTTGAAATCATATCAAAGGGAGCCTAAACTAGGGATACACGACAAGTTAGAATTATGGAGATCAACCTTAGAGATAAGTTTTTAAGATATGTAGAACAAAAGGAGAGTATATGGTGTGTAACTTTAGTGACAATAGGACAGATAATGATGTGGTGACAATTGATGAGAGGGAAATACTACAAAGTGATTATTTCAGATATATGGGCTAAATAATAAATAAAGGGGGAGAAATAAAGGTTGATGTTAAACAGAGAATTATAATTAGGATGTGTGAAATGGAGAGGTGCGTCTGGAGTGTTGTGTGATCGACGTATTCCTTTAAACCTTGAAGGAAAATTTTAGAGGACAGTCATATAACCAACAATGATGTATGGAGCTGAATGTTGGGCAATAAAGAAACATCATATAGATAAAGTTAGTGTAGTTGAGATGAGGATGTAGAGATGAATAAGTGGTAAGGATAAAATAAGGAATGATCATATTAGAGCCGATTTAGGCTCCAATACATGATAAACTGCGAAAATATTGTTTGAGGTGGCATGAACATGTACAATGGAGGCCTTTAGACGTTCCAGTACGGAGGAGTGATTTGATTCAAATTGAAAGAGATAAACAAACCAGGGATAGATCTAAAATGACTCTAGTATAAGTGATAAGGAAAGACATGCATAGATTAGGGCTTGTTACAAGTATGGCTTTAAAGCGAACTAATTAGTGGGGAAGGATGCATATGACATAACGGAAAGAAAGTCAAATATGGTAGATTCTTAGTTTTGTTCTTCCCCTTCCTATTTGATTCTTCAGATCAACCAAGGCCCAAGTTCCATGCTGATCATGTTTTACTTCAGGGAGAAAAAGTGACAGCCAGGTTAAATTTGGATGCCACAATGGGTTTTGAATTCTAGATTTCCCAATTGAAGAATATGACTGGATTTAATTCTATACAACTCCCAGCTCCAATTCACCACTTCATTAATTCTTGATTCAAACAACATGTCCATGAATGTACATGATAGATGTTTAAATGGAAGTCTAGTTATTTTAATATTTTACACCCTTTTTTTCTTTTTCTTTTTTTTTTTTTTGGGGGGGGGTGGAGGGGTTAATTACTTATAACCAGTCATCAAGCCAAGGCGTTGGAGGCAGCCTGGACGCAAATCGAGACCAACAAGGTCCCTACCTAGGCAACACCTTGACAACTATGTTTATAACTGATAAATGTTCTAGCATCACTACAGAAAAAGCTCACCCTCGAGCACTAACAACTTCAGCCTCTCCATCTGCACCAAAAGTAAGACGTCCATCTGTGCCACATACACGGACAAGCCTAGTTTTCTTGTACATAAGAGCTGCAAGTTCTGCCTGTTAAAAGAGGATCCAAAAGATTAATATTATCAGGAACTGCTCCATATATGAGAAACGACCATTCATGACATTCTGTATCCGTCGTTACTTGCGACATCAGCAGCCATGGATGGGTCCATTTGATAGAGACCCCACATCCACAAAGATGGTCAAGTTTCAGCCCCAAACAATTCCAGGAAACACCTTAAAACTGTGTTTAAAGTGTTGTAATATCACCAAAAAAAAAAAAACCATATCGCCGCAATGAAATCTATTGCAATTCGTTCTTTAGTGGAATTTTGAACTCACTTTAAGGTGTTTACACCAAGCTAAAATTTGACTAGTGAGATGAGTGGAGGTTCTCTATCGCATGGAATTACCATGCCCATCCAAGTCTGCCACGTGGCAAGAAAAAACGCCTCCCAAGATAACAAGTGTAATGACAAGGTTGTTGCACAATGCACATATAACATAATTAAAAGGAAAACCATGTAAATGAAATTCCATAGTGAAGTCACTAACTACACCTGTAGCATTGCTTCCTTTGTTTGGGCATGTGCATTGAATATCTCTATTATAAGACCCACACGATCCAAAACAGGTTTGCTCCAAGCACGCTGTCATTTTGAGTTACAAACAAGAAAAGATAACAATATCATATCAGGTCTCTAGGAATAGATATTAATGACAAAGCAAATATTAGCTTGTAGTTGTAAGTAACAAATCATAAAGATAAAATCACCTCCAAATTTCGCTGCTGAATCCCTGAAAGGATGGTATTTACAAACACTGCATCCAACTCTTCCTGTTAGAAGTCACAATGATGATGTTACAGTTTGTAACTGACCTGATGCAATAGAAGAAAAAACGACACAACTACCAATTACCAATATCCTCCCAAATTTTTCAAATTGAGGTTCGCGGCATGCCAGCCAAGCATATTTGGTTGGAAACTTGGAATGCAACAAAAAAGTTTGCACCCCTGGTTTGAAGGCTTAATGGAACCGTGGATTTATAAATGGCAGATCAGACTAGCAAAATAAATAAATAAATAAGAATGGGAAAAGTAAAGTACAAAATAAATAGGAAAAAGAATGCATTCTTGCCTCGGATTCTGCAGCATTTAGATGACATTTCACTGTCTCCACAGTTCCAGGTCCAAAATATGTGTCTAGCACAAAACACCAACCAAAAACAATCAACACATAATTCGACAAGTTCAAAATGCACCATTGTAAAGATTCAAGACCGGATAAAAGTTTGAACAGATGTATGGTAAACCACAAGCTATTTCAAATTCCAGATAATGATTGGAAAAAATTAGTGGTTCCCCGAGTTCATGAAACTAGAAAAAAGGTTAATAACAATTACAACCGAGTAGGAATCCTTCATGAGGACCAGCTGAAAATCCATTTGACGAATACAATAAGAATAAGCCCCGGAGCTAAAAGCTAACTTGGAAATTCTAACGGCAGTCCTCGTGTGGTGCATTACGATATATAAAGTGTGAGACTGAATCTCAAACCATTTACCGAATTTCATATTCCCAGTAGCAGACGAAGAATCGCCACTAAAGCAGCTAATTTAATGAAAATTCAACACTCACATAGTTAACAAACCCAGCTAAGTACAATCAAAACCCAACCTGCGTGTGCCTTAGTAGACCTGGCGGCTGGGTTCTGAACAAGAAGATGTGGCGGCAGCTCCCGCTTGCCATATTCACCGCCGGGTTCTCCATCTCGCTGCTCTTCGAGAGAATTGGCAAGGTTTAGGGCTTCAGAGAGCTTCGCCTGTAAGAGGGTATCAGGCCGAATACGAGGTTGGACAACGAACAGCTTGGGAGGTCTTTCTGGGTCTCGATTGTAGACGAAATCGCTATCGTGTTTAACCTCATTTTTCCGTCTCGAAGAATTGGAGAAGGGAGAATAAAGAATAGAAGATGCAGGAATGGAGGGGTTAAAAGAAATCGAAGACGATTGAACGACAGAAACTCTGGAGGATATATGAACTGGGCTTGAACACAACCAAGAGTGCGACAATGAAAGGAAAGCTTGAGGAAGAGACCTGAGTGGAGCTCGTATTAGAGATATGTTTCTCAACATTTGAAAGCTTAGAGCCTCTCTGGGAGTTCTTCGCGATCAAATCGAATCCATAAAACATGAATTTCGTGAAAGGAAGTGAAATACTTAATACATTTTGCTAAACAAAACCTTTTATTAAAAAAAAAACCAGAGTTTTCTTTGTAAAAATAGGGGAGAGGAATAGGTGTGCTAGCGGGTTACTTTGGAATCTTGCGTGCTAGCGTGATTTTAACCGTGGGATTTGAATATCTTAAATAAAACCGTTGGATGAAGAAAAAAAATATAAACCTTCAATATACCGCTGCTACACCTTTTTCTATTCTCCTCTTTCACTTTCCCTGCCCCTGCAACTGCTCGAGTCTTAGGGACCTGAGAGATCTCTCTTGCGCGGTTCTGCTCTCCTCAGCCCCTTTCGCCTCGATACCCGCTGCCCTTTTGCAACTTCATCCTCCTTCATCGTTGCCCCCTCCAACAGAATTGCAGGAGGTTTTGAGACAAACAATTGCAGTGGTTATTCTTCAGTTTTTCCTAAATAAAGTCGAAGGAAAATCTATATAAATTAAGAAAGTCAAAACTATTAAAGAAACAATCACACTATTTCTGTGATTTTTTTTTGTTTTTTGGAGTTTTCTGTAATTTATTGCTGGTTTTACATGAGCAATATATCGATAGGTAAGAGAGTTACGAGTGAGAGACAGACCAATAGATTGATCGCTTGAATTGAACGCACCAGAGGAGTCAATCCAAAAGAAAAATCCAGAGATAATGGCTTCTGTGATCGATTTGCTGCCCAAGGAGTACGGCTATGTCATTTTGCTGTTCGTTCTCTACGGTTTCTTCAATGCTTGGATGGCCACCCAAGTCGGCATGAACCGATTAAGAAGAACCCATCAGACTATGTTCTTACACGTTTTCTTCATTCTTTTCCTTCTGCCTCTCTGTACTGGGTCGCTGGATTTTTTTTTTTTCTTCCAACCTATTTTAAGTATTCTATCTAAATCCCAAATGAAATATCTATCTGAAATTAAGAAATTGATGAAGATATCTATTTGTGAATCATGTTGAAGGGTCAAAACTCAAAACAATAAACTTCCTCAATCCAGAATTCCTCCAGATTGATTCAACCATGGATAAATGGAACCCTAACCAAGAAAAGGGAAATAGTGGGGGCCATAAATGAAGATTGGTAGAATTTGTGGAAGGAAGTGGAAGTGGAAGTGGAAGTGGAAGTGGGAGTCGGAGACGGATGAGAGAGAGAAAGAGGGATAGAGTAAGGAGAAGAAGAAGAGGAACTGTAGAGCGACAGTGGTGGGCAATTTATGTAAGACAACTGGTATAAACAGATGAGATTGTTTATGTTTCATCGAAGGGTCAACAAACGCTGGTATTCCTAATTCTTATGTAACCCGCTAGCATTCCCATCATTTTCCTTAAAAATAGTTAATAAATAATTTTAGAGAAAAGCTGGACAAGTTGGCCATGCCACCAGTCACGAGCTATTGGTAAGTTAACGGCATCCATCAATCATAGGTTCCGAATTCCCAATAGCTTTTATCCATGCCTCTTCCCTAAAACGCTAATTCCCACCAATAATAGATTATTTTTGTATTGAAAGTAATGGATGAAAAGTATCGAGTAGTAAGAGCGATGTCGCCTTGAAAGTATCAATGTTAAATACATGAGGGTAAAAGGATTTTTTCCAAAAGGCGGGAAAGAAAGAGGATGAAGGATGTTGGGTACTTGGCAGTGTTGTTTTGTGTGGACGATTGCCTTTCTAACTATGCTATGAGTAATTTAATAAAAAATGATCTCAGTGGATTCCAACCACTATCCCCTTTAACACATGTTATAAACATGTTCATGCTCCAATTGTTGAACCAGTCAGGGCTAAAACCATAACGTATAATTATAAAGGGAGAGGGATAGGTATGCTAGCGTAGTACTTAGGAATTAGGAATGCTAGCGGCATTTTGACCGTAGGATTTGATTAACATGAATTGAACCATTGGATGGACAGAAGATATGCAATTTTCAATTTATGGTTGCAACACCTTTACTCTCTCTCTTTCTCTCTCTTCTTGCCGGAAAAAGTTTACTGGAATTAGCCGGAGAAAGCGAAGTTGGGTTTTTTTTTTTTTTTTTTTTTCCATTTCTTTTATCGATTTGCAAAGTGCAGCTTGAACATCAGCAGCAGTTGCGGTGGCAGCAGCAGCGGCAGTGGCAGCGGTAGCCCTTTCTATCGATTTGCAAAGAGAACATCGGCGACAAATTTTTTTGTTCTTTCTTCTATTGATTTGCAGAGAGTACATCGGCGACAATTTTTTTTTGGATCACGGATAGAGCAGGCAGAGAGAAAAGCGGGAAGATGTAGAAAAGCAGGGTGAGATGCCACTGTCGTCGACGGACTTGATGTGGGAGCTGTCGTTGCCCAGCGGTGCCAATTGGAATCACAAAATAGTAAAGCGGGGAAGATGCAGAAAAGCAGGGAGAGATGCCGCTGCCGTCGACAGACTTGATGTGGGAGCTGTCGTTGCCTAGCGGCGTCGATCAGAATCACGAAATAGTACCTCTGCCGTTGCTGTTATCTCCGCCGTCGCTTCTGCCGTAGTTGCTGGTACCGCTGCCGTTGCCCAGCGGCGCCGATCGAAATCACGAAATAGTACCGTTGCCGTCGACAACAGCGGCGGTGCCAACTACTTTGCTTTCTCCGGCTGGATCCAATGAATGAATGATTTTTTTCGACGAGGGGAGAGAGAGAGAGAGAGAGAGTAAAGGTGTTGCAACCGTGCATTGAAAATTTGTTTATCTTCTCTCCATCCAACGGTTCAATTCATGTTGATCAAATCCTACGATCAAAATGCCGCTAGCATTCCTAATTCCTAGGTACTACGCTAGTATACCTGTCATTTTTCCAATTATAAAATACTAGTAATCATGATAAGTTGTTATAAATCTTACTTCAAATAGAATACTATTATGTAGTATACCTCACTTTAGCCAAAACATTGGGAAAGGTAAGAACATGATAGCTAGATGTTAAAAACTAGAACTCTAAATACTAATCCATATCTCTTTCTAAGTAATATGTGCAAGGCACAAGGTCCACTCTTGAGCATAAAACTTTGTCCAAAATTTGGTTAGAGTGTGCACATATGATTAGCCCACCCCCCATGAAAGGTGGAAACGCCCATCCCATTGATGTTTTCAGTTGGGCTTCTAATTTCTATTGGCCCTCGTGCTGGTGTAGACACCATACTCTCGTACAGAGAACTCTTCCCTAATAATATAATATGACACGATAGATTGATAGTACACTAGAATGAGATGGTAGTATGACCATATGATATGGTAATGTGATACAATTAAGGATTTGCAATATTTTGGTGGGTTTTTAAATTGATAGTTTGATAATTACATGCTATGTTTGAAAAGTGTTTAAATAGCTTCTATAAAATATATATATATATATATATATATAGCCAATGAGGTTGGTAGCCTAGCGGAAGGAACCCCTTGTCCCATCACTACTCGAGTCGGCATGTCCAGCATTGCTCATTGGTCATGCAAAAGTGGACATATGAGGGTTTCAACCTAGGGCCTCTGATCACTACCATGGAGCAAAAGAAAAGTATAAAGTTGGGAGAGATAATGCTTAATTGGATTACTTAAAGAGAGAGAGGAAAAGCTTAAAATTAAGAACTCAATTGAGATTCTTTTATCTGCAACCAAGGTGAAGAGGGAATCTCTTCATCAATCCCATTTGACACTCTCATTAAAGATTATTTAAAACCATATAAAAACCCAAGTTTTTTTTTTTTTTTTTGTAAACAACCATGAAACCTAAGTTCAATCATAGCATAGGTCACCTCAATCTTGGTGAAAGAAGCATAATCCAACTTAATAGTTGATTTAATTATTAATTAAAAAAAGTAAACAAATCGATAAAGCCATAAAGGCAATGGTTTCCCTTAATCCACGGTGAAGAGAGAATTCCTCACCAATAGCATGAATAGAAAGTCATTAACGAATCCCGAACCTTCAACTAGGACGAGCTTATCGGCCAGTTGTGGCCCCGTGTCTGAACTTTTACCGTGTGAGTGGGGAAACATTCTCCATAGATAAAAAGTAAAGACAAGTGGCACTAGTCTTATTCTGGAGTACTGGATAAGATAAAATTCAACGAAATCGTGCTTTATTGCGAACGAAATCCCAACCGTCGTAATAGAATCAACTTGTGAATAACAGGGCGGTAAGGTCGTTATTACACGAGTACATTACGTGTTTCTTCTTCACTTGGCAATTGGCATGGAGGGAAAAGGGGAATGTGATCGACTTTTAAATAAATCTCCGGCACATGGCATCGTCTCGGCAAACTCTGTCGCCGGAATCTTCACTGAAGAACTTTCCGTCCATTTCTCGGCTGGGAAAGAAAAAGGTTCATATTCCTTGCATTACAGTCAACCTCCTACTATACGTAGCCGACCACCGGCACTGTCTAGAAAAAAAAAAAAAGTAAACCTAGAACTCATTAAATTAATCTTTAAAAGGAACAATTTCACGACGTTCCTCTAAAAGTGCGGAAGAAGAATCCGAATCTATGATTTTCGGATTTTTGCTGAGTACTGTTTGATAATGGAGTTTGTTGACGAGTTCTGTTTATTTAGGTTTTGAAGGTGGAGGAGGAAAAGGAGGAAGACGGGAGAGAAGCAATTGAATGGCGGTAGAGTATCGATGTTGCGAGACAGGTTTCTTTATTCATATAGCGGTGATATTCTTTCTGGTTATGTTCGCTGGATTGATGTCTGGACTTACATTGGGTCTCATGTCAATGAGTATTGTTGATCTTGAAGTTCTTGCCAAGTCTGGAACACCGAAGGATCGGAAACATGCTGGTACTTTCTCTGTTTACATTTTCCTTAAAAATATTTCTTTTTCTTGTTTCCATCTCTTTTTAATAGAAGTTACAGAGAACTCAGTTAAAGTTCGAAATAGTTTTTGCTTCTCCCCCTCCTCCCTGTTTCTGTTGAGTGATAGAGAAAGTATAAGACGATGTTTGCCTTTCTTATCTTAGTTTATTCGCTTTTTCTTACCTTTTCGTTTGTAATATGGCTTAAATTATCTAATGCATAATTCCTAACACTCCCCCCTGTGGATTATTGTGAGACTCTTAACGTCTTATTTTCTCTGGCTCTTTACTTGATTTCTGTTATTCAGTAGTTGGTTTGGGGCTGGGATGACTTTTGGTCTACTTTGGTTTGTATTAGGCGTCATGATTTACTAATGCTCTGCTGGGTTCTTATTGCTTATACATTTGTTGGTTGGGAATTGGGCATGGTTAAGTTAATTTACTTCGTGGTATATCCGAAGATCATCCTCTTCCGCTTTCTGTGTTATTCCTTGGTAGTCGTTTAGAACAAACCATATCAGGTGACATTGAGCTAATCAACAGGTGGATAGGCACTGGACGGGTATGTTTGTTCGTACACAGGAAAAGAGCTTGATCTAATTCTCATTTGATTGGATGATATCATTTTCTTATTTCATTATACTTTTAAGTATATACATTTTTTTTTTCCATTATGGTGTTTGACAATTACATAACACCCAGTCAACCAGCTTCCATTATTCATATACAGTGCATTACTTGATCAATTATCTACCCCCCCCCCCAAAAAAAAAAGAAAAAAAGAAAAAAAAGCATTCCTTGTTCAATAGCCGGTCCTACCATGTAGCAGCTCAAGGTTATTTTCTGTTGCGTGAAGTCCGGAATTTACTAACGTAGTGGCCCAGTGCCTGCCCAGTAGGGCTCCAGATAGTAACATGAAAAAAAAAAAGTCCAAAATCCTCAATACCTGTATGGTTCACTCTGCTATTTGGGCTGACATTTCTGTAATGATGTTCTCTTTGTGATGAATATTAGTGTCATTGCTTTCTTTTTCTTTTTATTGTATAGATAAAATAATTTTATTAGGCCCATGGCCAAAAAGCAATATAACAGATAACTGTACAGAAAATGCAAGCAGAAGCAATCCTGGTGTACATCACTTCTTCCCCCAACTGCTTTGTAGCTATTGAGACTGCTAATGAGCTGGCAGTCCTTGGTTTCCATTGGAATAAGCTGTTCCTCTGCCTACACAAGGACCTTGCTCCCCTTATCAGATGTGAAAATCTCCATGGCACCTCTTTGGCCAAAAGGCATCCAACTAATAACAATAGCTGAATCCGCCCTCCCCCCCTTTTCGCAACAAGGTTAGGCCACATTTGGAATAGGCTTAGAATAAATAATTCTTGGGGATGGCTGTCAAAACCTGTTCAACCAGTCCACTTACTTTAGGGCCATAACTGCCTTTTTTTTTTTTTGGTTGGGGGGGGGGGAATGTGACATGGCATAAGGACCAGCGTGGAAGAAGCACTGAGGGTGGTGTTTTCTTCAACTTTCAATCTGGTTTTAAACACAGGCTGTTGTATCTGATCATCTTTTTTTGCAATGGATATCCAAATCTTGTACCTCTTCTTTGAGGAGAAATTTTAATGTTGGGGAAGTCATGCAATCAAAAATCTGCTGGATGTTCTGGAATGTCTTCAGTCCTGCAAGGTGAAATCTGAAGAAGTATATCTGGAGATGGGGCAGCTCTGTTTTTAAATAGGTAGCTCAGGAATTTTACTGTTTAAGTCTCAGCCACAAGCCTTGTGAGGACAGAACTATTTATATTTTCCTCATCATATTATCTAGGCTGATGGCCCACTAAAATGCAGTTCCTTCTGTTTGCTGCATTTAAGGACACTATTCTAACAATTGACTACTTGCCTGCTGACTGTGTGTTCATTCTCTTTTAAGTGATGCTGAAGCAGTCCCCTTCCTGTTATATGCTTGTACTATTGCCAAAGAGAAAGGTGTGGGCTGGCTAGAACTTGGGTTTTCTTATCTTTATGCAGCATGTGCACTGTTTAGATTCTGCTTGGAAGAGGCCGAAGGATGTGATGTGAATTCCTGGGCAGTAATTTTTGGTGTGTTGCAGGGAAGAATTTAGATACTCTTCAAAGGCTTTGGCTTCCCTTCTTCCACTCATGTGGGGCTATCTAGAACAAAGATTTAAAACTTGGTATTGGATATTGGATTGTTTGCTGCAATACTGATCTAGTTCGGGCAATCTTGATGATTCAGACTATTGGATCGGATTGATACAGATAGAAAAAATTATTAAAATGATAAAGATCGTAACATAGGGATGAAATTAGATACTCTTCAAGGGCTATGTCTTCCCTTGTTCCACTCATGTTGGGCTATCTAGAACAAAGATTTAAAACTTGGTATCGGAGATTGGATTGTTTGCTGGCGACACTGATCCAGATCGGGCAATCTTGATGATTCAGACCACTGGTTCGGATTGATCCAGATAGAAAAAATTACTAAAATGATAAGGTCGGCATTCTATTCCCATTCTAGATAGCATTGTTCCAACGCGATACCAATCAGGACCGGGATCTGGACGATTCGATACTGATATTTAAAACCTTGATCTAGAATTAACAATAGCACAATTTGGTGGGCTTCTGCTTGTGCAAAATTTTGGGTCTTAAAATATGTTGGATATCAAACACCAGGGGGTTCTTTTCTAATATAGCCTCCAGACAATGTTGTTCTCTACAGCTCTTTGTATAGATTTGGTTCTTGCTTGGCCTACACCGGATAGATGGTCTCTTTTCTTTTCTTTTCTTTTATTAATAGATTTTGGGCTTATCAAAGAAACTACACGAATAAAATATTTTGTTAACATGTGAATGGCAGGCATGGCTTAGCTAAACAATTTATTAATTTTCTTTCCATATTTTGAAAAAAAAAAAGTATCATAACGCACGTAGTTTTTACAAATATGGTATGCTCATATCTTGTACGGATGTGCACAAATGGCCCAATCCCCATTGGAGAGTGTGTGCTGGAGTGCTTGAATGAACTGAAAAATAGTGAAATATTCATAGTTCCTAAGTGGTTTTATACCGTTGATCTTAATTCATGAAGGGTTCAGATACCTTAGTCTCTTTTGTCCCCATGCTGGTGTTTTTGCCATTCTTCATGGCAAAAACCGGTGTTATTTTGATCAAGTTCCTTGACTAGGAGTTCCTACCCTTTGCTTCACTAAATTTCGAGCTAATTAGTGAAAAAAGAGTAATTTGGAGACAAATGTTATATTATGCTTCTAAATGTATATCATCTGTCTGCTATTACTTAATGCTTAGTGTCTTTATATGAATCAATGCTGCACAGTTCTAGTCTAATGCTTATTATTTCTTTGCAGCAAAGATCTTGCCAGTTGTTAGGAAACAACATTTATTGCTTTGTACCCTACTTATTTGCAATGCTGCTGCTATGGAGGTAAGACTATTTAGAATGGTTCAAAACTTCTAAAAATAACATGATCAGCAAATATTACTTGCTCTGAATCATCTGCTCTTTCTGACAGACACTTCCAATTTTTCTTGATGGTTTGATTTCGGCTTGGGGTGCTATACTGATCTCAGTGACCTTGATACTTCTGTTTGGTGAGGTGAGTACCCATCTTCCAGTATATATGGAATATGAGTGTTGTGTGCAACGAAGGTTTCGTGATGGAATTTTGCTGGTCTTACGTATTCTCTATGCCCGTAAATGATAAACTGAAAAACTAGCCGGATCAGATATTTCTCACTGTCCAATTTCTTAGATTCACTGGGTTAAATATATCCTTCATGGGACACAATCATGCCCGTGACATGTCTCTCCTGACATAAGTAGTCCTCTTCTTAATCTTACATAAGTACACTTGTGAGTCTAGCATCTTTTTTGTCTTTCTGAAGGAAAAATTCTCTTTGAAGTGGATTATCTTCACACTGCTTCCACGTGTATACTAATTCATTTTTTTCTCTTAGAACAGATTATACCACAATCTGTTTGTTCTCGGCATGGTTTGGCAATTGGTGCAGCAGTGGCTCCAGTGGTTCGCGTACTTGTTTGGATCTGCTATCCCGTGGCTTATCCAATAAGCAAGGTGATGTTCTATCTGGTTTACAGTTCTGTCCACTTGAGTTAAATTCATTCTATTATATCTTTTTTCTTATCCTACAAAACATGTTCTCCGTTATATTGCAGCTACTAGACTTCCTGTTAGGGGAGGGGCATGTGGCTCTTTTCCGCAGAGCCGAGTTGAAAACTTTAGTTGATCTGCATGGAAATGCGGTGTGTATTCTCTCAATATTTTTACTTGTAATTCTCAATAATAGATGACGAAATGAGTCACCCCACAAAAAATCATTTTTAATTGAGCACTCATGATTGTTTTTCATTTTCACATTTTCTTTTTGTCATTGCACTTGCGCGTGTGATGATTTATTATGTTTTTTCTTGCGTAAAAAAGGTTCTTTTTTTTTCTTTTTTCCTGAGATTCTTAGTGGCATTTTCTGTGAGTTGTCATAATCCTTCGGTTGATTTGTAAGCAGGCTGGGAAAGGTGGTGAGCTGACACATGATGAGACAACAATCATTGCCGGAGCACTTGAGCTCACTGAGAAAACAGCTAGGGATTCCATGACTCCATTATCAGAAACTTTTGCAATTGATATTAATGCCAAGCTTGACAGGTATTTAGTTTTTAGTGGGGTTGAAGACAATGGTATTGTTGTGCATAGGATCCATGGTGATGAGTGCATTGCTACCTTTTATTCTTCAGGGATTTGATGAAGTTAATTTTGGAGAAAGGGCATAGCAGAGTACCAGTTTATTATGAGCACCCTGTAAACATAATTGGATTAATTCTGGTAATTAAATTTGTAGATTTTATTCCTGAACCTCAATGAGAAATGAAGCAGTTATTCTTTTTTAAGTGCAATGATAAACACTGTAATTAATTCATTCCGTGTGCCTTTTAGAGTTAGCCCTTTTTACCTGTGTAATTTGTATTAGAACGTTCTACCTTTTTTTTCTCTGTAGAGATTTTCTAGACATCTTAAACACTACCATTGTAAATTTTACTAAATTATATATATATATATATATATGTATATATATCAATGTGTTCTGATCAGGGAAAAGAGGCAAACATGAATTATAGGAGGATGAACAAGACTAAATTGAAACTTAGATAAAAAAAGTGAACGAAGTCCAATCTCTTTCAAACATTGGCACTGAGGGCTCTTAATTCCTTCAAAGATGATGTCTTTACAACAGTAAGTCAGTCCACATTGATATAAATCTCCCTACATCCTTGAAATATCCTTATATTGAACTCCCTACTTCCTGGATTAAAACTGAGATCAGGCTTCACCAATAACAGATAAAAGTCTAAGTAGATCAAGGACCTGATCTTTTTTGAAGTCCATGACTTAGTAGTTGGTCAGGATGGTTTGGATCTTATAACATTCAATGCAGGAATTGTCTAGCTTGTGGGAAACATTTATCAGGAGAATCTTTTCTGAGCCCCTGACTCAAAAGATAAGAGGAAAGTGGTGGGAGATGGGGTTGGGAGAAAAGATCTGTGATACAGTAATGCTACTAGCAGATAATGTCAAAGCCAACTTATTTGAGAGGGAGGGGGGGTTGTCAAGGTAGACTGCTGATAGTTTGATAAGTTGCCAAAGTCCATGAATTTGGAAATTGTAATTCCTGAGCTCAGAAACTATCTTCACCTTCTAACAATGAACTGTTGATCCTTTTGTCACCCAAACAAAGAAGTAAGAGAAAAAGTCCAGCTTAAGGAACTTAATGGTGGGAGTTCTGTAGAGACTGTCAATAGCTGTATAGAACAAAAGCATTTTCTGCTCATTTAGTTTTCTTTTCTAATTGAAAAGTCTTCTCAGGAACAACTATCACATCTAATAATATCATCACTCTGTCTTGTGGTTAAGCTCTTTTAACTTATTTTTTGTATAACCTGTAGGTGAAGAATCTATTAACCATCCATCCGGCAGATGAAGTACCTGTTAAGAATGTCACCATCCGCAAGATCCCAAAGTATGTATCTTGCTAAAGTAAGGCCATTTTATTCGTTTAGTCCTCTAATTTGAGATAAATACACATTACAACGTGAAGATTATGTGCAATTTGACTCAAAGACCTTACAAGTAGAGCCTTATCACAGATAGCCTGTGCAGCATTTTCTTCATAATTTCATTTCCCTTTGTTGTCATGGTTTGATACTATTTTTGTCTTGCTCACTTCATGTTTTTTCAGTTCTCATGTATTATACTGTTGTGTTATCCTTTATTTTACTACTTTTCATACACTGGTGAGTTTCCTGTAATTTGGTCCTTCCAGTACTCTGTATTACATAATATCCACTTGTGGCTGGTGGTTTGATTTTTCTGTGCGCATTCTGCTTGTTTGGTACTGTATTTATTTATTTGAGAATCTGGTCTCTCTGGTGGAAGAGGCCATTCAATTAGGTATGACCTCTGTGGTACCCTATAACAAGTAGAATCTATGTTTGTCAGGAGTGTATATTTAAACCACAGACCTTAACAAATTACTGCATTATCAACCTCATTTTTTTAATTTTTTTGGCAGCGCTTTGTTTAACAAGACTAGATCATCCTACCCATATTGACAAGTGACCTATTATTTTCTAGCATTTGAAGGGAACTTACATATTACATTACTCAAGAAACAAGACTTGCTTACATATATTCTGGTGTTGCAAGAAATTACTCACGCCAGAAGAATAGTTACCTGACCTGGATTAGCTCAATGATCAAACTGGTCCCACCAGCTGCCGACTCATGTTAGGTACAATTAGAAAAATCCAGGAAAAATGCAGTTGAGCAATTTTTCACGATCTTGACTGCCTGTAGTTTGTTGCAACTGATTGGTAGTGCAATTAGAGATCTCTGAAATAGTCCTTCTGGTGTTATGGCAAAGTAGCTTGTCTTCACCCTTTAATGCTAGTTGGTAAGCATAATCAACATCTGGCATCCAGTGTAATGATAACTTATCTTGGATTGGGGCTCACAATCTGTTTACATACCGAGCTACCTTTTGAGCACCTTTACTCCAATAGGGGCCAGCTTTTTGTGACCCATCGTAGCATCATAAAACTGGCCAGATGTATGTCCAGACATCAGAAAGCTTGTTGAAAGAATTTGCCTCCTAGGTTCTTTTGGTTGAAGTCGGGTACTTTCTATTAGTCTAGTGCCTCAGTTTGCATTAAGTCAAAGCTTAACATTCTCATTAAAAAAAAAGTGTAAAGCACTTGAATCATCAGGATTTTATGCTGCTGCTCACACACTAGGTTGCAAAAGAAGCTGGGTAGGTGCAGATGGAGATTCTTTAGCTATACTTGGTTTGATGAAAGGGTAGAAGGTGAACTGTGACTTTCAGTTGAGCATCTCCAATTCTGGTGTGGGTTGAGTTGCTTCCCAGTTTTGTTTGTCTTTCATGGTTAATGAAGATATTATCCTCCCTCTGTGCACTGAGTGTCAGCTTGAGTAAGTTCTTTGGGTGGTTTCGCAAATTTTCATGTGATATTCTATTTTTCCTTAAGAGTGTGTATATTTGTTTTTTGTCAATGCATGATGTGGTGGGAAGGGGGGGGGGAATCATCTTGTGAGGTCAGTGTAGTGTTCAAATTTGGTAGGCTTCTACATTTTGCTTTCCCGTTTCCTGAGCAAACATCTCGAGTCTTTTACTTCCATAAGAACACATGATGTGCAATATAAATGTTTTTTGCCAGACATGTGCAAGTTTAATGTTTCTGGATATCTTTACATGGTAGGGTTCCGGAGAACATGCCTCTGTATGATATCTTGAATGAGTTTCAGAAAGGTCACAGTCACATGGCTGTGGTCATTCGGCAACGTGACAACATGGTGGACCAGTCAGCTGGCAATGGCCCAACCCATAGTAAGCAAATGGGTAACTCTACAATGCCAGTTCTACCTACCCTTGTTGAGAGTTGTATTTATTTATGAGGCTTTTCCCATTCCCCCTGATTTGAGCTGGTCATTTTGGCACTTCTATGACATAGCTCCAGGGACAGAAGTTAGGGTGGACATTGATGGTGAAAAGCATCCTCCAGAGAAAAAGAGCAAAAGACCACCACTCCAAAAGTGGAAAAGCTTTCCGACAAATGCAAGTAGTTCATGTGGGGGCACCTCAAGGAGTAAGAAGTGGGAAAGGGACATCAATGCAGATGTCCTGCAGATTGATGACAACCCACTCCCTACGCTCAATGAGGAAGAGGAAGCTGTTGGCATAATAACAATGGAAGATGTTATTGAGGAGCTCTTACAAGTATGCAACATCAAACTTCTTTGCTACCTCTGATTAATGAGTTACCTTTTTTAAGGATTTCTTATCATGACTTGCTTTGTGGACATTGTCTTGTGCGTGTAGGAGGAGATATTTGATGAGACGGACTATCATCGTCAAGATTCATGACATTACCCTCGCACTCTGTGTGGTAGTGAGGTGACACAAATTATTTGTTGGACACAATGTTGATAAAAAGAAAGAAGTATGGCATTCATTTATAGGCAGAAAGGGAGGTTTGAAATTCAATCAAATGAAATGTTATTGATATATAGAGTCTGTTTCGGTAGTGATGACTGAGAATTAAGAAGGATGTGTTTATTTACTTGTATTACGGTTTGAGTATTGTTGTCATTTTGTAAACTGGACATAAATTTCCTTTATCTATGGCGATATCCATACTTTGCACAAGCATGTTGGATCTTCTGCTTGCTTATAATATATGCTAGTCTACATTGGGTGTACTGGTTAAAAAACTTGACTGCCTATAAGTGAGAAAAATGCCTGATTGTAGGATTGAATCCAGTCCTCCTTTCCAAGATCCTGTGGAAGCATGACTTCCACTGGATAATGACCCTTCATCTTCAATCTCATGAAAAAAATGGGAAGAACACATATGTTAGTAATGCAAATGATTGGGATCTTGGAATCACATGCCACCTAAAAACAGGAGAGCTCCTCTTGTGGGATTCTCTAATACCTCCACCAATGGCGACCAACTCATGGACTGTGGACAGGTTCATATTGCAGACTATAGCAATTTGTGGAGTAGGAGTACCAAGCTGATGAGTGATTACTACATTATATTGCATTTTTGGTATGCATTTGCTGTTTTTTTTAATCCCATAATGCATTATCGACTTAGAATGCATACCAAATACAGAATGAGCTGACCACATATAACTAGACATAATCCCATAATGCATTATCGACTTAGAATGCATACCAAATACAGAATGAGCTGACCACATATAACTAGACATCCCACATTACAACATGGTCACTGAAGGATCAGTTAGCATTGAGACACCATAAGCTTGCCTAATTGAGTGGAAGAGTTCAATTGCACTTGGGGCTGGGGAGAAGTTAAAGACACCCTAAGCCAGAGGCAAGTGGAGTTCCCTCATTAGCTCTTAACATCAAATCTAGTAGGGGACAACATACTGGAAAATTTAATCCTTTCCCCTCTTTCATAGTTTGATAGGTCAATTACCCATTGATTTTGGATCACATAAAATCAATGGCCTATTCAATCAGAGATCAGGTCCCATGGTTGAAGAGATTCTGACAAATCATAATGAAGAGATTTTGGGTCTTAATGTAAGCTGATGTGGTCTACATTACCACATCAGCATAGAAGACATTTGTTATAAACTGCCAAGTGGAAGTTACAACTCCCTCAACTCCCTAATGGTGGGACTCGGGAGTGAGGGAGATTTAAGAAGTATTCAACATGGTCCTCCGTGCCACAACATTAGAAGAGTAGTGCCCTCGAATTCTCTTCTATGTAATGGTTGGAGAACATTGCATTAGTTAGATCAATGGCAGGTTTGTGTTGAATCGGACAAACCAAGGGGAAGAATTGGATAAGAAAATATAAATTGACAATTAAAACTAAATCTACCAAATAACCTTTGATGAACCCAAAGGAGTGGTTGTAAAACATGGAGTGTGCAAAGTAAAGGGCAATTTGGACCTTCAACATGTGGGGAGGAGTAACGATGACCTTAGAATTATGGTGAACCCTTCACTATGATTGAAGAAAAACTATTTCCCCTTTTTTTTTTTTTT
>NC_056558.1:26497655-26509875 GCF_013358625.1 Macadamia integrifolia
AAAAAAAAAAAACCTAAGAAAGAAAAGAGTAAACATTAGCGATACATATGAACTTACTTTTTTTGTTCTAGCATAATGCATACATATGAAGGAAGCGCCAGGGCCCTTTTGCTTCGAGTTCAATCGGCAATAGGATGCGGACTATCTTTGACAGAAATATGGACTAATTCATAAATCATTTGCAACTTATCTTTTGACTTACAAAATTTTTTGTGGCCATTAAGTACAGTAATCATTTTTTTGGATGTATATAAATATATGGCTAATGTAACTTGTAGGCTAAAACCCAAGTCAGAACATGTGACTTTTTTTGTGTTCGTGGCTCAAGAAACACTAGCAAATCATAGTATAACCGCTGCCCCTATTGTATATTCAACTTTGCTAATACTTTTGTTTTGCTTTCAAAAAAATAAAAAACTAAGTTTTTTATTGTTCTGTCCTTATGCACCACAAAATTCGTAAGGCAATACAAATTGTCATAGCTTGCTTTAATATAGAAACTTTGGTAAATAAATTAAGGGAGAAAGAATGTTGCCAGACTATGTAGCATACATTAGTGCCTCCTTGTGGCTATCCCCTCCTATGAAACGACATATTTGCCCCTTATTGTGGGAGGAGAGAGAGAGACACACACATGGAGGTGCTAGCATGCACTATGTATCTAGACAATGAACTCAATCCTCATAGATTAAATACATTTTTAAAGTTCCACAGTATTACGAAAATCTCCCAAGGCCAAATCTCTTCATTACACATTAGCCAAACTACTATACTTTGAAAGTCAGTCCAAAACTTCTAATTCTCTTTCCCTTTGAACTCCTTCGAGGATGGCTTAGCCCCTACCTTTCATGCACTTCTTACATATCCATATTCCATAGAAATGATAATAAAAGAATGGGCAAGAGAACCCGACTTGGCATAGCAAAAAGTAGACCAACGGGCCAATGAGAGGCACGTGAGAGTATATTCAACGCACATACGTCAAGGGGGGCAGCACGGTCTTTTCGCATCCTGCATAGTCTAGGTTTTTCCTACACTAGACTGGCATAGTTCTTTTACCTAAAACATTTGTCATAAGAAGCAATAGTCAAGGCCTATCCTACTTTAGTTGTGTCATTTATAAAGCTTCTATCACAAATGATAGTATGAGGTCTTGATTTAAATAACTTATGTTATTCAATTAGGGATAAAAGGTTGATAATTAATAGAACAATTTCTTAGGGAAAAAAATTGAGATCATTAACCCATTTAGAAGCAGAGACATTCCAAATGAAATAGAAAACAGAGATTTCCAAACGTATCAGACTGTCAAGGGATGAGACCTTAAATTGCATGCTCGTTAGCACTTTTTTATTTTAGAGGAAATTACACTCCCCTCCCCTGTATGTTTCATCTATTACACTCAGACCTCTTGTGAAGTTTGTAATTACAAACGTACCCTGTGGTGTTAACACTGTTAGAATCATATGTTAAATGTCTTTTTTACCCCTTCCCCTTTGTCTAAATATTACTCCCTCCACGTACTTCCCAACTGCCTTTCCTTCTAACTTGCTGTAATAGGAGGCGGCACCCATCAGATCGGCAGTGGCTCTGGCCACCTTTCCTTTGTCAATCTTGTTCATCTCATGGTGAAGCCCAGCTTTTGCAGCATCTGCGATCACCTTGGCACTGGATATTAGCTCGGATTTGGAAGGTTGGTGCTTGTGGCAGTGGGCTATGTGTTGCTCGTGAGGATGCGATTCCATGGAGATTTTCCAAGAGGAAATTCGAACCACCCTATACTTATTGATTGATTGCTTAGAGACCCAGATTGAGATCGGGATCGGCAACCAGATTTAACTCACGGATAAAAACAGTAAAACCTGGAACTTAGAAACCTAATTTAGGAGAATTTTGATCACAGTAGATCAGATGTTCTGATTACCCTAAATCTCTGGTTGAATGACTCTTTAAGGGTTCCTTTGATACCCTAAAAGATGGAAAGGATCAGCTGAATAGATTCCCTGATTCAACAGATCTCGGGATGAACAAATAAGCCCTTTAAACAGGGCTATTGGTGGGTTCAATTTGGTGGTTCTGTTTTGTGAATTAGATCCCGCCAGTAACAACATATAATCAGCAAAAGCAACAGAATATAATTCCTCCCCCCCCCCCCCCCAACTTAGATTAAATAAAATCTCAACAAGCACAACATAATGATTATAAAAGTACTTACTTAATAAGGAGAAAAACAGAGTATAAAGAGGAGGTTGTAACCTATGGCTTGACACCAACGGTTGGGCCTCGAATGCTGCTTCCGCTCTTAAATCACAGAGTTTGTGGAGGGAGTCGTTAGGGGATGACATCGAATCGATCGCATACCTCCCTAACTCTCTCTGATTTTAGATTTTAGAATCATCAATCGCAAGATCAAAAACCCTAACTCTCCCAATCGGTTGATGGTTTCTCAAGGAAGAAGATGAGAATAAGGTTTGAGGGCAAATAGGTCATCTCCATTGGATCAAGGGTATTTTGGGGTTTAAAGCAATTTTGTAACATGATTACTCACTTAACGATTTCTCACTCACGATCAAGTATGGTATATATATATTCTACAACTTAGAAGGGAAGAATTTGTAATTACAAACTTCACAAGAGAGGATTGTGTAATACCTGAAACATACTGGAGAGGGGGAGTGCAATTTTTTCTTTATTTTAATTTGTCGGGATTTTTCATATTGATTTCTTGATGAACGGTGATGGGAAGGAAGCATGCTCGTGACATTTCGCTCTTCTACTTGTGTGCAGAATGTGTAAACTACCGTCATGCGTATGGCCCGAATATACGCGACTCGTGCGAGGTGTGAGTTCGCACGTGCCTTCTTTTATTTCTCATCAGTCATCGTACTATAAATGTGGACCTCCGTTCACCGGAAACCTCTTTCGATCTCAATTCTCTACTGTGGAAATTTCTTTCATTTCTGCTTTGTTCCTGCTTCTTGTGGCGGTTGAAAGGGAAGAAATATAGGAAGACAAAGGTTGGAACTTGGAAGCATGGTCTGTAGATTTAGTAGGAAGTCGTTATAGAAGTGGTTTGAAGGGTCAAAGTGTCAGAGCTGCAAAATGGACTCCGAGGAGGAGAAGGGGAAACAGGAGGATAGCAGCAACAGCAGTTCATGGCCGCATAACCCACCCTACATAGAAAAGGAAGGCGAGGAGATGAAGGTCTGGGGAATTCTCTTGTTCGGTCTGATTGGTGCCACTGCCACCACATTCGCTGTACGTTCTCTCCTTGTCTTCATCATCTTCTTCGTTTTTCTTTCCTTAATCGTTACTAGATATTCTGTTTTCTCTCCGCTTAAGATTGCCTCATTCAAGTTCTCTCATCGTCTCTTTTATCTGACGCCTAATTTGGGAAATTGAGTTCCATTTATCTTTTTTGCTAATTCATATATCATGATATCGTCTATGTAGCATTGGCGGTGGTTCTGCCATTCGCAATTTCTAGTGGGTTCCACTCTTAATTTCTAGTGGGGCTGTTATTGATTGCATTCAATACTGAAAATCTGAACCTTAGCTGAATTTGACAATTTGATGGCTGGGAGAATTCCTAGCCGACCTTCATCCAGTGGGTGTATTCATTTCCCCATTGGTATAAGGTGCGGTCTTTCATATGGTCGTGGAGTAGAATTTTGATCCCCGACGTCCAGGCTTGTTATGCCTTGTTTTGTCTTGCGTTTATGAGGATATCAATATATCATAACTAAACTGATTATATTTAGACATTCTTAGATTGCTTATGGACTTCTTTTTTGACAAATTTATTTCTCTTCTATGTATGTAGCTACTAGCTAGAGGGCACAAGAGAACATGGACAGACGGTTGTCTCTTGGTTTGATTGAACTTCAGAAGTCTCTTTGTATATGTATCTGAAGGGTGTGTTGTCCTGTTCATTCGCCGTAGGAAAATTACAAAATAGAAGCTTCTGCCTTAGGATATTTAGAGAAGTAGCATTCTCCCTGTTGCAGACTTCCAATTCTAAACAAAGTTATTGGTGCTAATGTAAAATCCTCATCTACAGTAGCCTTGGAAGGTTTAGATCTTGGTTAATCAGATATTAGATAGCTGGATTGCATTTGTTCCTCAAGGAATTGATGCAAGTCAATTATATGAGAATCCCTGTTGAGTTGTATTCACACTATATGTCTTGGAATTCAGTTGAGTTACTAGTGAAAAACAAGGGTCAAGATTTCGGTTTCGACTTGGATTTCAACCTTGGTTGAAACCGAAATATACCACTAAAAGGACTGAAATGGCACCGAAGTGGCATCAAAATATAACACCGAAATGGCCTAGATAGCACTGAAATATGGTCCATTTTGGTGAAAACTGAAACATTGAAGACCCCTCAATTTGCTTACTATATTGTTCCGACCAATGTAGAAACCGAAATTCTCCAAATTTCCAACATTTTAGACAAAATTTCGAACCATGGTGAAATTAAGCCTTATATTTCATAATCCTTATAGAGCAATGAATGGATTGTTTGAGGATAACTTTTAACTTCTTAGACTTTTAGTTTTGCAATTTTAACAAATTACTCCTATTGCGACAGATTCACATTTTTTAAAATGAAGAAAAGTAGTTTAGTATCCTCCAAATTTGTAGCAACTATTGGAAAGGCCATTTCTGATGGTTTCAGTGACTTGCTAGGTTGGACGATTGCGGAGGTCCATTGACTGGTTCCACACTCAGGTACACGTATTGTGTTGCTCTTATTTATCATATTAGGTTCTCTTCTTTCCCAGCCATCTTACAAGCAGTTTAGTACATAATTTGCCCCTAGTTTGATTGTAGAGGGTGATGTGGTGTTAGTCTTTAGGTGTTAGATGGCTGATAGGCACATGGAGATATGACCTGAGTTAGTTTTATGGTCATTATGTGTCTATGGGGATATCATTATATTGAGGCTGTAGTTGTCTGATCCTATTAGTGAATGAATTAACTAGACTAGGGGATATCAGATGTTTTATTGCATGAGGCTATGTATTGCAGTGTAGCTTTCCTTTGCTTATGTACCATATTCATTTTCATTATGTACTGTATCTCTGCTACTTAGCATGTTGTGTTACATTTTTTAGTGATGAAGTTGTTATTTCATAAAAAAGAAATGGAAAAAGATGAAAAGGGGCAGAAAAAGTTGTCCTTTCTTCATATGGTACGGTTTCTCAACTTTGAGGCAAACAGTTTAATTCTTCCTTCGTATTTCAAACTAGATGTAGCTTATTAGGGGAAAATGAGATTCCATCTCTTCACTGGTGTGTAGTCAGTGTGAATTGTCCTGGTTGGGAAATTCTAATAAACAATTAGATATTTGAGAAAGAAAATGCAATGCTTGGTAACTTAAATAAACATAATGTGGAAAAAGTTTGGTTCTCTCGACTGAAAATGATGAGATGAAACAAAAAGAAGACATTGAAAAAAGTGAAGAGGCTTCGGCAGTTTTCAAATCCCACAGGAGCAGGTTCAGAACTGCTGGTCTGTATCAGCTATATAACTCTACCTTTTCCCCGCTTTTTAATTGTGTATTATAGGTTGAAATGGGCTAGATGGGATAAGGTCAGCTAATACAAAAAAGGTAGTACCACAGAGCAGCACAATGAAATGATAGACTATGTAAGAAAACATGAAATTGGACAAATTTTTAGCAATAACTTCCATTATTTTTTTATTCAGTTTTTCTTCTATCGACCCCCTTTAAACTTTACAAGGAATTGGATAGTGATTTGTTTGCAACAAACGGCTGTTAACAATATTTGTTTATATGATTTACTTGTGCAACTAACCCTTCTGCTGAAGTTCCTCCCTTCTATTGGTGAGGAAAATGTGCACACCACCACATTCATTAAATGTTCATCACTGCCAGATCATCTGGATCCCAGTAGTGCATTGGGCTATACCTCTGCATTGAAGTGTTTCCCACTGTATGGTTGGATTCTGCTGTGCATGGCTCCCACGTGCAATTATATGATGGTGCTGGCACTCCCCTATTTGTAAACATTCTGTAATTCCTGTACGGACTTTTCAATTTTAGCCAAAATATCTGCTTTGGTCAATCAGATCTTTTTTGGTACTTCAAGTCTTTTTGGTTCATCATCAAAGTTAGAGAGTAGCTTCGATTTTTAACCAATCCATTCACTCTGAATTTTAGCAGGCCAACTACTGAACTACTTGTTAGAGACCCAGGACAGCTGGACAGCTGAAAAAAACAAGTTTTATTGGTTGTGTATATCTGATTTCTTAATATCCAAGGCATCTAATGAATCACATTCATGAATATGAAATATAGATGATGGAAATGGTTTTGTTGAAATATTCTATGGAACTGGTCTTGTACACGTCATATTGGCTAAACTCAGGCATTCAATTATTTTGATTTGATTGAGGCAAAGTAGACCTTTATAAAATTCACCTTTGTATATTTCAATCAATAACCTCCTACACACAAGGCAAGACTTTTTGGTCTTATACATGTGATCAGTATCAGGACAGAATGGGTATAGCCTATGGCTAATTGATGGTCCACTATATTTTCCTAATGAATTTGCCATAACTGGATCTAATTCTCGACGTGAATTAAGAATTTTGGATTTTGGACCAATTTAAGCTGAAAGTGGGGATGCTTTATGGAAAAACTGGGAGTCAAAAGATCCCTAGTTAAAGCTAAAGTCATGACCATCTGAGATGTTTCCAATATCCTGCGGTGTTAAGAAAGTAGTTAATTTTGTGAAATTATAAATAAATATCTCCATGAGATTAATTGGTTTTCTATGCTTGATCTGGATTTTAATTTATTAAAGGATAAAAATTTGTTTCCAGGCTCATTTTGGCTCTAGGAATTTTACTTCTTGGTCTCTGTAGAGACTCAAGATAACATAAATTGTTTAATTTACGTTTTTATATAATGATGTTGCTGGTAAGAAAAGTTTATTTTGCAGAAATTGAGAATAATTTAGATAGTGAAAGGTAAAAACCACTGATTTCGTTTGAACCTGCAGCTGAAGATATAAAAATGAAAGTAGCACTCTGATAAATTTCCTGTGCATAAATAAGATACATGAGCTTATAGTTTATTTAATTAATTAATTAATTTTTTAAATAAATAGATTTCAGTTGAAACACTTGAAATCTGGTTGGAGCTTGGACTTTAAATGTTTACAAACTATGGTTAAACTTGTTTGTGTGATTTGAGCTTATATCTTTTGGTTATCTTTAGACTGTGAAGCTTGTTGATCATTTTTGTTATTTGAGAAATGCAGCTAAGTAGGTCGAAGGGTACAACTGGTGGTTCATTTCGTTCAAGTTTCAGGGAGGAAGCATGGAAGAGATATAATCGTAGAATGCAAGAGGAGTATGAGGATGAAATGGAGAGAGTGGTGAGACCATGTTTCATTCCTCTTCTTTTTGCTTTTTATATTTTGTTTAATGTTAGAGTACTCAATGAAACCCTGTAGGGTAATGCAGGGCTAGATTACAATTAACTAACACCGCAGTTTATAACCCCAAACAATACAAATAGGAGCAAGAAACAAAGAAATAATACCATCAAATAAACCCTCAAGGATACAATACCCATATAGGAGCAAAACCAGCCCAAAACCCAACCCGATAGGAGAGAGAAAAACCTTCTATAGAGCTGGAGAGAGAAAGGTGCAGCCAGGTTTGTGGGAGTCCGATTGAGCTGCACTTTTGGGTGTAGATAGTCCCTAGGGAGGGTACAAAAACCCCCAAAGTTGAGAGGATTCTGACGGCTGGTTGTGAAGTTACAAGCTTTCTTGATTTTCTGACATAGGAGAGAAAATTGAGAAGAACCTTCAAGAACAGTAGCGGAATGCTTCCAACAGTGACTAGGTAAGGATCGTGGGACCCTTATGAGGCCTGGAATACCTTGATTGAAGACCTGGCTGAACAGAGTACAAAAGAGAGAGAGATAGGAGATCGATCTCTCTATTCCCACTAGGATTGGTGATCGGTTCTGATGCAGTTGCACGATGGACTTAGAAAAAAAAAAAAATCTTTTGATTTGATTCTCTTTGGATTTAGAAACAATTTCTTTTGTATTAGCTAGCTTCTAATTTTATATTAGTTTCCATTTTAAATTAGTTACCATTTTGATACTTTGAGTTTTCTTTTATAAGCCATGTAATTCACTAGTAAAGACCGATTTGAAGTTTTTGAAATGAAATAATTTGAACGACTGGTTTAATGGCTGATGACTGTGATTGTGTGACCCCCCCTGCTTTTCTTCTTCTTCTTCCTTACATTCTTCATCTTCCTCTGTAGTTCTTCTTTTCTTCTTCTTCTTCTTCTTCTTCTTCTTCTTTTCTCTTTTCTCTTTTCTGGTTGTATTCCCTTTCTCTGTTATTGGGCTGTAGTTGCAGTCCCAAAGGAAATGCATCGATCTCTTTCATGAGAGATCTGTTTGAGTCAAGCCTTTGATCGAAGGTAGCCCTTCGCTGGGCGACACAAATCCTAGAACATCCACTTCCAAAACTGGTTTTTGCTGTGAAGAAATCCAAATCAGATTCAGGTCTGACTTTGCCATCGCCATATTTAGTTGTAGGCTCGAAACCCATCAGATCTGGACTGTCCAGGGCTTCTGGTGCTGGAATCTTGGAGGACCTGTTGTTGTCACCCTACGCCTGATATTTCAGGCCAAACCGAGACCGATCGGCTGAGCTCCATCGAATTGAAGCTTCTCACCATCGTCTGCCCTGTTTTGGCCAAGAAAGAGGAAGCCCCAATCGGGAGTTAGTGTTTATTCCCCTTTACTTTGATTTCCTATTTTACCCTTATGTTTGCCTTGAAGTCTCCCTTATCCCTTACCTCTATTTTTGCTTCCTAGTTTAACCCCAACAAATAATTCTAATTCCCTTTACGTCCCATCTCCCAAGTGGCCCATTATAATTTCTGTTTATTTACAAGACTGCCACTGCATATTGGTTATTTAGTTCTCTTTATTTGGGTGGGCCATTAAGCGATCCGATTCCTGTTCTTGAACCTCGGATCTGCATCAGGTTCTAATTTCTGCAGACTTTTATCAGAATCTGAATTATACCTCTTGAATGTTACAGCAAATAAAAAAAAAAAAAAAGAATAAAACGGATGGGGGGTTGAGAAGGGTGAAAGAGAATAAAGGAAGTGGCTATCTCAGCCTGGGCTTCTCACCCACAGCTATCTCAGCTGCTCTAAGCATTTAGTTGCAAGCTTTCTGTCATAAATGCAAACTTTATTTTTTTCAAATCTGTCAAATAATGGTACATATGCCTCTCTATTTATAGAGGGGAAGTTTATAATCATACTAATACTAGGTGATGGAGAACCCTTAGGGAAGAGAGGGGAAATCAGAGTAGAGAGGGGGAAAAAGGGAGAATCACACTCAACACATTTATTCAATAGTCAAAATCACTCTCTAAATCTTTAATCGATTACAGCCAATATATAGGAAAATAGGAACATGAAATTAGAAACTTAACTGAAATGGAAATTAGCCTAAACTAGGAAACAACTATAAAAAAGAAACCAAAGCAAGGAAGTAAATCCTACTCCTACGTTCAAGTCCAGGAAATAAAAGCATGGAATAAAATACTAAGTAAACTACTAATTTTATTTCCAACCATTGTTAGACCAAAACCCTGGCTGGACCGGTTCTTGGCTCTTGGCTTCCAAAGCCAGTCATGCTGGTCCAACCAAGAAAGGGCAGTCGTATCTGCATCAACTCTCCTCCTCTGAAAAGAACTCGACTCCGTCGAGTTAGGGAAAGGACCGAGGAGACTGTCTGAAGGAATACGCTGAATGAGGAACGATCCCACCATCTTCTTGAGCTTAATTTCAGGGAGATCTTTGGCAGGATGAAACTTCATAGTCTTGTTGGCATGCTTGAAGGCATAAGTATTGGCATAGCCACAATGCTGTACTTTCTTATCAAACAACCAAGGTCGACCAAGAAGGATATGGCACACCTTCAGAGGGAGGACATCACATTGGACTGTATCCTTAAATCCACCAATAGAATATGTGACCAAGCACTTATCTATGATTTTGAGATTAGTGTTGTTCACCCAAGCAACCTTGTAAGGATTAGGATGTGGTTCTGTATTCAATCCCAGCTTATGAACAGCGTCTTCAGAGACAACATTAGTGCAACTGCTTCCATCAATGACCAAGGTTAGCAACTGATCATTGCACTTCACACGAGTCTGAAAAATACTATTGCGGCGCCAATCTTCATTTTTAGTGGCCTTTTGAGTGGTCAACACATGACGAATGACATAAAAAGGATGTTGGTCCTCGTCACTGAGAGTGTCATTGACTTCACCTGTTGCACGCCCTTCTCTTAAATCAACTGTGTCAGAACTAAGTTGCTCTTCGGGAATATATGGTATAGGAGAATCCTTATCAATAAAAGCAACCAAACGGCTGGGATATTGAGCACTGATATGTCCAAATCCATGGCATGAGTAGCACCGAACTGTAAATTTTGAAGAATTAGAAGGTTTATCTGAACCACGCCGAGGGGGTGAGTATGGGCGAGTAGGCCGCGAAGATGACATTTCAGAGATATGTCGAGGTGGAGAATACGGCCGACTAGGTCGTGAAGAGGCCATAGATGTAACACTAGCCTGTGGTTTGCTAGATGACCTCTCTTGGGTAGGAGATTGTTGCCAAACGGAACTAGTACCTCGAGAAAAAGTATCTGCAAAATTTCTTTGGTTGTATGGGCATTTCAGACTTTCCTCAACCTGATATGCTACTTGTACGGCGTCTTCAATGGTAGGTAGTCGACTAGATGCAAGGGTAGCACTAAGTTGAGGGTGCAAATCATTGCGAAATTGGGCCACTAAGACTTCTTCATCCCACTCAAAGTCAGAACGAGTGGCCAAATAATAAAATCTAGCAACATACTCTTCAACGGTCAAATTCTCTTGTTTCAACTATGCAAACCTGAGATGCATGCGTTGCTTGTAATTAGAAGGCAAGAATCGCCGATTCATGATTTCATACATTTCAGCCTAAGTAGTGACCAAACCAATGCCTCGGGTTCGGTTCTGTTGTTGTTTGATCCACCAGACTCGAGCCGTGCCTTTCAGTTTGGCCTCTGCAAATAGGATCTTTCGAGCCTCAGTCAACCCGTACCATCTGAAGGATGTATCTAAGCTGTGAATCCAGTTGAGGTACAATTCTGGATTATTGTCTCCATAAAAATCAAGGACATCCAATTTTGCTGCTCTCTCTGCTTCATCATCATGTCTACCAATCCCATATGGTGGTGGAGGTGGTGATGGTGGTGGTGGTGGTAGTGTTACTGGCGGATCCTGTGGAGTGGTGTTGGAAGAATCCCCAGATTGAATGGGACTCTTTCCTTTATCTGCTGCCACCAAACGATCAATAGAAACTTGCATGGATTCCACCATTGTTTTTAGGGACGTGACCATGTTAGTGAGAGCATCAAATTTTGTATCAGTTTCTCCTTTATAAGAATTCAGCTGCTGAACAACTTCACTGTTGGCTACATGGTGATGATTAACAAAATAGCACTCAAGAATATATGGTAGAATAGTAATTTTTTTTTTTTTTTTTTGGGGAAGGGCAGAATTGCAATTACTTGAGATTCAAGTAAACCACAAAGGATATCAAGTGTGGGCAGGGAGCTAAATGTAAATAAGGAAAAAATGAGGGATAGAAGGAATTAATAGATAAAAGAGGGGTAATGGGGAAAAAAAAGGAAGTGGAAAGAGAAATAAAAAAAATGGGGTGGGTTTTGGATTACCGACAAAAAGGTCCTCCTGCTTAGAGACGAAACCAGCGGTGGGAGTTCTTGTAATCGACCCAAGGGAATCGGCGAAGGAGGAGGGAGACGTTGCGATTCCGATGAAGGGATGGGTGACTCGCGACGGCTTCAACTCAGGTATGTCGCTGCCTCTCTTTTCTTATCTCGACTTTCCTTCTTCTTCTTCGTGACTTCCTTTTTTCGTTCTCTCTTTTTTTTTTTTCTTTGCTGTTGGACACAGAAAGAGGAGGCGGTGGGATTTTCTGGTTGGGAATCGAAGTGAGGAGAAAAGAAAGTGAGGCGAGACACTTCAGGGGTCCGACAGAAACCAGGTATGCATCTCTCTCTGTTCTACTTCTTCTTCTTCGTCTTTTCTTCTCTTCTTGCTGCTCCTTTTCTTTTTTTTTTTTT
>NC_056558.1:26509895-26573863 GCF_013358625.1 Macadamia integrifolia
TTTTTGGATTTTTTTTTTTTTGCTGCTGTCGGAAGGAACAGAGGAGGCGGTAGAGAAAAAGGGGGGGCTCGATTCTTCTCTGGACAGAATCGGGTTTTTTTTTTTCTCAGTATCGGTGGAAGCCGACACAGAGAATGGGAAGGGAAGAAGAAAGATGAGGAAGGAATAGGATCCTTCGGCTCTGATACCAAGTTGATGGAGAACCCTTGGGGAAGAGGGGAAATCAGAGTAGAGAGGGGGAAAAAAGGAGAATCACACTCAACACATTCATTCAATAGTCAAAATCACTCTCTAAATCTTTAATCGATTACAGCCAATATATAGGAAAATAGGAACATGAAATTAGAAACTTAACTGAAATGGAAACTAACCTAAACTAGGAAACAACTATAAAAAGGAAACCAAAGCAAGGACGTAAATCCTCCTCCTATGTTCAAGTCTGGAAAATAAAAGCATGAAATAAAATACTAAGTAAACTACTAATTTTATTTCCAACCATTGTTGGACCAAAACCCTGGGCTGGACCAGTTCTTCTTGGCTCTTGGCTTCCAAAGCCGGTCATGCTGGTCCAACCAAGAAAGGGCAGTCGTATTTGCATCACTAGGAGCTAGTTTCCCAATAGGACTAGACACTCCTACTACAACTAAGAATTCAAAATAGGATTAGAACTTGACTTTATGACTCCAACATGGAGTGGGACTAGCTAACTAATAGTTCATATAGGACTTTACAACCAACTAATGGCCTAATGAGCCCCTTTATTGAATAAAATAACAACTAATTAAACTAATGAATAAAACCCCGTTTTCCTACCTTCTACCCATATTTTAGGCCTATTAAAGTGGCCAATTTCAAAGAAAACCCATGGGATCAAAGACCCAACACATACATAACACAACCCAATGCTTATTTACAATAAAATAAGCCCAAGTGACTTATCTACATCAACTTGCCCTCTCTTAGAAAAAATTCGTCCTCGAATTTTGTAGAGTGTGAGGGTGATTATATCATAGTGCACGTCCCTCTTCAAGCTGTAGAAAAATTTAGGTAGCTCTTTGATGATAAAGATGTAGTCTAGAATGTGAGGAGCTCGATCTTCAAGATAGTTTAATGGGATGACAAACTCCATATGCTCAACTTCAACATCTTCAGATGTATCCATAGGGTCATCTACATATGCACCTTTGATCTCTTCTAACTTAAATGTAACATAAAGCTCTTTTGGTTCATCTACCTGGTGGTTCCTAATCGATTCCATTGATTGTTCAAACACAACTTCATTCTTGAACTCCTTAGGATCTTCCTCTTGGCTGTTCACAATTATCACAGTTGTTGTAGTGTCAAGTTCCCTAGTCTCAACCTCATTGTCCATTGCAATCTTGTTGCTTTCTACTTCTCCCACATGAGTCTCGTTGATGGGAACATCAATGACTAGTTCTTCCTCAACAATAGGAATGGCTGGAAAAATTTTAACACTAACCTCAACTTTTGACTCTAGTTCACTGGTCAGAGGTGTCTTCTCTTGTTGCTCATTCGCAATAGAGGATGATGATTCCTTCATGCTATTGTCAAGTGTGGGTGGCTTTTGGACATCTGGTGGAAGGAAGTACATGTTTCGTTCATGCTCAGATAGGTACATGCCTGCGAACTCATACTGCATCTCGTCCCACGTTTTAGGTTTACATTCTTGAGCTTGAAGTTGCCTTTCACGGACTTTCCATTGCATTTGAACACACTCACTCATCTGGGAACATGCATATTGGCGTTTTTGTGTCTCTGTTAAGTTGTAGTTGTCAAAGTACATGTCCAATTCACGCATCCATTCAAGGAATTCCCCATGAAAATAATGTGGCTGATCATTAGATTGGGCAGCAGTGGATGTATTCTGATGGGAATCCTGTGGAGGGAAGAGCCTTCTTTGGAAATATATAGAGAGATATTGTGTCACTAACTCATACTTTATCTCTTCCCAAGTCCTAAGCTCATGTCCTCGAACTCGGAGTCGCTTTTCATGGACTCTCCACCAATCTCTAGCATGACCAATCAACCGGAAACAAACAACTTGAAGCTTTTGTGTCTCTGTCAAGTTACAAGCTTTCTTGATTTTCTGACATAGGAGAGAAAATTGAGAAGAACCTTCAAGAACAGTAGCTGAATGCTTCCAACAGTGACTAGGTAAGGATCGTGGGACCCTTATGAGGCTTGGAATACCCTGATTGAAGACTTGGCTGAACAAGGTACAGAAGAGAGAAAGAGAGGAGATCGATCTCTCTATTCCCACTAGGATTGGTGATCGGTTCTAATTTTTGCAGACTTTTATCAGAATCTGAATTATACCTCTTGAATGTTACAACAAATAAAATAAAAAAAAGAATAAAACGGATGGGGGGTTGAGAAGGGTGAAAGAGAATAAAGGAAGTGGCTATCTCAGCCTGGGCTTCTCACCCGCAGCTATCTCAGCTGCTCTAAGCATTTAGTTGCAAGCTTTCTTTCATTAATGCAAACTTTCTTTTATTCAAATCTGTCAAATAATGGTACATATGCCTCTCTATTTATAGAGGGGAAGTTTACAATTATACTAATACTAGGAGCTAGTTTCCCAATAGGACTAGACACTCCTACTACAACTAGGAGCTAGTTTCCCAATAGGACTAGACACTCCTACTACAACTAGGAATTCAAAATAGGACTAAGACTTGACTTTATGACTCCAACATGGAGTGGGACTAACTAACTAATAGTCCATATAGGACTTTACAACCAACTAATGGGCTAATGAGCCCCTTTATTGAATTAAATAGCAACTAATTAAACTAATGAATAAAACCCCGTTTTTCTACCTTCTACCTTCTACCCATATTTTAGGCTTATTAAAGTGGCTCATTTCAAAGAAAACCCATGGGATCAAAGACCCAACACATACAGAACACAACCCAAGGCTTATTTGCAATAAAATAAGCCCAAGTGACTTATCTACATCATAGGGTTTAGATTGACCACCACTCTTTAATTCTGAATTATTGTTTGTAAGGATCTAGTATTCTAGTTAATGTGAAATTCTGTAATATTTTGATATGCTTATCTGTTGTGATGTCAAAATCACAAAAGAGAATCCTGTTTAGCTGTAGAGGCATAGTTCAAAAATATCTTAAAATCTTGTGGCTTGGGGAAGATCCATTTACTAGTACTCCTAGCATTACATAGTTTTGCTTTCGCCAAGAAAATTCTTAGATGTCCAGCAATGGAACGGGAGTGATTATTTCTCTGTATGGCTATTTTTGAATAGGAGTATTTCAAAATACCCCTACTAGAGCAGTGTGAATGCTACATCTACCTAGTTCTGGGTCTTAATATAATGTGAAATACTTTGGGATATCTCTATTTGTAATTACAGTTTATGTGCATAGGTTCAGATGTAGGTCTGAATATTTCTGTGATCGTACTTTCATCTCTACTTCATTTAGTTGATTGGGTTCTACTTTTTGTAGGAGCGTATAAGGCGTATGCAAAGTGTGTTCAACAGAGAACGGAATAAATATAAGAGGAGCCATGAGAGCTGGGGAGATAATGGCCCTGGAGCATATCATCAACATTTTCAGCGAAATGATTGGTATTGGAAGACTGATACATCTAACAGAGAACAAAGGACTAATTCGAGGGCAACCGCACAAGTCAGTGGAAATATTTCATTATCGCATCACTACTCAGTTTTGGGGCTCGACAGGTAGTGATTAGTGTTTGAGTGACTAGACTAGACAATAGGATCAATCTTTTGATTTAGCTTTACTGTACCATGTGGAAACTTAAAAAAATAGGATAAAGACAGTTACTGTAACTCCTTACCGAAAAACTAAAATGAAAATTGTGGTTAAAAAAAAATTAAAGACTTTACAAGGTTCTGTGGAGTATTAGGAGTGTGTTCCTTCAGGACCACCTCTTGGGACTTAAAAGAGGCACAAGGCCCAGAGGTCCAATAATTTTTGGTCCTCCTCTTCTCGCTGGTTTATAGTTTCTCTGTCTTGTTAATCCACCATGCTAGGTGTCAACTGTTCATTGCTCATTAGTATAGGACATAGGCGTGATAACACCTCATTTATGCTGTTGGAACCTTTTGTCCCACTGTAGGTGTTTTTATTTGATTCTTTCTCCACATTGTCAATAAAGTATAAACTGAATGTAAGTAGGGTTGTAAACATTTAGGAGAAGAGATGTGCATATCAGAAATCAGACCTGATTACTTTAGTGGATAGCAGATTAAATATCTGACAAGTCTCCATGGGTGTATCAGCATCTGAATCCATTAATTATCTGAATATTGGATACAGTAATTTATATTAAAGAAAAAAAAAAAGGTTGGATATTAATTGGATCAGATATGCATGTATCTGTTGCATAGTTGTCATGGCGCCAAGGCGAACCAAGGCGGTGGAGGGTTGTTTAAGCGCTTAGGCGAGAAGGCGCCCGCCTTAAGGCGAACTAGGCGAACAAGTGTTATTTTTTATTTTTTCAAATTTTTAACATTATTTAGTAAGTTATATATACCTTGTATCATAAAAAATCAAGATTAAGCCACATCAAATCATTAAAAATCAACATTTAGCCACATCAAATCATAAAAAATTAACATTAAGTCATATTAAGTTATAAAAAATCAACATTTAGAAAAATGCTCTAATTCTATAATAAGTTTGACTGGTCAAATGATTTTATTTTTACATGAAACTTTTTGTATTAGTTATAATATAAAACCAGCTTTCTAACAAGTCTAAGATTACTTAAATCTGAGTTGCAATGACAAAGTAATGCTTCAGTCAAACTTATTTTTAAGTGCGCAAATACTGTTAAAATCGCTTGAATGAAAATAATTTTATGAATATCAAAACAAAATATTTTTTTACCGGACTTTTGGTTTTTAGCAATGTTTTAACATGATAGAATTTATAAAATTTTCATAATTGAGAAAAACCCTAGCATTTAAAAGTTGAAAATCGTCCATATAACCAAAATCCAGTTTTTGTTCTTGGACTGGGGGGTTGACTTTTTATCCTTTTGGAATTTGATTTTTAAACTATTTTTATTGGATTCAAATAGGGGGTATTTGCTTATTTATGAATAATATCTTAAGTAAATGAAATAAATGATATTTGGCATAAATAAGTGGCGAAATAGAAGGCAACATGCAGTGCAACAAGGCGGCTGTCGCCTAGGCCCCAGGCAAACCGCCTAGACGCCTAGGCGACGCCTTGACAACTATGATCTGTTGCCGACCTAATTAAATGATTGGATATTGATAAGTGGGTCCGGTATCTGTCTATCAATTTCTGATTTAATTGGATCTAATATTTATATGGATAATATTTGTCCTGTTGACAGCAGAACATATAGGTTGGATTTTGTATGATTGTTGCTCTTCTAATTAATTTTTTTACAGTTATTCATTTCAAGAAAATTATGTTAAGGAATTGGAAATTTGTGAGTGGAATAAATAGATATTCAAGACTGTTTATGCCTGTTCTACCTTTTGTGTGGCCCTGAAGTTCAATAAAAGATAATTTGCCAAAAATGCCCCAAGCTCCTTATGCAATTGCAAGCCCGGTACCTTGTCAAACTTAGGATAGATAAAGATTAACCCTCTGTTTATTGAGGGAGTAAAGGTCCATTTCTTCCTAGGAAGCAATTCAGAACAAGAAAACATCTAAAAGTTGCTTATATGGGCATATTGGCAAGCAAGAGGCTGAGGAAGAAAAATCCAGCTGTTGGTTTTTGCAGGCTCTACATAATGCAGAATAAGTTTCTGGGAATGCCTGGGAAGTTGGTGAATGTTGATTAGATACCAAACACAGCTACTGTTTTGATACTTCCTGGAAAATAGATGCACATTTTGTCACCGATATGCATGCCCTATGTAAATATCCTTAAGATATCCTGAGTAATTAGTGTGATTTTTTTTTTTGGTATAATATCTGTTTCGGTACTGTCTAGATGATTTATCATATATCTATTTCATATTACCCCTCCCATATATAATGCAGTTGCACATCCATGGCTGGATTGGCTTGACCTAGTCTGGAAACCCAGGCCGAGAAGAACTGAGTCCAAACCTGGGTGATGGTCTATTTAGGGATTTTTGGGAATTTATCTGTTAATTCTAATTTTTTCTGTTGGTATTTATTATTTTATTTTATTCCTATTGGCAGTTGGTAGGTTGGATTGGAGTTTGTTTCAAACCCTATCATTATTTTAGAGTTTGATTAGTAGATTTCTCTCTGTTGCATATGTAAACTAGTCCATCGAAATATTCAGTTTTTGGGATTGAATGATATAAAATTTGAGATCTCTGAAGGGTGTTAAGCTGCTGCCTTTGTGACCACGTGACCTTTGACCAAGTCTGATTTCCTCAAATTTTCTGTTAGATTGTTCTCTCCTTTTCTTATACATCTTTGATTCTATTCCATGTTTCTTTCTTGTTTATTTCTGTTCTTCCTATTCCCTTGCTGTTGGCGGTAGTACTGGGTTTGGGAAGAATCGTTAGAACTCGATTGAGTCTTCATGGATGAGGCTGAGACTTGGGGGTTTACTTCTCTGTTGAAATAACCGACCCTAATTAATAAGGGGGCGGTGGAAGGAGTGGCATACTTATAATTTTTCCTGTCCTTTGCTTATTATAAATAAAGGCTTGTGTGATCTCATTGATCATTCAAGCATTCTACCCTATTTTTCTGTTAACATGGTATCAAAGCCTAAAAGTTTGATCTAGGTTTTCAGCCTCCCTCCTCTCTTCCCTCTCAATATTTCAAGCCTCCATCAAACGCATCCTCCAACTTCTTCTCTCTTATTTTGTCTCGCTAGATCCCTCACAGGGTAGCACTAATGAGGTGATTCTTATGAATCTAGTTGCTGCCCTCCATTTTACCTCCATAATATAAACCCTAAAACCCTACAAATTAGCAATTGGAGTATTTTTTCCCTACCCTGTGAAGTTTGATTCTTTTCATCATAGGGTTTGATTCTTTCTACTGTTAAGATTAAACCTCCCCTTGAAGATCAAGTACTGCACCTAGAAGAAGTATCCCTCATTGCTTGCAGGATTGAAGACCCTACCAATCTGCGATATTCACAAATTAAGGTTTTCTCCAAAAACCCTGACTCCATCGATTTTTGGGCTCCCATCCTTAGAATCAGCTGATATTTGGAGGAGACCCTCCTCACCCCCTATTGAAGAGATCGACCTTACATGTGGCCCAATCTGCCAAGGCCATGTATGTGATCCTAATCTTCTTCAAATTTAGGGTTTTCTCCTAAAACCCTAATTTTCCCATCTCACTAGTTCTTCATCAAAATCCGATATTATTTGGAGGAATGCTTCATTACCCTAATTGGGAAATTCAATCCAAGTTTGGGCCAATTCAAATGGCTGGTTTTGCAGATTTGGATCTTCTCCCCTCCCATTATCGATTTCTCCTTGTGCCATTATGTCTGAAGTAACTACTACAACCTCAGGGTCTGATGGGCAAGGTCGCAATGAATCCATGCTTTTTGGTGCTAGCTCTGTGAAATTGGAGGGAACTAATTGCTTCATTTGGTCCAGATCCACCTATCTGACTATTGCTAGCAGAGTACTTACTGGACACTTCACAGAAAAATCAAAGAAACCTTCTGAAGAGGGTAGCCCTTAGGATAAATGGATCACCAATGACTCCCTGGTAACGTCTTTTTTGCTTAGCTCTATATATCAGTCCATTACTAGAGGTTTCTTGTTGTTAGATGCTACTTCTCAGATCTGGTCTGCTACTAAGGAAACCTATGGACAATTGGGGAATGATGCTCATGTGTTTAATCTTCGTAAGAAAGTTTGTACCAATACTCAGTGGGAACTCTTTGTGTTCGAGTATTATGCTGAATTTCGGAGTCTGTGGTATGAGCTTGATCACTTTGCAGATTATCAACCGACTAGTGCTTCAAACATTGTTGCCTATAGTAAGCATGTAGACAAAATCAAGGTGTATGATTTCTTGGCTGGCTTGAATGTTGAGTATGATCAAATTCAAGTGCGAGTACTTAGTTGGTCTCCCTTCCCTACTCTGGAATAATCCTTTGCTTTGGTTATACTTTGGAGTGCCATCGTAACTCTATGCTTTATCCTCCTGCTACTGAAAAATCATCCCTACAGATTGTTTCCACCATTGCTTCAAAGGGAGCAACTTGTACTGCTGACACCACCAAGGAAATTGTTAAATGTGAACACTGCAGCAAGCCATACCATACCAAGGCAACATGTTGGAAACTTCATGGAAAACCAATTGTTTTCGAGGCAAAGCGTGCTCGTGGTTGATCTAAAACCAAATCCAAACAAGTTGAGACTATTGACACACCACTTGCAACTGATATGCCTCTCCCAGGAGGAACTCTAGGCTTTCTAGCGTATGCTAAACGCTTCTAATCATCAGCGCCTGCCAATTGAACCCCTTCAGGTTCCAATTTTGCTCATTTAGGTATTTTTGGTGGTCATTGTGCATCGGTGGTCTCTAATCCTTTGATCATTGACTCCGGTGCCATTGATCATGCGACCGGTTCTTCCAGTTTATCTCACCAGTATTCACCCACCTCAGGCAGGGATAAAGTTAGGATAGCAGATGGCACCCCATCGTTTGTCTTTGGGAAGGGTTCGAATCAATGTTCTTATCCCTAATTTTACTACTAACTTGCATCCATTAGTAGCTTTACTAGGGACTTAAATTGTAAATTAACATTTTTTTCCTTCCCACTACATTTTTCAAGATCTGGTAACGGGGAAGACGATTGAATGTGGTAAGGTGCAGGGTGGTCTCTATTTGCTTGATGATGGTTGTCTCCCTACAACTGCAGTTTCTACTTCTCCTCATCAGCTACACTTTATTCCATCTGATTTACAACAATGGCACTGTTGTTTAGGACATCGACCACTTGGGACTTTATTTCTTTTATTTCCGCATTATAGTAAGCAATGTACTAGGGATGAATTTTTTTGTGAAGCTTGTACTCTGGCTAAACAAACTCGTTCCTATTATTTTCCATTGAATAAAAGTTCTTCGATTTTTCATTTGGTTTATTTTGATGATTGGGGTCTGTCTCGCCGGACATCTATCTCTGACCAATGGTGGTTTGTGTCTTTCATTGGTTGGCACTTGCGAACTATTTGGGTGTATATGATGCAACACAGAAGTGAGGTTTTCAGTTGTTTTCAACGATTCCATAAGATGATTCAGACATAGTTCAATGGCACTTTGAAGATTCTCTGTAGTGGTAATGGCACAGAGTACATGGAGGGCTAGTTTAAAAAAATCCTTGCTGATCATGGGATTCTTCATTAGACAACCTGTGTTGGTACTCCAGCTCAGAATGGAGTAGCCGAATGCAAGAATAGCCACTTGTTAGATATTGCTCGAGCCACAATGTTTGCTAGACAGGTTCCATCTCAGTAGTGGAGTGATATTGTCCTCACTACTACTTGCATGATCAACCACATGCCTACTCATGTTCTAGAGTCCCGGACTCCTATTGATGTTTTTCAAGGGAATTTATCTTATTTAGTTCCTCCCAGGACTTTTAGGTGTGCCTATTATGCTAGGGATCATCACTCAACTAGGAAATTAGAACCTCGTAGTCTTAAGTGTATCTTTCTGGGGTATTCTCCTACACATAAAGGATATAAGTGTTACCATCCTCCTACTTGTTGTACTATGGTAACAATGGATGTTGTGTTTCATGAATGCGTTGGCTACTACTCCTCGGTGACCCCAAATCTGCTTGCTCCACCAGTGTATACACCATCCTTTGAAGATCCTCATGTTCAAAAAGAGAGTTGGGGGGGGGGATAGAGACTACTATTCCAGCTCAGGAGGAGATCCCAACTCAGGGGGAGATTACTCCAGTTCAGTGAACTATTGGTGAATTTCAGAGATAGATTGATGATTCAACTTTTTATGTTTATTGTAGGGGCTACAACAGAAATAAACAACTTCAAACCACCACCACCATTACAGCACCTTTGCACATCCCTTCGCCAATCCTAGATCCAGAGCTGATTGAGCCTAACTCTTTATCAAGTATACTTTATTGTTTTGACCAGCCTATTGCTCTTAGAAAAAAGCACTAAAATCTGTACTAACACTCCATATCCCATTTTGTCTCTTATGATTTCCTTTCTCCCTCCTATCGTGCTTTTGTGTCTTCTCTTTATTTTGGTCATGTTCCCCAGAATTGGCAGGAAGCTTTTACGGATGAAAATTGGAAGGCAACAATGGTGGAAGAAATAGATGCCCTAAAAAAGAAGGCTACATGGGACCTTGTGACTCTTCCTCCTAGGAAAAGACCAGTCAGTTGTAAGTGGGTATTTGTGGTGAAATAGAAGATAGATGGCTCTGTGGACAAGTACAAAGCAAGGCTTATGGCTAAAGGGTTCACTCAAACATATGGAATTGATTACTAGGAGACATTTGCACCCGTTGCCAAATTGATTTTTGTACGAGTGTTGCTCTCATGAGCTGTGAACTTGGGATGGGATCTCCAACAACTTTATGTAAAGAATGTTGTCCACCATGGAGAGCTCAATGAGGAAGTGTATATGGATATTCCTCCAGGATTCTCCAGTAAGGGCTTAGGGCAAGGTTTGTAGGTTGAAGCGTGCTCTTTATGGGTTGAAGCAATCACCTAAAGCGCGGTTTGGAAGATTTCATAACGCAATGACATCTTTTGGTGTAAGCAGAGCAATGCTGACCACGCATTGTCCATAAAAAGGTTTGGTGATAGAATTATTATTCTCATTGTCTATGTGCTATGTGGATGACATTGTGGTGACAGGGAATGACAGTGTCGAGATTGGTTGCCTTAAGGACTTTCTTGGTCAAGAGTTTGAAATAAAGGATCTTGGAAAACTAATGTACTTTCTTGGGATTGAAGTTGCTTGATCTTCGAAATGCATATTTTTGTCTCGGAGGAAGTACATCCTTGATTACTGTCAGAGACTGGTTTATAGCGCTGTCATCCTTCTGGTACTCCTATGGGAGCTAGTACCAGGCTCAAGAAAAAGGAGGGTGAACCTATTGACAAAGGGCGCTACCAACGGTTGGTGGTCAAACTGATCTATCTCTCCCATACTTGTCCTGATATTGCTATGACTGTCAGTTTGGTAAGTTTATATGTGATCTCTATTCCTACCATATGGATGCAATTCTACATATCTTTAGATACTTGAAGTCTGCTCCAGAAAAGGGATCCTTTTATCTCCTCATGATCATCTCAGAGTTGAAACCTGTACACATGTTGATTAGCCCGGATCACTTAACAGAAAGTCCATCTCAGGTTATTGTACCTTCGTGGGTGGGAATCTTGTCACTTGGCGCAAAAAAGAAGTAGAATGTGGTGGTTAGATCCAGTGCTGAAGCAGAATTTCGTGCCATGGCACAAGGGATTTGTGAGTTGTAGTGGTTACGCACTTTATTGGATGATATTGGTGTACATGTTCGTCTTTCCATGATGCTCTATTGTGATAACAAGGCTATGATCAGTATTACTCATAACCTAGTACAACATGATCGTACCAAGCATGTGGAGATCGACAGAACTTCATCAAAGAAAAGTTGGATTCTGGTTTGATTTGTGTTCCCTTTGTGAAGTCTGGTGATTAGTTAGCTGATGTGTTAACTTAGAGGTTAGTAGGAAAGGTTTATCCTTGTTTAGTCAAGTTGGGCATGTGTGATATCTATGCACCAACTTGAGGGGGAGTGTTGAAAGATGTAACTAATGCCGCAAGGTCATTCTTGGCCTTCCCCCCTTCCACCGACCCTAGTTAATGAGGGGCGGTGGAAGGGGGCATACTTGTAATTTTTTCCTTTCCTTTGCTTAGTATAAATAAAGTCTTGTGTGATTTCATTGATCATTCAAGCACCTACCTTAGTTTTGCTATTAACATTCTCCATCCTAGGGCAACTTATATTGTTGAGTGTGAGGGTGAAATACCATCTGATCTGTTGGGATTATTATTGCTAGCATTCAAGAGGGGCAATGAGTTGCGATTTGATTGGTGGTCGAATGTAGAAGTTCTATCGATACATACAGGTTCTATTCTACCGCCCTGTGTGTTTGTCAAGAGGTAGGTGATGGCCTACTTTCAATATTTACACATGAGGCTCTGTTTCTTGTTAATTATCCAAAGCCCTTATATGCTGAAGTTGTCTCTGATTAATCTCTAGACTGTATGGAAACTCCAGAATGGTCCTTCCCCTCAACTTTTATTTCCTGTTTCATCCCTGACTCTGTTTAGTACTTGCGACTCTAAAGGATCCTAAATTGCTCCAGAAATTACAGGATCCCCACTACTCCTGTTATCTGAGTTTTATTCACTTTGGTGGATCCATAGCGACCTAAAATTGAGGTTTTTGAACCCGGGGTTGCATATATAAGTATCTCTAAATGCTACACGTCTGAGAATGAATGGCCAGTCTCACATCTGACTCCTTCCCCCTTATGTTCCCCCTCCCCCAATTATGTTTCCAAACATGGCACTCTCATATTTTAAGCTACTAAAGCTAAATATTAATTCAAAATAACTGGAGTTGCTATCAGGCATTACTCATCACTTAGTGATGCTGTTAGAACCAATCATATGCTGTACATGAGAAAATTGTGCCTTTTTTTTTTTAATTTCCAAATTGATTAATATGTTTCTTATGTAAAAGTCTTAAAAGCTGACTTTAATTAGGGAAAGGGTTATATACTTATGTAAAAATCAACATTTTAAGTGCTGTAATGTTGGTTCTTTAAATTTGCGAGCCCAAATCAACTATAGTCATGGAGAAATAAGCTCTGGAAAAAACAAGTTTTGACTGAAATGTATTTATGGATACTAAAATGAGGTTTGTTTCCGGACTCATTCCTTAGTTGTTTATATAGCTACAGTTTTGAATATTAATCTTTAACCCCAGAACCACACACCCCACACACCGAAAATAGAAAAAAACAAGAAGAAGAAGAAGAAGAAGAAGAAAGGTTTACTGATTATTCTCTACAAACATTTTGTGTTCAGTTGATAAGTTATTTCCTACATTCATTTTGAGAAAGCTTATGTAGCAATGTGAAGTGAATATCTGATATATTTGTTTTTCAGTTTCATTGCAATATGTTTGTCTTGCTTGATGACAGTTTTTTTTTCTCTTTTCTCTTTTTGGTGGTTGTGTTGTAATAGGTGGAGATCAAAGCCATACACAGAAACGGAGATTAAGGTATTCACACATTTATTTTTTTGCCATCATGATGTGGAATTATCCGCCATTTTAAATTTTGAGGACAGTTTCATTTTGATTTATTATGTGATGAGTTTAGCTAGGCTGAAGTAACAAACAGTAGCAAACCTATGAGAAACCAGAATTGCTGTGAACTTCTAAACTGAGAAATAGGGCAGAAACTTTATGTGATTATAACTTGCGAACGACAAATCCGATGGGGCTGAAACTAACATATGTTAACAGGTCCTAATGGAGTGAGTATGTGGTAAAAATCAAAGCAAGGTGATGGTTAGATTAGGAGAAACACACATGGATATAAAATAGAAAGTAGAGTAAAACAGAAAATAGTAAGGAAAACTAACATAACTCTCAATCCATCAGTTCAATGGTGCTCAAATTTGGGTCGAACGGAGTAGAAGGGGAAGGGAATCACATATCTAAAATCCAGCCTAATTTGATGGTGAAATTCTCTGAAATCACAGGCTGAAGTTTCAGACTCTTAGAACAGGAGAACAACTCCTATCACAAGACCTGCTGAAAGTACTGCAATACAGTGAAGGAAGAGGAAGAAAAGAAAAGGGAAAAAATAAGAACAAGAGAAGAAGGGGATATGACCACTAGGCTTCACCACCAGTCCCAAACCAAGGATTCACCACCTAGGGTTGCCGCTTGCTTCACCACAAGGGCTGTGAGCCTGTGACTGAATCACCAATATGCACACGCATAGAGCTAGTTTCCAAACATCAAATCTGTGGGCTAGTATGCTCTTTGCTGTTTACTCTCCTTGCTACTTGGCTTCCAAGCAAACGTTAAAAAGGAATCCTTCTAGAAAGGATCCTTGTTTATTAGTTATTACAAGGAAATTTGAAAGCAAATAAAATAGAAACTAGGACAGAATCCTTCTAGAGGATCCATTGCTATTAGAAGCAAAATAGAAAGTAACCAATTAGAAACTTCTACTTAATATCTATTTTAACAACCAAGTAACTCAATACATGGAATTAGAAACTAATAAAATAGATACCAACTACTTAATCCCGTACATGCATGAAAATTCCTAATATTTGGGCTTACAGAATGGGCCGGTTACAGTAGAAAACTCAAAATTACTTGCCCCATGGCCAATATTACCCACTGGGCACTTACATTTGGGCCTAACTTTTTGAACTGTGAGTTCAACTTGGCCCAAAAAGATGAACCAAACCCAAATCTGAAAATTCTTCTTACAAGGGATGTGATCTGCTTTATTATGTCTAGTTTAGCATTTGTTTTTGGCAAAAGTTCTTTAGACTGGCCCCCTTGAAGAGATTCTCTAAGCAGGCCTGGCCACGTGGAGGGGTGATCTAGCGATTCTGAATTCCAACCATTGGATATTGAGAAAATGGTTTGGATGAGCCATGTATTATTATACTCAAATTCAATAAAATACTTCCCAAGTATGCCATGTATCCCTGTAGTTTTCAGCCAACCATTCTTTGTTGCGTTCTCTCTTCCGACCATTGGATATTGAGAGAATGGTTTGGACCATGTATTATTATACTCAAATCTAATAAAATACTTCCCCAAGCGTGCCCATGCATCCCTACTTTTCAGCCAACCATTCTTTGTTTTTTTTTTTTTTTTTGGTAAAACGAAATTCATTCAGGTTTGGATACATATCACCCAAAACCAAGGAATGGAAATTGACCAGACTGTCTTACATACCATTGACAGGGTCATCCTGACTAGGGGATGGGTGAAACAAACCACTTTCCTAGATAAAACGCTGAAGATACAGCTTACATCAAACGGAACATTAAAGATACTAAGAATATCAGCTATTGGATGCCCATGCTTGTCCACCACCATGGCCACCATTGCCACCATCTTAGGACTTGAAGCCCCAGCCAATACCGCGTCATGCTTGCCCAAACCGATGACTAAAGTCATGTTTGGAATGATCGACTCATCCTGCCCACGTGAAGCTTGCGCTGGACAATCTGCAGCTCTAGTAATAGCAGCACTGCTGACAGCATCGGGAAGAAAGCCAACAACTCCTGCAGCAGCTTCAACAGTCTTAGGGATGTGTGAGTCACATGGGCTTCTCTTCCGATCGGTGGCGGAGAAGACGATGTAGAGAAGCACAAAGGTTCCAACGACTTCAGCTCCCAGCTCTGTCTCTTTTCTGAACCCAAAGGCAAACAAGTGGGCACCAACCCCAAACGTGTTGTAATAATGTTTCATGAATCCCTTCATCAGCCCAACTTTGCAAAAAACACCCCAGCTCTGAACTGCCATGTAAGCCACATATCTAATCAGAGAATCATCAAGCAAAGCACCAACCTGCAGCATCGACTTGGACAACTGAACTGACTCCTCCATCGTCTCTGTGGTGAAGAAGCAATTGTAATCGTTGGGGGACATGAGCTGTTTGTTGGCCATGATAATACCGATGGAGCTGATGAATTTCATCGTCCAAGCACCAACATCAAATACCGGCGATGATTTCTTCTCGCTCTCCATCCTCTCCCCAATTCCCAAAGAAAGAGAGGAAAGAAAAAAAGAGAAACAGAAAGCAGATGAGTGGGAACTGGAATAGGAGTAGGAGAATCGGGTGGTTTCACCAGCAATAGAACCACTGAAACCCTAGAAAATAGACAGAGAGCACTAGATCTCGATCAGGACTCAAGTTCAAAGATAACGGAGACAAGATCTGGTTTATCTTAACCGAAAAATTAAATGAAGCGAGATGAGATCTAGAACCCAAATCTTTTGTCTGCAGACCTGGATGAGGATTCAGCAAAACTTTTGTTTCTGAAGATCTAGATGGGCTGTAGAAACAATGGGGGTTGGAGTGGTGATACGGTGGAAGTGGAAGAGGGTGAACAGGAAAGATCTATTGCAGATCTGTGTAAACACTTAAGATAGCACGGAGGAGAACAAGAAAATCTGAAAAACAAGAAAAAAAACACTCCACAGGGGCGGACACAAAACACGCCACTGGGGCGGAGGAGATCACGCCACAAGGGCGGAGAAGAGGGTACATTTTGACAGGACGGAGGTCATCAGCAGGTTATTTCTAACCTTATCGACCTCTAGCCAACCATTCTTTGTTGCGCATTCTCTCCAGAGTCCTTAATTTTTCAATACTTGATTTGCCATTGGCCAACTCCAAATGGGATGAAATTTGACATGTGAGCAAGGGACTTGGGGTTCACTTGTCCGCAAAATTTCAGCCCTATCTGACCTGCTGCATGGCAAAACCAAGGCCCACTTATAGACCCTCTGGAGACTGGCCTGCGTAGAAATACCACTCCCTTTATTTTTCAATTCTATGTTCCTATTGCATTGTAGTCTGTCCAAGTTGGCACATGCAGATTGTCTAGAATTAGATAAAGCTAAAGAAGATAAAAGAATAGCTTGGGACATAAATGCATAGTTGTCAAGGTGACTCCTCGATCCAAAGTGTGTTAGTATTTTTTCCCCCTATCCCAGACGTCTAGTATAGTAATGATATTAGTATGCTTATCTATCAGAAACATGATTGCGTCACCACTTTTTTTTTTTTTTTTTTTTTCATTCACTCGTCTATCAGAAAATTGAAAGCCTTGAGACTGCCCTTCTATAACCATCAGTCAACAATTAGGGACAACATGCAACATAATAAAACTGAAACTGAGATTTTATGCAGAACATTCAACACATTTTTCTGATGGGGAAAACAGAATAATAGCAGCACGTAATAAATCAAACAATGGTCATAGTAACAAGGAAAAAATAAGCGTAGTATAGCAGCACATAATGAACACAATAGCAGCACATGATAGAAGGTAAAAAAAAGAGAAAAAGAAGATGAAAACACAGAAGAGAAGAAGGAAAGGAAAATAAAATAAGGAAGCAGAAGTAACGTGAAGAAGAAGTGATTCCATGCTTTTCACCTGCATTATACCCTGCACACAACCTAATAGAATTGCTAGAAAATACATCATTTTATACAATCAATTGCTTTTTCGTCTTTTGGTTTTGTTCACTGTTTTAACCGAAGGTATGTTTTGCATGGTAAATTGGTTGGAGCCTTGTGAGAGCGTTGCTGGGCCCATCATGTTTGAGAGAAGATAACACTTCTTAGGAGCCTAAAACACTTGCATATAGGAGGCTAATATTCTTGTTGCCTTGAAGCTGTGGATTTAAGGAGATAAGCATGAATGGAAATAGTGTTGAGGCATTGTAATATTGATGGGGTTTTGGTGCCTAAAATTATGGAAGCTTAAAAATGCCCGAACCCGGGGTGGGGGGTGGGGGGTGGGGGGTTACCAGGGCTGAACTGCACTTCAAGTGCAGTAGTTTACTGATGTGATCTATTCTTGAACAGCTCATTGCCTAGACATTATTGTCATCTTTATTCATCTTATATGTTTTGTTTCTTAGTTGCATATTTTTTATGTCGTAGTAAACTTTTGTTTCCAGACAGCTTTTAGAGCAAAGGCAATGGAGTACCACCCAGATCAAAACAAGGATAATAAAGGTTAGTGTCAGTTGACTGTTAAATCTGATTGTATCTTGCAGTATACTGTAGTTTCACTTGCTCCTGATGTAGTGGTCTGATTTGTTTTGATCGTCCGGTGCTTGCCATGTTCCATTGCAGAGGGTGCTGAAGCAAAGTTCAAAGAGGTGCTTTTGTCCTATGAAGCAATAAAATCAGAAAGAAAGAATGAGAAGCTCTAATCAAGCAAGGAGTATAGAGATATCTATCTTCAGAAAAACATGGGGGAAGGATTCAAGGATTTCTGACATTGGTTCACACATACAATCCCCCGGTGGTGATGACCTTTCCAAAGCTGAATGTTAAGTAGCTTCGCATGTTTCTGGTGATTTGGGATGATCAGCAAGCTGCTGTCAATGGGTGAATGGGGCAACCATATATACAGTGGCGTTTTCTATTGTATCAGTTTTTTTTTTCCTGGTATACACATGCCTCCTAGGTATGCCAATTGCTTGTAATACTTGTAGAAACGTTAAGTCCAATAATACATGGAAATTTTGCTCTCTCTCTCTCTCTCTCTCTCACATGCATCTCATTACAGGAGAATAGATAATAGTGAATGATGACTTTCTGGAGTGTACGATGCCAATGAACAACTGAAACTGTTTGAAGCATTCAGAAACGTATATCCGATAGCTTGAAAAGCTACAATGTTTTACAATAACAGTGGGAGTGCAGGGGGATGATCCTTTGTTATAAGGCACCCCAGAAGATCAAGCAAGAAGGCCACTCCCACTTAGCAGTCTGGTCCAGCATGACAGGATTGGTAATCTCGCCAAGAAACAGGTCTGTCTAGCAGTTTTAAAGATGAAGGCGTATCTAAATGAACCATTCCCTTGGAAACATATTTGGAAGTTGCCTGTTCGTCCAAAATTCAGAGTTTTTATGTGGCAATGCCCACACAAAGCCCAACAAGAGTACTTCTCGGGAAAATTACTGAAAAAATAACAATCTGCATGCCCACTTTGTTACTCCTGCTTTTGATACAGTTTGGCATGCCATTCTCTTGCGACATGGTGTTCAGCCATATCAGTATCAGGCTCAGCCAATTTCCATACGGATCTGATTCCAATTCTTGAAACTCTGGGACAGCACATTACTCATCCATGATCTTTTAGACTCTTTGTCCACCGCCTGTAAAAATCCTCTGGCTGTTGTGAAACAGATACCCTGGAACCAAAGTAAAATCTTTTCACTCTGCAATTAAGTGGATCATTGAACCATACCAGGCTAACCCTCATCCATTGGCCAAAAAGCACTTATTCTCCACAGCCTCTGCCGCTTAATTCCAGCCTTCATACGATACATCCCTTGACCTCAACCCACTCTTAAGACTCTAGTAGTTTGAATTCAGAACACATAAATACTCCTGCATTGACACCCGGCTGCAGTGATCACTGATACTGCTTCTGATTGTATGAACGGAAGTTCTAATTGGTGTGCATTATTACACATCCTAAAGGACCTAAAAAAGTCAAGCGTGGGTTGGTTCTGGACAATCTTCTCCTCTCCAGAGGCCGAGCTATGAGGTATTGAAGCTGCTAAAAAATTAGTTAAAAAGAGTTGAATCAAACTCCTCTGCTCAGCCCAGCCTTGCAACACCTTTTGCATAGAGCAACAAGCAAGTGATTCTATCACCTCATCATTCCAATTTCACAATGTTAGTAGCTCCGTCTTGACGAAGGCGACCTCAATGACGTCGACGAGCCCTCCTTTTCCTCCCATCTGTCTTTGCCTTGGCTTTTTCCTTCAAGTCCCTTTCACCTCGTCTTTTATACATCTTGAAGGTTATCTGTCTGTCTGCAGCCATCTTCCTCACCTTCTCTGTGATCTCTGCCGCAATCTGTCTGTTGTAAAGTTTCCTAAGGCCTCGCATTAGCTTTGCAAAGGTATCTGGCTGAGGCATGACCCCTGCATCCATCATGTCCAAACAGTAGGAGCAAGCTTCCTTGACATGCCCATTTGAGAACAATGCATGAATCCAAATCGTCCATGCGTACACATTGAGATCACAACCTTTGGTAACGATGCAACTCCAAACATCTTTCGCCATTTCAATCTTGTCTGCTCTCAACAACGAATTCAGGAGCTCCTTAAGGGTTCCATACTGTGGAGCAGATAAAAGACCCCTCCCCACCATCTCCTTGAAGTAACCACAAGCTTCAAGTAAACAGCCTTGCTCGAGGAACCCATGGATCATGATGGTGAAGGTGTCAAGCCCCGGGCTTATCCCACTGACTTCCATTTCATTCCAAGCTTTCACTCCTTCCTTCACTTCACCCAATTTACAGGCCAGGCGGATCACAGTGTTGTAGATGCTGAGATCAGGATTGCAACACACCTTTTTCATCTCCTTCACCATTTCCAAACATTCTTCTAGCTCTTCCTTCTTCTCATGAGCCGCCAGAATGTGGAAATAAGTCATCTGGTTTGGATTGCAGCCTTGCTGAATCATACTATCCAGAAGCTCATAACCTCTATCAATCTTTCCTCGCTTGCAGAATCCGCTTATCAAGGTGGTATAGGTCACGACATCTGCAACGCATCCGCTTCTTCGCATTTCAAGAAAAACCCGCATAGCTTCCTCCATTTTTTCTCTGGAACAGAGTGCCTGGATCAAAATTGTGTACGAAGTTGCATTTGGGTCACATCCCTTCCTCTTCATCTCCTGCACGAGGTCGAATGCATCCCCCATTTTCCCAGCCACTGCATACCCACTGAGAAGATTGTTGTAGACGACAATGTCCGGCTCGAAGCCAGCTTCCCTCATCTGAACCAAAACGAATTTAGCCTCCATGAGTTTCCCTTCTTTGCACCAACCATACAATAAGGAGGTAAAATGCTTGAGATTAGGCGTGAACCTGATTCTCATGTCCTCAAACAGCGAAGCAGCTTGCTTAACACTGCCGTTCTTGCACAGGGCATCGAGCAAACACCCGAAGACGTGCTCATCGGGCTCACACCCATACTTGGGCATCTCATCCAAGACTTCAATTGCCTTCTGAACCATTCTAGCGGAAGCAAATCTCCTCATCAAGACAACGAAGACATCAGGCGTGATGAAGTGGGGATTCTCTTTCCTCATCTCTTCGATTAGGGCCCAAACGGTACCAAACTGCCTCATCTTCCCCAAAACCCTGATCATGGCCTTATAAACTTCGTAACTATGCCTGTACCCAGGTTGTTTCGAGGCCCAGGCGAAGAACCTATACCCTAGGTTCCCGGCATCACCGCACCGATTCAATACGCGTTCGACCAAACCCGACCTTACAATAACACCTGATTCTTGAAGCGCAAGTTCCAATTTGGGAACCCTTGAATGAAACTTACGCAGAATTCTGTAGATCTTCTCGACATCTGCAGTATATTCATCGGAATTAGACGGATCTGTTCGAAATGCATGCTTGTTTTCAAGACAAACGAATCCAAACTCTCGCTTTCTATCGATGCTTGGATTCCTTAAGTTCATCGATTTCTGTAAATCATCGCCATTGGAGGTCGATAATGCACGCGAGGTTTGAACAATCTGATATGGGTTGGATTCTGTAATAATTTGAGGGGAAGAGGACTGGATGGGGTGAAGCTTTGGTGAATCATAGGATGGTTGAAGTGCAGGTCCTGTTATGAATTCTTCAACTTGACTGCGGCAATGATAGGGATTCGAAGAGAGAAGAAGGCGGAATTCGATTCCGAAAAGAAGCTTCCTCGAAGAAATCCTTTGCATTTTTCTTGTGTTCCTCTGCGTTTGGCTGAGACTCTGAGAGACAAAATAGGCATCGCCAAGCTTCTTGAAAGCTGAATGAGACAAGCGGGATACAGGAATCGGAAGTTTGAATCGGTGAATAGGCCGATTCGGAATCGACCGTGGCAAATCTCAAATTCAACCGACTCATGCCAAGAAACCCTAACCCTAGAATCGGAGCCCTACCCACAAAATAGAAATTTTCATCCTACTGATGCCCATTCACACACTCTCATTGATCCATGTTGTTGCAGACCACATGACTAGGCAGCAATCTCGTGCTCCACAGGCTCCACATGCGGAAAGAGAGGTTTTCCAACCTCCACGAGACCTGTCAGCCATTTATATTTTCACTGTTTCCATTTGAGCATTAACACCATGATTCATAGTCTGCTCTCGCTGTAATTTGATTGTGCTTCCAATACTGACATTTTAAAAATTAAGGATTGATTCCCAAAGAAATTTTGTAATGTTTTTTCAATACCTGAAGAGACTTGGATAAAAAATAAGATGGTTCAAACTATCATATGTTTCAGAACTAGTCAAAAGAAACACACAGGCATTGCTGCTATTGGACATCAACCAGGACCATACACTCACACTCCTAGCTGTTTACAGCCACTAATGAAGTTGCTCCATTGAGCATGGGTTTCTACAAAGAGGAGAATGGTTTCCATTTCATTACAAGTGCAAGAAGAATAACACTTACTTGGCAGTAACAGTGATGAAGTTCTTTTTCTTCTTTTCATAAACATGTCAATACAGTCCTACAAAAAGCTTGAACACCCAAATTCATTCCAGATATTCTAAAGATTAGAATACAGTGGGATTTCCCATTTTAAAGTTACATATGAATGCCCTTGACATCTGTGCTACCCTGTGAAAAAAAAAAACATAAGAACCACTACTAACTTGGAAGATCTCCATACTTAGGATATTCTACTCTCTATAACCTCTGCAGCCTTGCACGTTGTTTTATAGTGTCCAGTTTGGTTACAGCGACTACAATGCACAGTATGCTTCTCCCGATTAAGGTCCTCTACACAAAGCCTCTTCTTTTCAGGGCGTCCTGGTGGACGACGAAACTTGGGTGGTGTCACCACTCTACTGTCCTCTTCCACAGGAACCTCACTTGCCTTGCTCCATTCACTTTTATCGGGGACAGGATTTATTGCTTGTGAGTATGTCTCACAGTAATTAGCCACGGTAAAGCACTTCTCACAAAACTCATGGATACGTTTTCTACAAGAAATGATTGCAGCAACAGCATGGGAACAAGGTAGGCCACAGAGCTGCCAGTCACGACACGAACAACAACGAGTTCCAATATTCACAATGTCTGACCTTTCAGCAGAAATCACCTCAAATTCTACTTCATCTGATCGAAGGACTTGGTAGCCAGAAGCATGGTTCATTGCTTCAGTTATCCGCTGCTCAGCAGATGGGGCAAGCATTTGATCAGCAGATGGGACAAGTATTTGATCAGCAGATGGGGCAAGTATTGACATCCAATCTGAGCCCTTTGCATGCCTTTCAATGAACTCGGCCATTAATTTGCTGTGAATCCGCTCAATCACCTGAATTATGGGTAGTTCACAAGCTTCAAGAATCCATCTATTGAATTCCTCAATATTTGAAGAGAGATGTCCATATCGTTTTCCTGTAAAATATGCTACAGCCCAACGGGATGGTGGAATTTGTTGGATCCACTTAGCTGCTTCTGGAGAAACCTCTTCAATCTCTGCCATTCTCTCTTTAAAGCCAATGGTGGTAATGGAATAGGCAGCCTTCCAGAGAAGATGGACAAGCCTTGAGTTCTTAAACTCTTTACCAATGCTTTCACTTAAGTGACGCATGCAAAATCCATGAGATGCGCTAGGGAATTTCCTTTTTACTGCATCAACAATGCCTTTCTGCCCATCTGACAGGAATGTCAGCTGTGGTATACTCTCAGTGTTCATCTCTAACAGCTTATGAAGCTCTGATAAAAACCACATCCAGCTCTCATCATTTTCTACATCAACAACACCAAAAGCAAGTGGAAATAACCCACCATCAGCATCAAAAGAGGTCGCTGACAATAAGGTACCAAGGTACTTGCTTTTCAGCTGGATGCCACCAATCCCAATAAGGGGAAGACAGCCATTCACAAACCCATATATGGATGCATAGAAGGAAATAAAAAGCCTCTGAAACCTGTTATCAGCCCCAGTGGTGAAAACCTGTGCTACACTTCCAGGATTTGTCTTCTTTATTTGTTCACAGTATGCAGGAAGGAGGCAATATCCTTCCTCAGAAGAACCATAAATTGCAGCCAACCCCCGCTCCTTGGCCCTCCATGCTTGCTTGTATGGGATGGTTATCCCATATTGTCTATGGATATCCTGCAAAATATCTTTGGGCTTGTAATTCATATTGTCTCGCAGTCGTTCCTCAATAAAATTCACAATCCAATCCACAGAGGCCTGGTGATGGCCATGTTGTGCATTTTTTCCACATGTATGTGTCCCTTCAAGGCTCCTTATAGCGAAAGTTGAGACATTAGGAAGCTTCACTGCACGAATACGCCATGGACAGTCTTCTGTGGCACACTTTGCAAAATAACGAATCAGGTCACTCTTTATTATTCGAAGCTCAAAATGTTGTGCGATCGCTGCTTCCTTAATTGTCTTCCTGAAAGTCTTGACATCTGAAAACTCCTGACCAACGACAAAATTGTAGTTATCCACATGCTGAGGAATACAATAGCCCAACTGACAATCCCTCGGATCAACAGTTTCGTCCTTTTCCTCCATTATGCAGAACTTGAATACTAATACACTGGTCCAATATTTATAAACTTCTCTAATCCACACCTCTCAAACAGAATTTGCAAGGAACCATAATAGGGACAAACCACTGCAAGTAAACACATCCAAAGTCAGTTCTTGGGACAGAAAACATAGATGTTACCAAGAGAGGTAGCTTCAACCTGTCTGCTAACAAGTAGAGCACCTTAATGTTGATAAAACCATGAAGGCATCACATTGTTAAACCATTTTCTATCCTTCCACCCCCCCCCCTTTTCCAATGAAAACCATGAATCAAATGAAAACCATATCTAATTCTCATTAGCTGAAAACAGAGGTTTCCACCTCACAGCCACCGAGATGTATGCTGCAAGGTGAGTTTGGGCCCAGCAAATTTAAAAAGCATGTGTTAATGATTAATCACACAAAAGTAAGGAACATACCATTGATTACAACACATGTATACAAACAGTAATCAAAATATGACTTTTATAGCGCAAAGCAGTACATCTGGTTTCCTTAAATATAACTTAACAGGAACAGTTTTTCATTTTAAATATGGAAAGAAATAAGCAGGTCTACTCAGTGATCAGGAGATTCAGGATGAACAGTTATTCCTGGATGTACTGCCAGGAATAAGAAGAACTAGAATCACTTTCCCGACACACCCTCTACTTGCAAGGAAATCTCATTTTTTGATAGAAAACGACAATTATGTCAAGTACAGATCAATTGAGTATTAACGGATACACATAGGAGACATCAACATCAACCTTTTTCACCTTTTCAATTAAGGAAATAGGAAAAATTAAACGGAAACCAATAACACCATTCGATATCAATACTTTGGAGTAAAGAAGTACATAAGAGTAATATTAAACATAGTTTGGGAGGGGATTATCCCGTATCTTATTATAGAAGGATCAAACACATTTATGAGGTTTAACTATCAAAGATGCAGAAAGATAATCAGAGTGAGAGACTGAAAAAAAGTACTTACAGTATAAGGAAATTAAATTCAGAGCTAGAGAGTTCGAATCGTCTCATTTTTCTCACGAACCCACCTGAAGATCAGCATAAAGGCTCAAAACAGCTCGCCTTGCACACAAATTGAGCGAAACAAAGTCAAGTAAATAGAGGTTTAAGTGTGGAAAACCATGGATATCTGTGATTGCAGGAAAACAGAGAGAATTTCACCATGTGAAGATAGGGGGAGAAGACGAGCAAGGAAGGAGATGATCCCTCTGCAAGGGAGAGAAAGGGAAAGTTAGGGAGAAAGAACTCCTTTGGCATTTGACGAAAGATTAGGGCTGATTAGGTCACATAAGGATAGAATAGTCACTCATGTTTCTCACGGGGGGGTATTTTCGTCATTATGCAAAAAATGCGTTCTTTTGCACCCATGAAATGTGACGAATCCACATTTCTGCAATCTCCCATCCTCGAAGGTTCCTGTTTAATTGCAAGGGAGGAAAAGAGAAGTGAAATCAAGTTAAAAGTTAAAACTGTATTTAATAATTTTTTCAGTGTTTATTTTTTATTTTTAAATTTTGTTTATGTAACTATGAACTTTAATTAAATATAATAACTAAATTTCAAAATGTAATTTTTTTTCTTTAAATTTAAGAATTTTGACTATGAAATATATTTACATGAGAGAATGAACCTCGCAAGTCTAGTGGAGCCAACAAGTGAGCACGCAAGAGCATCTTCAGCACAAGGGATTGGGGGCAGCGTGGTATTTTTCACGCCCACTTATACTTGGGCATAGACAACACTAGATTGAGAGAGTTCTTTATCCCTTATATTTAACAATCAAATTTATAATATTTTAAAATTAATTACACAATCATGGTAATAATTATAATTTTTATTTTACCTCTATTTCATTTGTTACCCTTGCGATTGGATGGAGCTTCCTAATGCACTGTAATGTTCCTCCCTAGCTCGGAAAGCCACCTCCTTAGCGGGCAGGATGGATTGGCCCTCTTCCACTCCTTGGATTTCTGATCTATGTAAATTGGACTCTTTGCATTGGTCACGCATAAATATATAGACCTATATTTACGGATCGGGATCCTCTCCTGAGCACTGATCGCCCAGGTCTTGTCCATAGCTATCTGGGCGATCAACACGTGTCCAAATTGTGATCCAACGACTTTGGCATGGCACCTTGTTCTAGTCGGTCGAAGCACAACCATTAGATCACCGCTCAGACAAGTGTTGATTGCCCAGGTAGCTATGGGCAGACCTGGGTGATTAGTGCTCAGTAGAGGAGTCATATCCCATATTTACCAAAAAAAAAAAAAAGCCCTAACCAAAGCAAGTACAGAGAATATGGGAAAATGTTGGGTATGCCGCCAATATCAAGTATGCTAGCACTCATTGTGTCTATCTCTCTCTTTCCTTTTTCTGAAATGACCTTCATATTCTTCCTGAATGATACTATATCATGTGTTCCTATTGGTGCTATCCGCTAGCATACTTGATATCGGCGGCATACCTATCCCTCTCCCAGAGAATATTGTCTCACACTTAAAAATGAGCTTTCCTCCAATAATGGTGGTGCGAGGCAACTTTCCAAGGAGGACTGGGGACAGGGTTGCAGGGGAGGAGGGAATGTACCCCTTTGTTTGGAAGAGGAAGAAGGAGAATAAATGAGAAGAATGAGAGAAAGGTGGCTTGGGCATTTAGGATTTTTTCCACCCATGATGTCATCACTAAACAATGTTTGGATAACAAACAGGTACTAGTTGTAATAAATTCAAGGGAGAGGGATAGGTATGCTGCCGATATCAAGTATGCTAGCGGATAGCACCAATAGGAACACATGATGGAGTATCATTCAGGAAGGATATGAGGGTCATTTCAGAAAAAGGGAAGATAGAGATGGACACAATAGGTGCTAGCATACTTGATATCGGCGGCATACCCAACCTTTTCCCTAAATTTAATATGCAAAAGTGTTCAAGTAAACTTTTCAAACTTTGGGGATGGCAAACAATCAAACCATAGTACAAAGGGTATCCAAGTAATTAACCCTTTATTTTTTTCTTGAGAAAAAATCTGTACTAGTGGGGAGGGGGGGAGTGCTTAATAATTGGTGGGACAAGAAAACTCTGCCAGCCTAGTGCAGCAAGGGGCTTCCTACTCTTTTCACATCCCCACTAGTCTGGGCCTTTCCTGTGCTACACTGGCAGAGTTTTTGCCCTAATTGGCGGGTCTCTGTCGTGCAAAAATGTTTCATTTTGTACCGTCAACCATAAAAAATTTTCTTCCAAAATAAATGAAGAACAAAAAGTTGGATTCTTCCCTAACAGATGATTGAAGTATTGGGATAATGAGTTTGTAGTTCCCTAACATAAGATTGAAGTATAGGGCCACTCTTTTTTTGGTTGCAAAACTTAGGGTGAGTGCACCAATGAGATGCTACAAAATGATATCATACATAGGAGATCAACACGGTTATTTCATGTCAAGAGGAGAGAGATCTTTCTTCCCTGTCACCCACATGCCAATCAATAATCTGTTTACATTGGTTTATTTAATGTCAGAAAAAATGGAACAAAAAAATCCAATTCCATTGCAGTCTCAATAAAAAAAAAAAAAAAAACAGAACAATAGGTGAATGGAATCACACAGAAAAAGTTTTGGACAAAAACCTCTTGAGTGGAAGCAAACAGTTCCCTGATTTCTGATGTAGATCAGCTACTGAGACAAACTTTATTTTTCACTGCACTCAGTGGAGAGCTAAACACCTTTATCTCCCATACCATTTTTTTTTCTCTATAAGTCTCCTATTCCCCAGCCCCCTTCTATACTTTCAGTTAAGACGAGGAGCCCGGTAATATGCTGGAACTGTTGCCCGGAAAAACATCTGCCTAACCCCTTCAGCCTTTATAATGGGGGAAATGATACCCGATGCTCCCTGCCACAGATAAAACACACAATTTCAAGGATTGAAGAACTGTGTCGTCTAAAGAGTTATTTTTGATACTCAACTAGGGTCAAATTCAGTCCTTTTCTTCTTTATTTTTTTCTTACAATGTCATAAGGTGAAGCCGAAGTATCCATGAGAATGTAGTTCCTCAGATGGACAATAATGGATAATACAGCACTCGTTCTGCATACCATAATTTCACAATCAACATTATGGTCAAAAACGGTAAACAGGAGTTTCTGAAACTAGTTCTAAAAGTAGATACAGAAACTGAAAGATGACCAAATACTCAACTGAGAGGCATGGATTCAGCACCCAAGTAGTCATTGAATCAAAAGGACATGTTACAATCGAAATGCCAAAAAATTATTATGTAATCAGTGAAACATGCTTTCTACATGAATGTTAAGTTTGTCTCGAATTCTTGACCCGTTTTGAAGATTGACCCGATCTGACATATTTTGGTGGCGACCCGAATGGGAAATTTTCTGAGATCTGTGATGGAAGCAGAGGGGTTGGGCCGATAGGCCCAAGCCCGGAGCCCATCACTGATCTCGTATGGTTCGACCGGATCGACCGCGACCCGATGGGTCGAACCGCTATTTGGAGTATATATATAATGTTCTGTTGCTTGTTGAGAGTCATTGTATTCTAGGGTTTTCACGAAGCTAGGGTTTCAGGGTGAGTTCTTCCTCGCCGCTGCTAGGGTGTAATCTCTCTTCTGCATAGTGAATCATCTTCTTCTTCTTCGCCCGAGGACGTAGCACACCACCCTGGTGTGTGAACCTCGTTAAATCTCTGTGTCGTACGGATCTATTGTCTCCCTTTATTCGTGTTTCTTGGTGTTTGATCTAACAATGAATTATCAGTAAATAAAATTTCATACACATCAAGAAAAATCATCAGCATCACCTACGCTCAGCTTGCAACACTAATCAAATGCACACAAAAATGCAAAGCATATGGTATTACCAAGAACCTGTGCTCCCACAGAAAAATAATGACCTTGGTTTTAAAAATGAATGACCCAACATGTAATAAAATGTTATCTGCCACACAAGTCCTCCACCAGATAGTAATAAAATGTTCAATAATCCATATCAGGCTTCATTGGAGTATAGCAATGAGCATTGCAAGAAATCATCTCCAAGATCAAAAGCATCTGTAGATTCCAACACACATGCAACCATGCGACACAGTTGTGAACTCCTAACTGTTTAAAATGTGCAGAACTGCTGCAAGACTAATAGCTGTGAACTTACACAAAACATCCTTCTAATATTGCAGGATCGGACACACCAGCAACTTGGTTCTTTTAACCAAAGGAGGCACATGCAACACGAGAGAAAAAATAAATTCTCTGAACCTTGTAAGAGAAGCAGAAACTCACCGAAATTAATCTAGCTCCAATCCAGATGCGTTTGAATGAAGGAAATGGAAGTAATAGACGGGCAACACCATATATTGCGACAGCAAAGAAATGAAGAACTAAGCTCAATGGGTGTGGGTTTAGACCAGAGAGCAAAGCAATTGGTCCTGTTGAGCAAACACCTCCAAGGCTTAAATAATCGGAACATGCTTCACGCATTTCCTTCCTTGCTTGATCTGGTGAAGCACAAAACACCTTGTACAAAGCACCTGCCAATGTATTTATTGTAGATGCCAGAGGCTGCAAACAAGAAAATTATATTTACCAAGTTGGCGAGTGTAGTAGTAAATTGATTTTGTCAGAACAGAAGTTAAGATTATTGATTTATTTGATAGTCAAGTACAGCACACTTAGGGCTCCAAAGAAATCTGGATATAAATAAAAATAACGTGCCATAGCTAAAATAAATTACATATGTTCTTGAAACTTCAACGGCCTGTGACTGGAACAATGTCAGGTAATAGGTGGCTGGAAATGTCACAATTGCTCACAGTTTCAAAAACACTGAAAAAGTAAGAATTTGAAATTAGCAAGCCAAAAAGAAAGATGAAAAAAGGAAATTGAGGTGGGAAGAGAGGAAGAAACACTCAACCTCCCATTTAGCATATTTAATCTGATTGTCAATCTTCTCACCAACTCATTCAGGCAGAAACCACACCATACATCAGCCAAAAATAAATCATTACTGGCCAAGGATGATTGTAAGTCTTTTTCATCTGAACTATATATATTTTTTACCTCATAAAGAAACGTTCCATCACTTCTGAAGCTGGTGAATAATGTACAATTTGTTTCACACTTTTTTTGTCTCCATTTCTTGGGCTTTTATTTCAAAGCTAGAAAGATAAATTTTAGTTCTTTAAGCTTTTCGTTCATATGATACCATGTTTGTTCATGTGAATACAGCTTACCTTATGCAAGGTGTAAAAAGATTCAAGATAATTGCACAGTGAAGATGAATCATTGTGATTTCGCAGGGGCTTAAGAAGATCCCTTAGCACAACAATGTCAGACAATGCAACAGTCATTCCTCCACCGGTTAAAGGATGACGCATGTTGAATGCATCCCCCATTAATAGGGCCCCGGGAGTAGGAAGAGGAGCAGCTGGCATACTTCTGTTTGGCATTGTTTTGATGCTTCCTTTGGCAATTGCAGCTACAAAGGCATCATACAGCTCAGGGGGGATCTGAAACATACATTGGTCAGTTAGCTCTACATATGAAAGTAGGAAGCAAGAATCACAGACACCTAAACTACTAGGTCCATGCATCAGCACATTTACACTTAGATACACATCATGGTACAGCATACTGCAAGTTATCGATACCTGAGAAGCCACTGTGGTCTTGAAATACTTGGCCATTTCACCATTAGCAATAGAAGGCACCTTTTGTCCAGGTACATCAACCAAACAACGAACCTCCAAACTACTAATGGGATAGAACAATATGGGAGAAGGATCTGCTAAAATAACATGCCCATGATTTGGATATGGAAGTTGACATTTCTCTAGGGCCAAACCAACAAAATAAGAGGGCACATCTACCTGAGGAAAAAAAGAAAGTATGAATACTATGTTTCTCTTGAATGCGCAGGGTGCTGGCATAATACATGTCGAAACATGGTGACCAATACAATAACTTATAATTTTTAACCTACCACGAAAATAAGAACTGTAAAACTGAGCAATTCCAACAGTTCTACAATTTTATAAGAAAATGCCACATGGTAATTAAGCAAGAGAGAATTTATTATATAGGTTCACAAAAATGAATCAAAATCATCAGCTTAGGATTGTAGAGAGAGTGGCGCAAGTTTGAGAAACACCCAACACATACAATTGTGAGAGGTGCATATGCTTTTTGCTCTTCACCAGACTGTATAGCACCCCCTTAATTGTGCCATTCTCTTCAAGTAAGGATGTAACAGTTCCCTGCACCAATTGTACACTGACAAGAAAATTGAAAAGCAATGATCAGCCAACCAACAAAACAGAACATTTACCCTCAGAAAAAATGAAATACAGAACATCTGCTGCGCCAATGTTGAGTTAAACAGAGTATATATCATGATGCTGGTTACAACATTCATCAAGATACAATTACATATTCAAGCAAAGCTGGTGGAGTCACCAAAAGTATTCATTTTCTTTAAAATCAAAATCATATCATTAGATGCAAGTAGAATAACCCCTCACTAATTGAATATGAGTGTGACATACCCCCAAATAAAAAATAAAAAGAAAGAAACTGAAGATTGCATAATCTTATAACTAAATATGCATATGAAATATGATGCAACATTTCACTCCTACCGAACAAGAAAGCACATTACAGATCACATACAGTGAATTTTCAAATGTTTAAAATGCATAAATTCATTTATACGGCCCTGTTGTGATAAGCTCATCTCAATAGTCCACTATTTGAGCCATGTGGCCGCACGATGTGGCAACTTTAACTGTTGGATAGATAGGTCAAGGTTTGGATTAGCCACATGCCAAATTTCAGGACCTAGTTCAATCAAATACCCTCCCACGTATTGGCATGAATCCTTGTATTTTTCAGCCAACCATGTTTTCCCATGCTCCCTCCTGTAGTCTCTAGATTTTCTAAGTTTTATTATGCCACTTGGTGACATACCTCTGGCTGAAACTTGACATGCATACAGCGGATCTTGGGGTCAACTCATACACGGAATTTGGGCCTCATTTGATCTAACACGTGGCAAATACTTGGGCCATTGAGGAAACCTTTGCCTATTAAAGACTCCGAACTTGACTTGGATAAAAGTTTAATTTCAAGTCTGATTTATCCATACTCCAATTAACTAGTATATGAATGAAGAGATAAAAAGACTTCCAAAACTCTAGCATCTTGTGGAATTTTTAGATTAGCACATAGTGGCGAACTAACAAAATATTTAGAAACTCAATACTTGACCCAAAAAATAACATAGGTCTCACATGAGCCATACAAATCCAAATTTATCACAATTTCCCACCAATGGAAGTAGTGGTATGAAGCAGTCCCAATTCTGCATCTGGTGAAAGTCTCAGATTAGCATATGGGCATTAGTTTATGAAAATAATTTAATAATAATAATAATAATAATAATAATAATAATAATAATAATAATAATAATAATCGAAACTTGACTTAGAAAAGAATCAACAGTTTTTCAAGTTCGATTCAGACTAATTTCCAACCATTAGCAGCCTCTCTTTTAACTTCTAGAATCTCACAATGCATAATTAAAGGACAATAAAGCCATTGGAAAACAATGAATAAAGATAAAACTTAATATCCATGATAGGAAAAGGCTGATACTTGGGAAGAGAAGCAGCTTTCTCCCGCATCCTTTGTATGAAACGGCCATTGTGGAAGCTCCTTCCTGAGACATCTGCATGGAATTTTTCTGAAGGATAGGCAAGTCTAGTATTCTTCCCATCCTTATGAAGAGCATAACCAAATATTCGCTGAGCATCAATTTCCTCCACACAATCTGCAGTTCATGAATATCTAATTTCAATTCACGGCCAATGCCTATGAAAAGTGAAGGTATTGCATACTAACATTCATGCCTACCCTCAAGGCCCAGCTCAATCAATTTCAGGTAGCCCCCTGGTTGTAATAGTTCACCAACAATTCTATCAGGCTCTGTCAATCTCTCTCAATCAAATGCACTTGGCGCCCATCCTGCAATCAGTTAGTAGTACAAAATAATGTTCTAGTAGAGGTCATCGAAAGGATTAAGAAGGCATAAAAGCGACCATAGAAAGGATTGTCTTAACCTATGTCCTCCCCTAACGCAAAATGCAAGAATTTTGTACAGATACCAGCTCGACAAACATTCATTTAATAAAACTAAAAAACCAAATAGAATCCTAATGGAAGTCCTTAAACCACAAGAACAAAATAGAAAGAGAAGAAGAAGATAACCTGTTAGAAAATAATACCCGTATAAGACCACTGTATAGATGGCAGCATTTCAGTAATGCAGCAGAATAACCTTTAATGCAGGAATGTTGAAGCAAGCGAACCAAGATGGGTTGAGTCGTATCAGAAGACACTCTCCTTAAGGTCTGAAACACCCCCTATATCAGTACAAATGGGGATTCCTGCGTTTTACCTCCAAGATAAAGCAACCCTGTGATCTACGTCTGATTGTACACAGACTCTGATTCTTTCGGAGAGAAAGGCTAGGCTCACTAAGCACAGTTTTAACACTATTTATGCAATGGTTAAACAGAGAACAGAGAAGGAGGGGAAAACCAAAGAGGGATTTGCCAAAAATATATATCTTATTCTTAACAGAATATAAAGTATATAGATTCATATGGGTGCTACCTGTACACTGTGCAAAGGCACCTGTCCATGTATAGACACCCCTCTATATACGTGCAAACCTGTCTATGTACATATGGGTGGATGTCTACGTATGTAGCTATATGTATTTGAATTTTAAATATTCAAAATTGGTGTGTGGTGTAAAAAGATAAGAATCCTTTGACTCACACCCGACCCGACCACGGCCAAGCCAGGCCAAGCGTGCGCGATTCAAAAACACCCAATAACCCCCCACACATACATGACAAGGGAGAATGCCCCTCCAAAGTGCTTGCACCCTTAAGTAACAAACCTATATATATATATATACCCACACTCTTGCTCCTTTACTTCTTCAATGTGGGACTAAACAACTTGTCCTAAACGACAAGTCTTTGGCTTTGCTTTTGTGTTATTTTGAATTTTTCATTCAAAAACTTTCTACCAACACTTTTGGGCTCAAAACCCAAAAGGTTAAAAGTGAAAATAAAAGTAAAAAGTAAAACAAGGGATCATGTCACAATTTTGAAGCTTTATAAAATAAAAATAAATACTTATATTAATACAACATAACCTTGCCGAGCGTGTGAGCTAGTGCGGAACCAGCAACGCCTGCTCCGACGATTATCACGTCGGTACCTCCTCCGTGATCTGACCTGCATTCTCCATTAGCAGTGCTCTTGACACAATAATCCCCGCTCTCGGCCGAAGCTCTGTCCTTCCCCTTCTTATTCTTCTTCTCTTGGGAGTTGTTCAACAGATAAAACCCTAGAAGAACAGCGAAGAGTCCTCCCAAGATATGCCCGGCGACCATTTTTCGAAGAAAAGAAAGAAATGAGACGCAGATAACGGGATCTTTACCGATCATCACCGAGAGAGAACAAAGAAAGGAAAATGGCGATTGATCGGCCATAAGCCCTAAAAAAGGAGGATAGATAGTTCATAATTTACATAGGTAGTAGTAAGTCCCTAGAAATCTGAAGGTGAGGGGTGAGGGGTGAGGACGGAGGATTCAGCGTAGTGGCTACAATTTGAGTTTGAACTGAGAAGCTGGAACGCGGCCACGCCACGCCCACGCCGACGCCCACGCCCACGCCCACGCCCACGCCGACGCCCACGCCGACGCCGACGCCGACGCCGGTGATTTAGTTTTGTTAGGTACTGTGGCATTGGATGGCAGTTAATGTAAATGTAGTACGGAGTGTCGGTTAGCTTTGATTTGCTAGGTGACATGCAACTTCCACTTTTCAAATAAGGAAGTTGAGAGAGAGAGAGAGAGAGGGGATAGTACGAACGATCATCAACTTTCAGATTGGAATCTAAATCCGTAACGCATCGAATACGTATTTGACGGATTTAAATGTGTTGCGTAAGAAGGCGTAAGATATAATAATATATGTAACACCCACGTGGCCACGTTACAAAATATTAAATAGAGAAACAGAAGAAAAGAACAAAACAAGAAGACAGTACGAACAAGCGTCAGACATTCGGATTGGAATCTAAATTAGTGACACATCAAATGCCCCTTGGGGTGCGTGCGAGGTGTGTGCTAGACTGTCGGATGAGGACTGCTGGAGTGGAGCAGAATCTAATTCCGTCGGCCTTCATATTTACAAGTGTTCCGGATTCATATTCCACCCCTTGCACAATACCTTCCTTTAATTTCATCCAAAAGCCTCGGTCGAGGAGAATTCTAGAAAACTTTGTCATAAAAGAAAAATTATATATCGTATTCAAGCATCTAGGGGTGTCAATTTCAAATCTGCACCGGTAGGCCCAATTGAGCTCGACACATTTATGGCCTAATTTAGATTTATCTGATTAATAAATATGTTAGGTCTAAATCCAGCTCGTTTATAAATAGATAGTACAAGGTACAAGGGGTAAGTTCGATGTGCCTCCCGACTGGCCCTACTCATTACAAGTCTGACTCAGACTAACACATTTAGCCCGATTGTTTATATAAGTATTTTGATTTTTTGGGTAAAGAATAGGGTATATATTGATATTTTTATCAATTATTGAATGTAATTAAGTGTAATATATTTTCAAAATTATTGATGATTTAACAAAATAAATTAAAGTATCTTTAAATCTAAGAAAAGTAAATATCGTTTAAGGCCCGTTTAAAGCTTTATTGATACATTACCCCATTTAAGGCCCGATTATAGCTCGACTAGCCCGATTAGGAGAAACCAAATTAAAGCTCGAAGCCCAATCGAGCCCGACATGACATCGATCAAGACCAACTCATTCCTTAAATAGGTAGGTCATGGTCCGAGGACTTAGGCCCGCTAAGCCCGATCGAGACCAACCTGGCCCCATCGATTGACACCCCTACTAGCATCCATTGTGTCAATCTCTCTCTTCCATTTTTTGAAATGACTCCCTACCCTCCCTGTATGATGCCTCTTCCAATGCCCCTATTGGTATTATACACTAGTTTATTGTATACCGACAACATACCTATCCTTCTCTCATATATATTTTGGGATAATGTTTTCTATAAGGGGGTGTCCATCACACCCGAACATATGGGCGTAAAATAATCGGCCTGCTTTTCATCAAGAATGACAATTTTTGTGGATGTTTTTTCACACACGCAAAAGAAGCACACTTCCCCACAAGAAATACTTACCCATAAATTTTTCTTTCCTTTTTTGGAGAATTGGAGTAAGCAACCACTAGCTTGAGGGGCCAATGAGGAGACACACGAGAGCATCTTCAACAAATGGCATTGGGTCAGCATGATCTTTTTACATCCGCTTGTGTCTGAGTGTAGGCAACACTAGATTGACAAGATTCTTTCTCCCTTTTTATTTTTATTTTTTAAAAGATAAGGTATATTGACTTCCATCTCTTTAGAAACGTTCCACCTTACCATAATTCCTCCTATCCAATATCATTTCCAAATTGAAACTGAATAACAATTAACAATTTAAAAATAGTTTAAATTTAGCATTAAGCACCCCTTAAAAAAAAAAAAAAAGCCATAAGTCTATGGGTTCTTTTTGGGTAACAATGGAAAGACCTATCCTCAAGGCTAGGGGTGTCAATTTTAGGCTTGCACCAGTAGGACCGATTGAGCCCGACACGTTTATGATTCGACTTAGACCAGCCCGATTAATAAACATGTCGGACTTGAGCCTAACACATTTTTAAATAGGTAGTACACGGTGCAGCCACCTAGCCCGACAGACGTTCAACCGGCCCGACACATTTACAAACTTGATTTGAATCGACTCCTTTAAGCTTGACCCCTTTAATACTACTTATATTTTTTTAATATTATTTATATATTTTTAATATTATTTATATTTAGTGCCAGGGCTATGTGATATATACAATTGAGATGGTGGTGATTATTATTTGAATATCCATTTTTTTTATGCATAGTTTTTTATTTGAACTTGCTAAACTTGGGTTGCGTATGCATAGTTAATTGATTTAAGTTTCGTGAGTTAAATACCGAATACCTTTTAGTAACTTAGTTGTTTTGCCTAGAATTGGCTTAATCCATTTTAACTATGGGATCTTTGTTATTTATCCTATATTTGTCTCATTTTATTGGTATTTCTTTTCAATTACATTTAAATGACCAATTTTAAAGAGGACCAGTTTAAATCCCTTTTAAAGTGAAATATGTCTATTGCCCAATTAAGATCCATTTATGGCAGCTCGAGACTGACCAATTTGATTATTAATCGTAACATGCCTACGCTAGTTAAGCTCATTTATTTAAATGGACGTTCATAGCCCTAAAAATTGACCGAGACCAACGTGGCCTGACCATTTGACACCCCATACCTCAAGCCGTGGTAAAAGAGGAATTTCTTCACAGACAATCATTGTAGTTGGATGGCGTATTTATTATGTAACGGCTCTTTCCCTAAACAAAGCGACACTCTTATCAGAGCCTTGTGTGCATGAATAAATATCACGTGGAATAGGTTATGGACCCACAAAGCTATCATATGCGGGCACTAATGGGCCCATGGCATCAAGACGAATTAAGGACATTTCAGACATCAAACAATTTAGAAGGATTAACCCCCTCCCCCTCCTTTTATTAGTATTCACTGTTGGTTGCGGAAGACTTTTTCCTCCATTTTTTTCCCACTCTTCTTCAGTTATTGAAAGGAAGGAAATAAGGTAAAGGGTTGTTTTCTTTCTCTTTGCTTTCCTTTTCTTTTCCACCGAAATGGTCATGTTAGTTAGATAAATGTTGGACAACTCCATTAAGAGAAGATGTGGAAAATAAAGTTTTATTCAAAGCCATCCAATCCTCAGCGTGATATTCCTCCTTGCTAAGTCTTCTCACAGAATTGATACTCCAGAGTCCTGACTCCCACTATTAAAAAATACAATTACCTCAGTCATTAACAATGTATTCTTTTTCCATTTTACTTATTCAAGAATGAGATACCCTTAAATATATAGTTTATTACAAATTGTGTTCAACCATTGGTTTATGTATCTATGCTTTTAAATTTTTTATTCTAAGACATTGCTTTATTGTTTGGAGAGTTTTCACTTAATTATCATTCAATGTAGGAGTTCCTTTCCCAATTAAATATCATAATTCCTAACTGTTGTTTTTGTTGGAATTTCATTGAAAGTATTGACCATCTATTCTGAATTCTCTTGTCCCTTCTTTGTTTGGAAATGTATCCTTGAAAAGTGTTGACTTTTTCTTAGAGCTATCATTCTTTTTGACAAAGAATAGAGGTGGGTCTTGAAAACTTTCGACAACAAATCCTCGGGTGATATTCTTAGTAAGTTGGTTTTCAGTGTAATGATCTATCATATATAGTGGGAAAGAAACAAAAGAAGATGGTCTTCTACTTTGCGTACTATTAAGCAAGACTAGGAATAAAATTTTTCACGATTGTGTAATATGCCCCCAACTCAAGCAGAGATAGACATCTGACTTCTTCTTGGGATTTCACTCTTATTGCTCTCTCTCCTTAGTTTTCATTATCATATTAATTTTTTTTTTCTCTCCTCGTTTTCATGTACCCCTACTTTGATATTTGTTTTACCACTCCAATGTTTTTTTTTTTTTTTTTAATGTATCCCCCTTACGTGATTTTTGTTTTCAGTGGCCAATGTTAGAGTTCCTAGCCCTTGGTTGCCGTTATAGCTTGTTCTTTTGTTCTTTTTCTTTTGTTTCAATATATTTTTTATTAAAAAAAATATTTATCCATATTCAATTTTGAAGTTCCACAACTTGATTAAGTTGTGGCACAACTTTAAAATGTGTCTCTATATGCAAAGGTGGCCGCCACTTATATGGATATTTCATGGCCAAGGCCAAGAGATAAATTAGCACATTTTTTCTCCGCTCATGTGTTAGCCCGCCTAGACCAACGTCAAACATGTTTGAATTTGATCTATAATCTTTAAATTTTTCTTTAATGCCTAGAGACGTGTTTAGGATTCCCAAAATGGCATTGGTTAGGAGTTCAATTTTTTTCGAGGATGACACTAGAGGGGGGGGGGGGGACATGGATAAGGGAGTCTTCGACCCAAGACCTCAAATTTTTTTTTTCTAGAGCAATTAAAGTCTATAATGAAAGTGCTTCAAGCAATGTAATTTTTTTTTTTTTTTTGGGTGAAATGTTAATAAACATTTTAGGTCTTTGAGGTATCAATACTAGATCCCTGGTTCCCAAGGCACAACACAAAGATTTTGACTACTGAGACATTTAATAACTTACGAGGTAAATAATGATCCATCAAGCTGCACCCTTACGATACTTAGGTTACTTTGGTTTATGTCATAAGCATTTTTCTTCATCTTGGATGAAATAAAAATTACCTATAAGGTTGTTATTATTTACTCTAACTCTTCATTGGATGAAGTCCAAAATTCTTGTAATATTATTTTACGAGTTTCATCCAATCATCAGAATTCATGGAATAAGAGATTCTCTCTTCAATATAACCATAGGTGAAAAGATCCTCAGTCCCAAATTTTGTAATGAATAAGAACTCATTTGATGGATCATAACATGGGAGGCTTAACTGCTCCATTTGTCTTGATGCTTAATTAGATTTTATGAGGAAGGTTTTCTGAACTGATCACAACAGGTACATTGGCACCCTCTCTTTAAAACTCTTTTCTCCTCTCATGAAATGACCTCTTTGCACCTATATGCACAAAATTATTTCATCTCTCTTCATTAGTGTGTTCCCTTGTGCCATTTAATTATATAACACTCCTTATGATTTCATTCTTCCGGTTATTAAGTTTGTAACCATACTAGAATTACCTATCTATATTTTTTTTATGAGAAAAAGATCTCTGCTTGATTGCATTTCCATCCGACTTCTTTTCGCATGAATGTGCAAAAATATCATATTATCTCTCCTCATTGATGCCCATGTGCATGCTAACATTGACCCAGCCGGCAACATTGTGGCCACACCGCCACACCGCTAGGCATCGAACCTCCCCTCATTTTTATTCAACAATTGAAATAGGATTATACAACTAATTAAAAACTTCCATACAATCAATATCTTTCATCTTATTTGATCCACATCATATAATTAAAATTTGGTAGGATATCCCTTATTCTAAACACTGACATGTTGGTGGCTTTGAGAGGTATAAGATTGCGTAGTGCATCACACGTCAAGAACGGTGCCAAGTTTGTGGCAAGGGCAAAGCAGTTGACCAGCACAATTTAATACTTAGGGTTTTGTTTTGTTTTGTTTTTTGTTTTTTTTTTTTTTTGTGACAATATTCCGGTTAATTGTCCACATTAAAATGATAAGATGTTGTGGTTTAAGAGGTTCTCCCTTCACTATCGGTGAAAGAGAATTTGTAAAAAAAAAATCCCTACCAATATGGCACAGTTAGCATCCAAATTAAGCGGATACGAAAAGATTGTTGTGCCCTCCTTTCCCCTTCCCCATCATGTGTTGAAGATGCTTTGACGTGTTTTTTCATTGATCCTGCGCGTTGGTATTGTCTGCATCAGATTGGTAGGGTTCTTCTGTTTAAAAAAAAAAAAATGAAATCTTGATGTTTGTTTTTTATTGCAAGGAAAATATAAAGGAAAAGGAAGTGGAATTGTATGAATTTAAGAAATAAACTATTTGTAATTATTACCCCATGTGATTCTATGTAATTGTATGAATGACTTAAAATTTTTATCCTATATAATAACAATATATTTTACATGTAATTTTTATTTTATTACTCATGTTTGAACTTTTATTATTTTGTTTTGTAAGAATCTATGTAGTCGACCCATTAAGTTGGCATAAAGTTGAGTTTATTGCTGTCATTGTATATTATTATTATTATTATTTGATAGAAAAAAATCTATTCATTTGAGCATGACCAGTGCAAGGTAAATATTTGATATTTTATAGCAAAGTGTGTTAGATGCAAAGTAAAATGAAATTTAATAGCCAAACATAGAATGATTTGGAGTTAGTAATATGGTCACGTGGGGTCATGATTACAAAGATTTCTCTTACCATCATTTTAATTTCCCTTGCCAATGAACGGAGCCGAAAATACTCTTCTCTCCAAAGGCTCCTATTTTTTATGTTAAGAAGAAAATTTTTCCACACTCATAGTAAATAATTCATCTAAAATCGTAAGATTATTATTTTTTCCCTTATTGATTGGATTCCAAATACCTCCTTCTACTTTATGGCACCTATCTCATAAATGTGTATGTGTTATAATTGAAAAATCATTTTCTAACTCGAATTGCATTTTAGAAAACTGATTCGACCGGTAAAACCTAGTTAGGAGTAGTCATATTTTGTTTTTCTTATTTATAAATACAATAAATATTTAAATTAAAAAAAAATACAATAAAAGTATGAAAAACACATCCTGAATTTATTATTCTTCACTGAAAAGTTGGTAGAAATTTCTTGAAGCTTATGTCTTATATATTATGAATTTAGTGTTCACCTGAACTTCTTGCTTATAAGTGAATAGTGATTCATCAATGGGGAAGACATAATTGAAGTCCTCCCCACCATCCCTACTCTTCCATCTCTTAGAAAAAGGTAAAAAAATTGAGGTTCCTTCATGAGAACTAATGTGATTGATCAAATGGATAATCTGTAGCATAAGTTCTATACAAATTCATTTTGTACACCATTTTGTTTAGAAATAATTTGATAAATTTGAAAAAGGAAAGGGAATCTCGAAGATTGTTAGTCATCAAGAAGTTGTTTAGGATTTCATTTTCTTTCAATGAAACAAAAGGATGAAGGTTTTTACCATTTTACTGAACTAAGTGGAACAATTTAATGGGCTCTTTTTAAATGATTAGACTTGATGATTTTATTTTGACTCAGGTGAAAAGATCATGTCTTATTTGACTCGAATAAATTATCAAATCTTGTCATTTTTACTCGAGCAAGTCCACACGGCTCTTGATCAAATTGTTAAAAATTTCAACGCTTGGCTTGAATGACTCGTCCATTTAAAACTGAATTTTCCAACCATGATATGGATTCATACTTAGAAAAAAAAAAAAAATTATGATATGGATGAAGAAGTACCTTATTCGTTTTTTTATTTCTTGAGTAAAGAAGAAGAAGATATTACACTTCCTTCCCCTGAATGTTTCTGGTATTACATAACTCTTCACTACGAAGTTTGAAATTACACTTCCTTCCCTTCTAAATTATAAATTCTATCAGCAGTATCCTGATCGTGAGTGAGGAACCATTAAATGTATTACAAATTTTTTATAAACCCCAAAATAACCTTAGTCTATAGGAGATGATGAATTTACCCTCAACTTATTATCGTCTTCTTCCTTGAGAAGACGATGGAGGGTTTATACTATAAACCTCTACTCTTCATTCCAAGATAATTCTGAACTCTGAAATTGAAGATTTTGGCGATCGAAGGTGGTTCATCTCGTTGGCGATCGAAGATATGACATCTCGTTAAAGATCGAAGTTTGTTCATTGATGAAGATCAAAGTCTGAGGTTAGATTAAATCGCAGATTTGGGAGAGTTAGGGCTTTAGGAGATAAAATCGTTTATGATGGAAGTCTTAAGGCTTTGAAACAGTTGAGGCTTTGGGGGAGATTAAAGCTCTCGGTTGGTTTTTCAGAAGTGGCATTGAAGACTTAGGGTTGTGGCGATTTATCATTATGAAATTTGTGATCGATTGGGAGAGTAAGTTTCCTGCAGAACTAACCACCTCGGCTTCCAACCTTTTCCATAATTCACCCACTAAGAAAGAATTCCATAGATGCCGTGACCAACTACATCGTTGATCTTCACACAATCTCGGTGATCAGATAATACCTGTGGATCTTGCAACCAAGAAATCTTCGACGATAACTCTATCGACGGCGGAACACTTGACCTCATACTCAGGTGACTAAAATTGCCACTCCCGTTATTGCTATTTTGGATTTTGTTATTAAGATCGACGGGTGATTCACGGTGACGATGAGTGGAATCGGAATGGGTGATTCATGGGATTTTCATCTTTGTGTGTTCCGCTCTTTTTGTCTGGGGATCTTAAATGGGTTTCATCCAAATCATTGGTATATAAAACTGTAATTTGTTATAGGATTTCTAGACTTCTTTGTGGCCCTGCTATTTTGGATTTTGTTATTAAGATCAACGGGTGATGCATGGTGATGATGAGTGGCATCAGATTTTTGTGCGGCGTTCGTCGATGTTGGATTAGGAGGGAGAAACATGTGCTCCCACTGCTGTCGATCAGAAACGAAGAAGAAGAAGAGGAATATTGTTTTTCCGCTAGGAACGAAGACGGAGAGTTGAAAACCTTGAGTTTTAGACAAAGGGTATGGGGGTTAAAAAGATATTTAACACTTGATTTTAACAATGTTAACACCACATGGTACATTTGTAATTATAAACTTCACAAGGAAAAATTATGTAATACCTGAAACATACAGGGGTGGTAAGTGTAATTCCCTCAAACAAGAAATATCTTCTTCATTGTGACGGAAACCTGCCTCTGTTGAAACAAATATACTTTCTCTACACGCGGGCGGGGGAGTTTATGTGGATCCGCGTGTGACTGGATCTCATGAGAAACGGTACTTGTTGAGTTGTAAACGTCTGTGGGGTAGAATCTTGTCTCTGAATAAGAATTAATAACAGGAGGGTATGGGTCTTGGTGAGTGGTGTGACTTGTGAACCAGAAACAACACCCAATCTCCGCCGTGTCGCCTCTTTCAAGCCCAACGCCAAGGCCAGCCACCGCTAACGTTGTTAATTGTTACTCTGTAAAGGGGCGATTATGGGGTTATCCGGCGGCGACAAGAAATACCGCCGGAGCCCCAAAACTCCTCTCCTCCCCCAAAAGCACGAAGATTTTGGACCCGTCGAGGTAGGATTCGATGGAGCGTCCTTCTCCGGGGCTGTTTTCAACCTGTCGACAACCATCGTCGGCGCCGGTATCATGGCACTACCGGCGATCATCAAACAATTGGGGCTCCTTCCTGGTCTGGCTATGATAATCTTGGCTGCCTTTTTGACTGAGTTGTCTATTGAAATGATCCTGAGACCCGCACGCTCCTCCAAGACATCTTCGTATTCAGCGGTTGTCGGAGACGTGTTCGGAGGGGTAGGCCGAACGCTCTTACAGCTGTGCATCATTGTGAATAATCTCGGCATGCTTGTCGTTTACATGATCATCATAGGTAAGGATCCCGCTTTCCTGCAACTCCCCCTCCGGTCGTCTTTATTAATTTTCCATTTCTTCGTTTTTCCTTCCTTCTACATACGTTCCTCTTTCTGGTTTCTTCTTCTACATATCCCCCAATTCTAACACTCTAGATATTCATTTGGATTCAAAATTTGAATTTTGAATTTTGAAAATTTTGGGGACGATGTGTGCAGGGGATGTGCTATCAGGAACATGGTCGGAAGGAATCCATCACACAGGGGTGATGGAAGGATGGTTTGGTAGCCGTTGGTATAGTTCACGCTTCTTCATGCTGCTTCTCACCACTCTTCTTGTCTTTGCTCCCTTGCTCTCCTTCAAGCGTCTAGGTTTGTCTCATCCATTAACTTTACCTTCTCTGTTTCTCTCCTGGTCGTACCTTAACAGAGTTGTATTTGCTGACTTGTGTTCCATAGATTCGTTGAGATACACATCTGCATTATCAGTTGCTCTAGCAATTATATTTGTTGCCATAACAATGGCGGTGACAATCCTCAAGATGGTGAATGGAAGTATTGGAATGCCGCGTTTGCTACCCAGAATTGAAGATCAAGCTTCTTTCTGGAAACTTTTCACCACCATCCCTGTTCTCGTCACTGCCTTCATCTGTCACCACAATGGTATAATTATATAACAATAATCCTCAGTTCATCACTGCCTTCATCTGTTACTCCTTTTATTTGAACAATAAATTTTGCGCAGTACACCCGATAGAGAACGAGCTGAAAGATCAAACCCAGATGAAGTCAATCGTCCGGACATCACTGGCTCTGTGTTCTTCCATTTACATAGCGACCAGCTTATTTGGGTTCTTGCTCTTCGGGGAGGAGACGCTGGATGATGTTCTAGCCAATTTCGACGCTAACCTGGGAATCCCATATGGGTTAGTCATAAACGACCTTGTGAGGATCAGCTACGGTCTTCATCTGATGCTTGTCTTCCCAACTGTCTTCTTCTCTCTCCGTCTCAATGTACATGGCCTCCTCTTCCCCCATGGCTTCCCTATTGCCTACGACAACCGGAGATTCGTGTCCATCACGGTGGGTCTCATGGTTATTGTCTTCCTTGGGGCTAACTTCGTTCCCAATATATGGGATGCCTTCCAATTCACTGGAGCCACGGCTGCTGTCTCCATTGGTTTCATTTTTCCTGCTGCCATTGCTCTTAGGTAAGTGTATGACAGCCAAGACTCCACAGATTAATCTGTTGTAAATCTCTAATTTTTCGTTTCTGTTAAATGCAGGGATCATTCTTATGGAATGTCTTCAAAGAAGGATAGAGTATTATCGTGGGTGATGATCTTGTTGGCTGTGTCTTCGAGCACAGTGGCCATCTCCTGCGACATCTACAGCTTGTTTAATGACCACACCTTTAGCTAGTTCCCTCATGGATTGAATGATGAGCTTCTTTCGGTTCACACATGAACAAAACATTTGAGTCTCTCAGAGGATATGCACATGCTAGTAGGCAACACAAATACCCACTACTCCCAGGTGCCATTACTTTGGGTTTTTCCTACCCTTCTCTCTCTTCTACCCCCCCCCCCCCCCCCCTTTTCTGTTTTAAAATTTTCTTTTAGGATGTAGAAAAAAAAAATTTGAGTAAAAAATAAAAGGTTCTGTTACCTCTATCTTTTTTGTCTTTTTTTTTTCTATACATTTCTTTAAAACTCTGTAGATTAATTTGGTGAAGGAGTTCTATTAGAAGGGAAATACATTTACATTCTTGAGAGAAAGCAGAGGTGGCTTATCAATTAGATTTTTCATACAAAGTGCATAGGCAAATGGGGAAGGAGGTGGGGTTCTAAATCCAAACTCAGTGATCATGCATGTTGTATGATTATGAATTGCATGTAATTTATTCAACCAAAAAAAAAAAAGATTGCATGTCACTTGTATGTTATTTTTCTCTATGCATAGTGCATAAAGTTTATATGATTCATCACAAAGTTTATCTTATCCCTTGATTCCTTACTGTAAATTATTGATTGTTTTCTTCTTTTGTTCTGAGCTAATGACAATGATAACCAAGTAAAGTTTCTACAATGTAGCTCTAGTCTCTTCAGTAATTATTCTTCTGAAAAGCTTCATGTAGTGCTTTACATTTTGGGTCTTAATTTGGTGCAGCCCTTTTATCAGAAGAAGAAAAAATTTTGATGCAGCCCTTCACAAGTAGGGTTTTCAATTACTTCATTTTCTTCTCTAGGGCTTAGCTTTTTCTGATGAAAAATATTTTATAAGAATTAATTCAGAAGCAAAAGGAAATTGCGCTGGTCTAAAGATTGAAAATTATATTATAGAAATAATCATATAGAACTGGAAAAATGATTTCAATTTTAAATTCCTGGATGGTGATCTGAAAAAATAGTTGTGAATTTTACCATGTGACCAATTTGATCAGATTGAAAGTTGACACGTGAAGAGGGAACCTAAGGGCCCGTTTGATAACGTTTCAAAAAATGTGTTTCTGCCGTTTCTGGACACTGAAACAACAGAAACGGAACAAAAAACGTTTGATAAAATTGTTTTGTTTCACTTGTTTTCAGAAATATAAATAGAAATTTTTACCTATTTATGGTTCAAAAAACAACCCATCGCCGTTTTTGGAAACGACTCGTGGCTATTTTTTTCCTGGTTACTATCGATTTCTAGAAACATGACTTATCAAACACCTTCAATTCCATTTCTGTTTCTAGAAATGGAAATTTATGTTTCTGTCGTTTCTCGAAATAGAAACGGCAGAAATGTTATCAAACAGGCCCTAAGTTTATTTTTTTAACCAAAGTTTATTTTTTTTTTTTTTTAGTGAGTGGGCAATAGGGTGTCTGATGGGCATTCAACGTCCATAAATGCCTTGGGCTTCGTGCGACCTCCTTGATCTCCATGCTTGAGCATTTCTGACCATTGAATACAAGTCAGATGCACTGTTGCGCCAGAAAAGAATTCAGTCCAAGGTTTACTTGCCCATAAATTTTGAAAATCAAATGACGGATTACCTCAACCTGGTAGATTTAGGTTCCCAACCACCATTTTTAGCCAGTGGATTTTTATTTATTGCCATATACCCGATGAATAATCATGAAGAGAAGATGGCAGCATATTGGCATTTTTTAAGTTCTTGAAATTAGAAAGAGAATTATAAAGAAAATGAAGCAATAGAATCATTTGGATAATCCACATAAAACATGAAATTGGAGTAGCGGATTAGATTTACATGAAGAAAAGAAACAAGTGTTGTATGAAATCGCAAGTAAAAATAGATCAAGGAATCACAAATAAGAATTGGCCTGCCTCTGGTAGAAATTCAACAATACAAGAAAACATTAATTTTCCTTAGACTAAAGTTTCTCTTCATCCAATTTCACCACTGGGATGCCCCAATACCTCCTTTTATGCAAATATTCGAACTACCCTCCCCACTATTTCAGTCCCTTTCAAACATCAGAATTCATTAGTGTAGAAATTTCCTTTTCTCCGTAGATGAAGGGGAACTGTTGTCTTACCCAAAAAGAAAAATAAATAAATAAATTTATTATTTATGGATGAGCAATGGCTAGAAGCTACAGCTTCAAGACCCAAGTTTTGACCAAGCCCATGATTAGAATGGTTGAGCACTATCATTTGGTACGTGGGAGTCACCTCTGCCTTTTTAGTTTCTAATGAGATGGGGTCACAAACTGATGAAATGAAGAGATGAGAGATCCTAACCAAGGTTTTAAAAATTGGTTTCAATTCGTGCTGGCCTAGAACAGGCTGGACTTGGTCCAACACGGTCAGAAATCATTTATAAAAAATCAGGGTAATTGGAATGTAGGTTTGGTGGATTCCGAGTCTAATAGACCAATTCCACTGATGCTGGTCCAATTTTTAAAACCTTGGCCCTACTCTTCTTTGATGGAATAGCCATAGCCTTTTATATCCACATTCACATCCGGTTAGTTTTCAGAGGGATTCTGATAATTTCTGAAGACCAATTTTTTGAATACGGATTCCGCTAAATAAATATGAATATGAATCAGATACAGATTTTCAGCTATTTATTTACATCCCCAGTAAAGGTTAGAGAGTGGAGTCATGAGTTTGAAGAGGGCAACATTGCGTTCGCACTATCTACATTGAGCAGTGGAGAATTAGAGAAGGAAAATTTGAGAAGACAAGAAGGTGAAGGGCTTAATCCACTGCCCCATTGGCCACTAGCCACTAGTGTTGATATTGAAGTATCAATATATGAAATTACATAGATGTTCTCATATATATATATATATATATATTTTTAATTACATGTAATATATCGTGAAATTGATAATGGTATTTTAATACTATAAAATATAGTCAATCCTAAACAAATAATTCAAGGCTACACTGCATCGATTCAATGGAAACATTTTATAGGAGGAAGCCGCTCCATTTAATAGGAACCCTGCCCATCTCTTACGTATCATCACTCCTGAACCCACTATCTCTCCACCGCTTCACATAGATAATATTAGGCTTAAAATTGAAATATCTGTATTTGCATTTTGATTGGCGTTCAAATGGATTTAGATAGCAGCTTTTGGAAACTGGTATTTAAATACAGATTCCCACACCCATCGGTGAAGGAAAATATATATTTTTTCTGCATGATCGGTGGAGGAAAACTTTTTCCCTAAGAAAAAAAAGTGATACTGTATTAATTGTGTTCCTCGGGGTTTTAAGAATTGAAACGAAATCAATTTGAATGGGCTGATTAGGATCGAAAGCAGTTGAGCCTGATCTCGATTCCAGCCGATTTGAAACTATTCCATGTTGGGTTTCTAAGGTTCAAGCTGATTCCGGATGATTCGGACTAAACCGTAATCAAAATCGGCTGGACCTGATCCGAATCTACCTTTCTAAATCGCATCCCATTTTAAAGCCAATTTACAATGATGCCCCGAAAGATGATTTTTTTTTTTTTCTTTTCCCATGAAATCCCGAAAGACCGCTCCAACGGCTACTTTCAGACAACTCTCGGCATTTAAACTTCCTCGGGTATCGGTCAATGCGAGCGAAAAGGTGGAATCACGACCCTGTCTCTGTCTCTCTCTCTCTCAGCTAACGTTTCCGACCGATCAAAACTCATAAGCAACAAGAAAGCGGGTGGGAGGATATGGAAGAACATCAACTGCAACAGAGCAACAAAGATGATGATGAGGAGGAGTTCTATGAGAAGATTGAAGCGCCTAAGTATGTGGACTTCACTGTTCCCGATCTACCTCTTCCCGACGATCGTTCCTGGTTTTGTTTGCGTGTTGGTGAGTTATCGTTTGCTGTTTGGTTTTATATTCAGTTTTTCCCCTTTTTGTCATAATTTTACTTATTTTAAGCTCTGATCTAATGCATTGTTTGCCTAAATTGTTAGAATTTAGGTCGAGCACCTCTTTGTTTTTATGTTTAGATTTTAGATTGTTTCCCAATTTGTTTTGGCTGACTTGGGTCTATAACAGATTTCACTTTCCAAGTGTTTCCCAATTTGTTTCTGGTGATTTGGGTCTGATTATAACAGATTTCACTTTCCAAATTCAAACTTTAAGCCCGAGTTATCAATGAACCTGTTAATTGTGTTTCAGGATGCAACCAAAAGCATGAAGAAGAAGACATGGATCCTGACGTTCTATATAAAAGTTTTGTTCTTCGGGTTAGCTATTTTATCCGTTCCTTCTACTTGCTAATCTTGTTGAATCATCATTTAATACATAACCTTCTCCAATTATCCATCCAGGTATTGGCAGCAAGGAGCCCCAACTTAAAACTTCATAAGGAATTAAGTAGACAAGCTCCACGGTATGTGAAACTTTCAGAGTCCAGGATTTTCCTGGTTTTCTCTACACTTGATTGAATTTGCTTTGAAAAATATTAGTTTTGTCGTCTCTTCTTTAACAGGGAAAATACTAAATACCCCCAATCAGCCCCTGCAAAATCTTCCAAGAATAGAATATCAAGATTGACTGCAATTGCATTGGCTTCTCAAAAGATGGGTGACAAAAAATTGAAACTTCATCCTATATCTAGGCTTAAATCAGCCTCAAATATGAAGGCTACGCAATCTTCTGTTAATGCAAAGGCTTTGACAACTCCTAGGTATAAAAAATGCCTCCAAGGTTCAGATCCCTTTCGTAGTGCTCAGAACCCAAAAACAACTGTTTCATTGACAAAGAATAGAGTGGTCTCAAAGGCCCTGATATTCCACACTCCAAAGAAAAGTGAAAAGGTGAAAAATTCGTTAACAGAATTGCGTGCACAGATGAAGAAGCTTGATATAACCAGTCAAAAAAAGCAGGGGCGTTCGCGCATTGTATCATCAAGGTACAATACTTGCAATACTAAAAGCAAAGGTGAGGTTTCATTTGTTTCTTATGGTTCCAAGGATGGCAAGGCTGTAAAATCTTCAAAATGTCTGAAGACCAAAAACAAAGCCAATTTACCGAGATGTAATCAATCCATGCCTCAAGAACGTATTGATTCTGATTACATTAGTGGTATGGAGATAGATGGAAAATCAAGGGATGGCTCCTCAGAAGTTTGTTCTGTATCAGGTAGTTCCGGAAATATTGAAGAACCTGGTCATGTTAAGCTCCTCATCATTGCTAAGACCTCAGAAAATTTAGGTGCAACTCCTACTCAAGATGAAACAACTCCAATTGGGGAGAATTCATTAGCAAGTTCAAGCAATGTAACGGCCTTGCTTTCCAATTTGGAGGAGACTTTGAAAGAGAAATGTCCCGAAATTCAAACTTCAAAAGCGGGAAATTCAAGCCTTGGGAAAAGGGAGCATGATGAGGATGTAGGATTGAACTATGAGGACAGGAAAGATTCAGAATGTGATACTCCCAAAAGCCAAAATCCCAACGGAGCAGGAGTTGAGAATTCCACCATGGAAAGTGATGATAAAGAAAATGCTTCAGTGTCTTGTGATAACAGGTTTCAGCCCTACATCACTCATCTCTCCATTTATATTGGAATCTCTTGGAGATCTTCACATAAGTTGCACTTTTGTACTAACAATACTCTTGTTCATTTTAAACTGACAACAGAGAGATTAAAGTTGATATTGACCACTCTAAACTGAAGATCCTAAGCAAGCATGAGGCTCATGACAAGTCTCAGAAGGTAATTAAGTAGATATGCATATTTTTATACTGTTTTTTCTACAGATGGATAGTTCCTTCATCTCAATATCTTGTTATCCAACTGCATTTGATCATGGTGCAGCTCATAAGGGATTGCTCTGCTTCTGCTGCTATTGCTGCCCAAAAGAACAATAAAACAAAGTCAACAAATCCTAAACCTTTCCGATTAAGGACTGATGTAAGTGAAACGTTGCAAGAATGATTCCATTTGTTAGAAAAATTCCATTTTTCTGGTTGTATATGATGAAATATGAAGCTTATAGGAAAGGGGCATTCTTAAGGAGGCAAACCTGGATAGAAGGTTGCATCTTCTTGATCCTTTCAAAGAAAATGCGGAAGTTAAATGGCTACCTACTGGAAGCTTGCATAAAAGGCATATAACGCAGACTCGAGTGAGTTTCTTATCCTTTTTTCTCTGTAATCAAATTAGTAGTAGTCTATATTGATCTTTTGGTTCATGATTCCAGCAAACTGATAGGTCCCATGGAGGCAACCAAACTGGTTTAGAAAAAAGAGTTCAAAAGGTTCGAAATCAGAATCAAAATCCCACATGCTCTATCTAGATTTTGCATTTCTTAAGCTGATAATATAATGAGTTTTGCCATCCAACAGCTGAAAGATGCGTACCTTAAAACATCAAAATGTGCAACAGAGACAAATGTGGTGTCAACTATTCGACAACGACAGAAGGTAACACGATTACTTTTTGGGGTTGATCAATCTGAAACAGTTGAAACCTAACACTTTTACTGTGTCCTTGAAGCTTATGACGACTCAGCTGGAAGGTGCTAAGGAGGAAATATGTCGAAAAGCAGAGAGCAGCTCAAAAAAGACTAAATCACATTTTTTGCGGCCTCAAAGGTTTGCTATCATGTTTATGTTATGTTATCATGGACTGTGAGAAACTTCAATCTCCACTTAGACTGTTCTAAGCATTAATCCTGTTCTTTTCCCTTTGTTTCTGTTCTCAGAATGGCTCCAGCAAGCAAGGCAACAGTTCCAGAAGAAACTGCATCAGCAATCTCACAACCCAAGGAATTAGTAGAGCCAATTCTGTACAATGGCACCCCAAACACTATCAGTAAAGCAGCAGCTATAAGGTCAGGATTAATGGTCAAAAGACCTGCAAAAATTCCAAAGGAACCGAACTTTCACAGTGTTCATGTACCAAAGAGTTGCACAAAGAAGCTGCCCAACGCAATCGCTTCATGATTTTTTTTTTTATTATCTTTTGCTCCTTCTGTAATTTATATTTTATGTTGTTCAATTATTTCATTGAATTCTCTTTGTTTTGTTTCCAAAAAGCAAGCAGTGTGGAAACAAATTCTAGTGTCATTGTGTGTGCTCGATTGATCATAAGGAATCCACATCTAGTCATTGGTTCAAGTATCTAGGATCAAAGTCTAGTGTCTAGATTTAGAATGACTGTGTTTGTATTTCCAGCAGATTTTATCAGTCCTATCCAGGTGTGGTGTATGAACAAAATTTGATGTTCAGGTTCTCAATAGAAGGGGGGCTATGCTAGTTTTGCTTGGCAAAAAGAAGCATACTTTGATTAATAAGGGGAAAAATTTTGGTTGCTACCCGGAGCTGCAACCATGTAGGCAGTCAAAGAAATGGAACATTCACCTCCCTCTAGGGTTCACAATACCCTCCAAAGTTTTAGAATTTTCCAAAATGCCTTTTAAGATTCCATTTCTTTGGCTACTAGTCGGTTTGTGGCTGCAATCCCTGTTGACAGCCAAAGAAATGGAATATTCACTTCCCCTTAGGGTTCACAAATACCCTCCAAAGTTTTAGTATTTTACAAAATGCCTTTTAAGATTCTATTTCTTTGGCTGCTATCCAATGTTGAAGGTTAACTTCCATAACTCAGTTTCAACATCCACAAGTGAAGCTGCTACTGCTGCAAGATGAATTAGATACGAAAGCATTTCTAGTTACGTGGTTATTCTGAAATGATTGTCAATTGCATTTTTGAGATTGTCCATGGAAGATTCAAGCCATTATTCTAAAACAATTATCCCAAAATCCGAATTTTCGAGTTTGAAGCTTATGGGGTATACCCCATAATCATTCCAATTTGTTCGGTTTCGGGTGGTTTACAATGGGTTATTGGTTCCGGTCGGTTTCAATCGGGTTAGCCGGTGCAGTCCATATCTTGACACCCTCTTAATAACACTGGCTCAAGGACCTAAGGCACCCATGTGAAGTCCTATTGTCTATTTCATAAAAAAAAAGAAGTCCTATTGTCCACATTTAACATCAACACTAGGGTATCTAGGCTAAAATCTTTAGCTGGCCTTACTAGTGAAAAAAACCAATCCATCCTTGTATGTAGATATGACTTTCTTATTAAAAGAAGAATAAGAAGAAGTGGTCATCAATTCAAACTGGAATCCATGATATTAATGAGGTTGTTGGTTCTTGGAAGTGGTACAAAACATCCTTGTAGTGCCAACATAGGCCAATGATTATCATATTAATTAGTATTAAATGAATAGCTTAAGAAGTAATTGAGAATGTGATCTACTGATGAGTGGTTACTTAATTATAAAACTAATTTGATGAAACAGCAAAGACCATATTGAAAGTGGGCTATCATTCCACTTTCATATCTATTAACAATGAAGATACAAGAAACAAAAAATTCAACAAAATCAAGCAATAGGTACAACCACCTTCCAACTAGTAACTAATCCTTAATATATATTTTTATATGACCAAGATTCCCAGATGAAATTATTAAGAAAGAGGCTTGTTTTGCTTTTTCTAAATCATGGTTGTCAAAACATGGCCAGCTCAGGTATCTTTTCCATATCATCTGGTTTTCCATTGAAAAACCTTGGCCAAGTTCTGTAATTGTTCCATGCCTCCTGTGCTTGCAAATGCCTGGGAGAGCTTTTGTTTTGATATTCTTCTTCTGGGCTCTGCTTACTATTGTCACTCCTACCCTTATTATCTTGTCTGCATCTGCAAAGCCCAGTTTGGATCTCAAAGGTATGGATAAGAGAGAGAGAGAGAGAGAGAGAGAGAGAGAGAGAGAAGTGGTCTCTGTGTTGTGAGGGACTCTGATCATGGGTTTCTTGTTTGCAGGTGAACGAAGCGGTAGAATGATCAGGGCGAGGAGAATGATGGGCTATTCAAGAACAAAATTGGAAGCTCCGGCACCAGCACCGGAGCCTGCACCGGCACATAGGAGGACCGGCTTTATGATATAAGTAGCACATCTGAAGTCTGAACACTTGGACAGAGGTTTTCATGGGCATGAAAGAGCAATGAGAAGGGATGTTGCAGAGGCAAGACTGTAAATAGATTTTTTTTTTTTATAAATTTGGGGAGGATGGTATATGTTTAACGGCTTCATCTGTAAGACAGAGAGGGAACTCCATTGATGAACTTGTTTTCATCTTTCCATTAAAACAGAGTGGTAGATGTTCACCTTGTGTGTGGTTGTCTGGAACAGAGTTCTCTCTCTCTCTCTAGAATTGGGAAAGAAGAATGTCATGGAGTACTACTTTGACGAGCTTGTTTTTTCTTTATCCTTTGCTTCAAGTAAAATTCACATAAAAAAGCTATGTTTGCTTCAAGTAAAATTCACATAAAAAAGCTATGTGTATAGGTATTCCTCTGGACCAATGTCAATCATATCAAATACCAATAGGTGGTTAGGGGAATAGAACCTCTTACTTGCTTGTGATGGAAGTTTCATATTTATTAATTGAAATTGTGTATCTACCTCTCTATGTCCTGGATATATAGGAGTGTTCAGGACTTAGAAAGCATAGGGGTTCTTGAAGGATTTATCTAGAGTCCACATCCTCTGCAGCGAGTGGTAAGATGCAGTTTTACAAATGAGAATTCATGATTGAGAGCATCTCGACACACGTCCTAAGGGGTTTTCAATCACCCAATGCTCACTGCACCAATGCAACAACTGCAAATGATTTTCACACACTAATCGAGACGAAGCGATTAACACTTAAACAATACAAGCATTTGGATTAATTAAGGACCAGTACACATGATGGGGTAGGGTATGAAGGAGTGGCCATGCATGGGAGATATTTCCCTTCTTGATATAAGGGAGTTGTTTGGAGAAAGGAAAGGTTTAAGTTAGAGAAAGAAATATAGATGCATCACCTAGCCAGATGGGTTAGGATAAACAATGTTAAGCATGTGGTGTAAAATACATTACCCTCTTTGTAATTAATTCAAGCGTCTTTAATTTCTCCATCAAAAATATAAAAATCATATAAAAAATAAATTTTGAGTATAATACAAAACAGTTGGATTTTAATTGAAATTTTTCGTGAACATTACTCTCAACACTCCTTCACCTGTGTGGCCATATGTACTACAAACACGTGAATATGATGAAACCCACTATGATTCCATGTAAAGTTTTCATACTAAAATTTCAAATTAATGCTCCCTAGGTGTATAAGGGGATGTAGATTAATTAGTAGCTGGCATGAGACTAAAGTCCCAACATTATAAATTAATTGGGAAGTATGTGTACACACATGTGCGGGAGAACACATACATAGCATTAAGACAATGCTAAATTTTTAAAAAGCCCAAGTCTTTAACTTCTTGGTTGCTACAAATTTTGCTCCCATTACACTTGTAGGTTGATAAAAAATGATTTAGGAACCCTCTGTGGAATGCTTTAGGAACCCTCTGTGGCCCTCTCTTGTATGGCTCCTAGTATATCGTTTATACAAAATAAATAAATAAATAAATAAGAAAAATAGATAAATCTAAATCATACCTTATTAATATTACGTTTCTATAAAAATCAGAAAAAAAAAAAAAATGAAATAACTTTATTAAACCATATCCACCTTATTTGTTGGTGGGTGTATCTGATTAACTCATCATGATGAAGGAATGCAAGGAGGAAGAATCCATTAGGATTTGGTCATTGATGATTAGGAAACCCTAGTATTCTATTTCCCCTGTAAATGCCTTATAACTAAATCCGATGGAACTTAAAAAATTTCCAGATTATAACAAGAAAGGCATTTGGCCGGTAAAAGGTGTTAGATTTTTTATTTTTTTATTTCTTTCTTTGGGAGTTATGATTGTATTCACATTTGTGATTATCTTTTAAGGGTCCCATCTTTTAAATAGTATACCAGTTATGGCATAAATTTAAGGGTGTCAATATATAATCGAAATCATTTACCTAAACCAAAATTTATCGGTTATAACCGAATCGAATCGCACCATAGTAAATTGATCCAGTTTTGGTTTTATAGGTCATAATTCCGGTTCGAAACTAAACTGAATCGAAAAACCGATGGTTAATCGGTACCAAATATTAAAGACTTAAAGTGTTTTGAAATTCAATGGGTCTCTATGAAAAAAAAAAAAAAAAACAAAGTACTAACCAAGAAGGGAGCTTCACTTTCACACAATCACCCTTCTTGATTTTCTAATTTCTAATTTCTAGGATCATAGTTAATTAGTTACAATATGTGTAGTCTTTTACATAGAAAATATATTGTCCTTGGCAAAATAAATGTATATTGTCTTAACTCTTTAGGAAGTTTAATATATGTAGGATTCACACTAGTTGTAGGATATAAACCATTTTCTAAAACGATACTATTAACCCCATGTAAACCGGTTGTGAACCGAATAAAAAAAACTGATTAAAAACTGCTATAGCCGAAATCAGATGAAAACGATTTTGATTTCACCTTATTTCTGTCCGGTGCGGTTTTGGTTTCACCTTATCAAAATGTAAACCGAACCGAAACCAAACCGAATAACCAAAATCGCACCATTTGACACCCCTACATAAATTATTAAAAATAAGAGTGACCACTCTGTAACAACATAAGTAAGAAAGAATACTAGGAAATAGAAACGTAATAAGAACGTTTGCATTAAAGATAATTTCAGTCATTCATCAATGTTTTCAATGGTAATAAATAGACAAAATCGTTTTCCCTGGCCAAGTTTTGAGGGTGAGTCTAGTAAAAAACAGAAAGGGTTTCAATGATGATACTATATTATAGGGCAGATTTATTTGGACGAAAATTTAATTTTGATATAAAAGTTGTTTATTATATGGACTAATTTGTTATGGATTGTGTTGGTACCTAAGGCTTTAGGTCTCTTGCAGGATATGCATCAACCAGTGGCAAAAGGATTTAGAAAAGTAAAAGTTTCGGTGCAGATGGTGATCTTTGTTTATGACTAACGGAAGGAAATTTAAAAAGATGGCCTTTTGAAACTGTTATCCTTTCTTTTTTTTTTTTTTTTTTTGGTAAGGAAACTGTTATCCTTGACGTTTCATTATTTACTTCTATATATCATAGGGATAAATATGTAATTTTGTTAACTTTTACGATTGCTAATTTCGCTAGGATTAGTAAGTTGACTCATATGACATCTAATAATGTAGAGACCTTTTTTTTATTATTATTTATTTAAGCTATTGTTTTTTCACAAAAGGAAAAAAAAAAAAATTCATAATGCATTATCGGAAAAAAAATGTCCATCCTTCATACTTGGTACAACTTCATATATGATACGATATCATATTATTTTGATAAAAAAGGAAAAAAATCCACATTTTTTTTTTACGTTTCTTATGATCCCCTAGAAGATAAAGTGTCACGTTTTTTTCCCCCTGACTCCAACCTGCATAGTCAAATGTTTTAGTTGAAACTTTTATATAGAGGATTCTTTGAGCAAGCGGTATAGGGGAGCTCATCAATGAGGTGTGGCAAAATGGTATCATATATTGGAGGATAGTGATGCCATGAAATGTGAAGAGGAGAGATAGATACAAAGGATGCTAGCTATCCTCTCCTAAGGACCTTTTCCCTCTTTTTTCATTTTTAAATGGAAAAAGACTCTTGATTGGGGCGAAATGACCACCTTGCTTCCCTGAAAAGCATAAACCTTGCTCCTATTGATGCTCTGCTAGTGCCCCGATTGGCCTTCACATTGATATAGGGGCCACACTATTAGACAAAATTATTTCCTACTTTTTTTATACAAAAGAGAGAAAAACAACAATTTTCTAAGAGGCTTACCTAAGACAATTTTGCCACATGACCCAAATATCTACCACAAGGCAACTTGGATGAAGCCGAAAAACCTTGTGGAAAGGTAAAGCCTAAGGTCTTTATTCATATGTTTTCAGCTCAAGAAAAGTAGGCCTCATGACAAATAAAGCATCAAAAATTTCCATGACTACCATGAGGGTGCACACAAGTGCATGAATTATCAAGAGGATGTATGCTAATAAAGTGATATGTGCCGGTAAGATGGGAAGGTATTTATTTGAAGGGAGAGGGTGAGCAAGCAAAATCGGGAGTACATTGGATGGCAGTAACATCATTTCATGTGATAAGGCGAAAGATAGACATAGAGGTGTTAATGCACCCTACCCCAACAACTCAAAAGAACCTTTTCCCTTATTTGAATTAGTTTCTAAAATTTGGGGGAGGGGTTCTGTCCGAGAGTGCAACCCCTGCATGGGAGTCAATGAGAGTGCACAAAGAAGCATCATTAGGGGAGGGATTTTTGCCTTTCATTGAGGGTGGGATGGTCATGTCACCTCATCCTGAATTTGGACACATGCACTACACTCTCAGAGAGAGCCCTTTCTCCCTTAAAATTTTAATCTTGATCATACCTCTATTTAGCTGTTAAAGTGGCCACATCATTTTTTCACATGGCGCAATGAGATTGATGGTGCAATTGTCACTTTGCCCCCACACCCCCATGATCCCATAAAAAAAAAAAATATAGAAAAATTTACACTGCCACCCCTTAGAGAATGCCACTATTAGACAGACACTCCATATATAATTTCAAATTACGCTCATACCCTTTACCGTCAGTCTTTATTATAGAATATACCCTAAATGCCGATATCAACTGGTATATAACTTTTTTTTTTTAAATCCCAAAATATCCTTATAAAAGGTGAAGTATCTAATATACCTTCTCTTAACCCCCTAACCCCTAATCAAATATGAACTCCTTCATCCCCAAATTGATATTGAGCTCCTTTATCCCCAAATCGTTTTCTCTTCGTGAAGAGCATTGGTGATTTCTCTCTGTGACAAAAATCGGTAATAAACCAGCAATGGACGGCGACGTGAGAAAGAAGTCTGGACTGCTGCTTCTCCAAATGGAGACATGTGTACGCTTCTTCTGTGAATCCTTCTTCTCAACCATTATTACCTTTAACATAATTATTGAGATGTTTGAGAGAAAAAGAAAAATTAAAAAGATGGAATACTTTTTTCAAAAAATGAAACATCGGGGCATAAAGTAAAGCTGTACATTTAGACAAGGTTGATTCTATCTTGAGGCAAGTAGATTGATAATTCTCACATAGTTTTGGACACTTCATTCTTCAAATGTGTCATCAACGCATTCATCCAGGTTGATAATGTTAAGCGGATGGAGAAGATGTTCTTGATAATAAAGGAGGAAAATAAATGCGGAACGATTCATGAAGATCGATAAGCATGCACGACAAACACTATAAAAACAAGTTTTAGGCATACCTGAATCCATGACTGAAGAATAAGAACTCTTCAATGTCTTCTTGTATGCTCCTCGTACAACACGATCAATGTTGGTCTGGTCTATCCTCTTTCCCTTTTGCTTTTGGTCGTTAACCTCACTTAATGGGTCAGTGATAACTATATATAGGGATGAGGGTAGGGATCAACCCTGCAATAAAATTAGGGTTTCCTCCCCATTAAGGAAACAATACCTTAGGTCCACACATAGTAATAAATATTTCATACATTAAGGTGTGCTAATAGAATCCAATATCTCCATAGAGATCACTTACCAATAATATTGGATTATTTCTGTTTACTCCATCTTTAGTCAACACCACTAAACCGATTTTTGGAAACAAATCTTTGACTATGCTAGCCCACCTAATAGGAAATCTTACAATCCCCACTTGGGCAGCATATGTCATAAGTTTTAGATTTTTAAAATTTATTTAAAATGACTCTCCGATTTAGATAAATTGAATGTGACCACAAATAAAACAGTGTCGAATGGAGTGCATCTTAAACCAAATGTCTTGGTCCGAATGAGAATTACAAACACCCAACCATATTGATCATCACATCTAAAGCGATATGAAACCACACACGTCAAAGTGCTCATAACATCACCGACTTGGGCTGAACAGTATGAAAGTGTGGTATGGAAATAACATGCAATAGTGATCATCATGTCTATTTCCAAATTGATCCTAGCTCAAAAACCAAATGAGCCCTATGAGATAGATACCGAAGGTCTCATTAACTACAAGCGTCTTCCAAACGCTCAAGCTTCAATCAAAGAAGCTCATTGGGACTGGGTCCGGATGTCCCACAGCACTAGCACTAGACCTCAATCAAACAAGGCTTTGCTAACAACTGGATGTGTGTGTATTAACTGAAACCTTAAATACCAAATGAGGTAAATACACCACATATAATCTCAATTTCTGTAGAAGGTAAATAAATAAGTATATACACATAAACAAATGGCCATAAAAATGCATATATATTCTTGAGAAGAATAATAATGCATCATATGTATAAATTAAAATTGAAAGTCAAATGCAAACATATTGAGCAAAACTCCCATTAATAAAATACATCAAAAGAACTAACAAGTCCCATAATAGTGACATGCTCTTGAAAGACTTTTGGAGTCAAGCTCTTAGTAAGAGGATCTACAATCATGTTTTTTGTAGCAATCTATTCCATTGTAATCTGCGACTCTTAAACTTTATCTCTGACAAAAAATTACTTAATGTCAATGTGTTTAGAGTTTGAAGTACTTTTACGGTTATGAGATAAACGAACCGCAGCGGAGTTGTTACAAAACATCCTCAATGGTTTAGATATAGAGTCAACAATCTGTAATAATGTAGTTCTACAGAAATTTATGATTCATGAGCTTACTCCCACTGATTTTTAGATAAATCTATTCGATTCATCCCTTTTTCATAAAGAACCTTAGCTTGAAAATAATTAACAACCACTGGCTTAGGAGGCTCATCAATTCAAGATTAAAATTTATTATCATAATAGCCAGATAAATATTAAAGGATTAGTTTCATTCCTTCAAATTGAAACCATTCAAACTTTTTTTTTTAACAGAAAATAGCTGAGAAGTCAAAACTGACAAATATAATTATACATATTTACCAAAATATGCAATATGCAAGAACATAAGGCATATTAAACTTCCCAACAATATAATTAAATCTGATTAATTGGGCTATTAATCAGATTTATCCTAGTATTGTTTTCAATAACTGTAGAAAAACATAAACTGGGGAAAGATCCAACGTCATCGGGGTCACACCTATGGTGGCAAGATCGCCCAAAACGTAGTGGAATCTTTCACATACAAGGCGAGACGCTTAAAACAATACCACTCTGAAGATTTCGTCACCTGTGGTGGCAAGACAAGAACCTTCAAAGCTATGAAGTCCAAAACGTCACCCTCACACTATCAAGCGAAACCGACTAAATGAAGACTCACCTGTGGTGGCAAGAGCACATCATTCACTATATGGTCTCCTTGACTGCAACACATCCTGAATAGTCAATAGTAATTTCACAATCCCAGTAACTAGCCCACTAAGTAGAAGTGTAATCATTGAAATTGTGAAAACCTATAGACTTGAATTGCTACCAAATGCCCGTGGGTTTAGATTTTGGATGCAAATAACAAGATGAGCTATTTCAGTATTTAATTAATAAAATATTAAACATAAGCCCACAAAAGCAATCCATTATAAACCCTAATAGTTAATATGGTAACATCATAATTTAACAGTTATCAAAGTGAGTACATTCTTAGTATGACAGTTTTGTACTTCCAGCCATTACCATAAATAAATAAAAAATATAAATATGATATTTCCTATAATGACAACATGCTAAATATGAAAGTTCATAATATTTATTCATGATAACAAAAAACACATGAAATATGTTACTTTATCCTTAATTCATTAGATATATAAAGTTGTATACAAATATGAACTTTCAATCCAAATGACTTTAATATCCGACACAAATATTAGCTTATAAACTTTAAAGTCAATCATAATAAAGCCCCATAATTTCTTTAAGTCAAAAGAAAATTATTTAGCTAATAGGGCACATGAACCAAATAATTTATAGGCTAAAAACAACAATAAGTCTTTAATAAATAATGGTAATGTTGACTTAGATCCATAGTAAGTATAAACAACTTCATAGATTTTATACCAATAAGGCACAAAAACTTCAATGAGTTCATTTAAGTCATTCAAATATAATATATATGTTTTATCTCGATGAATTTTTAATAAAATTGAACTTTATCATAAGTACAAATATGACATATAAATTCAAAGAAATATTACTTAAACAATGCATTTGTGATATTTTGAATCATAAATGGGTGTCAAAACTCATAATTATGTGTCTCGTGACGAAACCTGATGTCACGGATGATAAATATAACATCGAAGAAAACATCAAAATATCCCCAGATTGACTTAAAATTCATGAAACGACAAGTGTAGTATACATAATAAAACATGTATAATACATCTATCACCCTCAATAGGATAACAATTTATTCTATCACTAATATAAGAGAGTAGGACTAGATGACCTAATAAAAGTACCATTTATAAGAGTCAATATCAGTTCACATTAAAACTAGATCTAACTGTTGGCTTGAATAAACAAGGCCAAAATAGTCAACAGTATAAACAGATTTCAAAAGTCATTTCAATAAATCAAAATTAAACAATTTTTGATTCCATTTGCATAAACTATTTATGGTCTATACAATTATTAGACTCAAAAACTGGATTTCATTGAAACTATGCTGAAAATAGTTAATAAATCATCAACATGTAGAAACAACGTAGGATGATCTTGTGTCATAACATCTCAAATATGAGTATAAGTATCATCATTAATATTAATTTTTAAGATGCCAACTCTACCCATAAAGAATCTTCACAAAAATTGATTTAAATAGACCACACCAATAAGAAAGTTTAACTTGGTGAGATTCATGTGCATTCACTGTAATGACTATATCACT